>NW_027175898.1:9361182-9721182 GCF_023055335.1 Clinocottus analis
GGTGGTAAAAGTAAGAAAACAACATACACAAACATGTCGGCAGACAAATATCTGTTCATTTGAGTTTATGTTCCTCACTCTTTCTTCTCCTTCTTTCTCTCCAGATTGCAACAATTTCATCAAGGCATGTCTGCATAAGGACCCAGAAAAGCGACTCACCCTGGAGCAACTGAGGAATCACCTCTGGATGAGACAGTAACACACACACACACTCACACACAAACACGTACATTTTAAATGTAACATATGTAACATATGTGATATATGGGACATATGTAGTATATGTGATATAAGGTACAAATGTGATACAAGAAACATATGTGATATATGTTATGTAAGTATTATATGTGATATATGTTATGTATGTACCATATGTGATATATGGGACATATGTAGTATATATGATGTAAGCATCACATGTGATATAAGAAACATATGTGATATATGTTATGTAAGTATTATATGTGATATATGTTATGTATGTACCATATGTGATATATGGGACATATGTAGTATATGTGATATAAGCATCACATGTGATATAAGAAACATATGTGATATATGTTATGTAAGTATTATATGTGATATATGTTATGTATGTACCATATGTGATATATGGGACATATGTAGTATATATGATGTAAGCATCACATGTGATATAAGAAACATATGTGATATATGTTATGTAAGTATTATATGTGATATATGTTATGTATGTACCATATGTGATATATGGGACATATGTAGTATATATGATGTAAGCATCACATGTGATATAAGAAACATATGTGATATATGTTATGTAAGTATTATATGTGATATATGTTATGTATGTACCATATGTGATATATGGGACATATGTAGTATATGTGATATAAGGAACAAATGTGATATAAGAAACATATGTGATATATGTTATGTTTGTACCATATGTGATATATGGGACATATGTAGTATATGTGATATAAGCATCACACGTAATATAAGAAACATATGTGATATATGTAATCTGGTTGCAGGTGAGACCTTGTGTGGTTGTGCTGGTCATCAGTAAATTAGTTAATTTATTAATTAATTAATGATGATTTGTTGTGTAAAGTGCCTTTAGTGGTCCAAAGACTATAAAGGCGCTTCACAATGCAAGTCCATCTACCATTGTTGGATTAAAAATAATCTTTTACAGCAAGGACGACGTGAGGAACTCCTGCTGGACGGATTTAAGAACTACAAGATTATTAAACATCTACAGCAGGTACGTATATATATCTATATATCTATATATCTATATATATATATAGATATATAGATATATAGATAGATAGATAGTAGATAGATAGATAGATGAATAGAAACATGTTTTAATTGAACTCACATTTTATTATATATGATCTAACAATTGTCTACTTTTCAGATCCAGTCACAAGCCCAGCCGTCCGAGGAGAGGGGATCTCTCTTTGAATTGCCTCTCCCGAGATTTCTTCCCATTTTGGGGAGTTTTTTCTCGTTTTCTCAGAGAGCTCGAGCTGGCTTAGGAGATGCTGCTGCCCTAACCCTAACCCTAATAAATAAAATGATAAAATTTAAACAAAATGAATTCATCTTTTCTTTCCAGCACAAAGAATAATCATACTGTGATTGCAACTTCAGTTAAATCCACTATCCAGGCTTTTTTTCTCAGATACAGTGAAACACAAATCCAAATAAATTATATGGACAAAAAATATCTTGAGTGAATTAGTGTGTGTATATTAAAAAAAGGTTTATTGCAATTTAAACAAGTGGCCATTTGAACAAGTGGCCAAGAGAACCTGGAGACAAACAGAATGTCCTTAGACTCTTCATCAAACAATAAATCACAGTACAGGTTATAAAGCATCAGAACATCATATTTTAGATGGCATGGAAAATTGTCATCTTCAGTTTGCGATTATAATAATGACTTTATTTATATAGCAATTTTAAAAACAGAGTTTACAAAGTGCTTTAACAGATTGGCAATGCATAGACACGACCCAAATGGCGGCAAACATAAAAGACCATACCATAAAAGCATTTAACACAACCAAACCAAATAGTCAAAAAGAACCGTAGAAAACAAACAAATATATAACATATTCAAACAAAATCATAGGGACTGCACAATAAAAAATAAAAACATAAAAGGACGACGTCACTTCAAAGAAATTCTAAAAAAAAAAAAGGGTTTTAAGATGTGATTTAAAAGAATCCATTGATTCTGCTAGCCTTATCTCCTCCGGCAGGTTGTTCCTAAGTCGAGGGGCCTTGATGACAAAAGCACGGTCATCCTTTGATTTAAGCCTCGACTTCGGAACGGCCAGGAGGGCCCCACCAGAGGATCTAAGGCTGCGCGTTGGCTCATACGGTGTTAACATTTCAATAATATAGCTCGTAGCCAGACCCAGGCGGGTCTTAAAAGTGATCAATAAAATCTTAAAATCAATTCTAAAACCAACTGGGAGCCAGTGGAGAAAGTTTAATTGAGTGTCAAATATTACTCCGAGGTTTCTTGCAACGGGTTTTATAAAGGCAGACATGGGACCAAGTCCACTCTGAATGAGGCTAGTGTTATTGTTTAGAGAGTTGAATAGTAGGACTTCCGATTTGGAGTTAGTAAGCTGTAGAAGGTTTTGTGCCATCCAACAGTTTACGTCATAGAGACAGTCTCGGACAGCAGCTAGGCCTTTTTGGGTGAGTCGTCTGCATGTGAAAACAGACCTTGTGTCGTTAGAGGATTTGGCCAAGTGGGAGCATGTATATGGAAAATAAAATCGGACCTAAAATTGAGCCTTGTGGTACACCACAGGTAATGTGTGCCAAGGAAGACGAGTGGTTATCTATGGTGACAGAAAATGTTCTATTTGACAGGTATAAGTAAAACCAGCTGAGTGCAGCGTCCTTTTTGCCGACCCAGGTTTTAAGGGGATCAATTAAAACGGCGTGATCTTCTGTGTCGAAGGCTGCACTCAGGTCTAAGAACATGCTCTGTGACTCTGGTGAGTCTCCCCCCCCCCTGCATAATGACACCGCACTACAGATATTCAGTTGGTAATGGACTTTATTTGAACCAACTCTCACAGACTGTCTGGCGGCGGTCATCCTGGTCTCCTTCCACTGTCTTCCGACTGGTGCTTGGACCTTCCTCCCAGTTTTCCTTAATCAGGTCGAGCACCCCCCGTGATGTCCTGCCAAACAGCAGTTCAAAATGGAGAAAAATCACGTGGAGGCCTGGGGAACCTCCCGCACACAAACAACAGAGTCAAGCCATTTATCCCAATTACGTTCCATCATAATAAATAAATATAATAAAATTATGGATCATGGACTTTAAGGGCTTATTCAGACTCTCCACCAAACCGTCGGTCTCGTTCTATAGTCTAAGGCGCTTCTTTGGGTCCTTATTGAGACATGCCTTGAAGAAATTGTTGCAATCGGGAGAGAAAGAAGGAGAAGAAAGAGTGAGGAACATAAACTCAAATGAACAGATATTTGTCTGCCGACATGTTTGTGTATGTTGTTTTCTTACTTTCACCACCATTTCGTGCTCTGTTGCAAAAAGAACATGTCCGTTCTAAATGATGGATTTTGGAGCATGTCGTAAAGGACCGCTCTAATCTGGTATACCGTGCTGGGCCCGGCTTGGTATTCCCGCTGACTGTGCCACTCTCGGGGGACGTGAGTACCTAAAATATACAAACATAACAAAAAGACAGTGAGGAAGAGGAGCTTTGTTTAATGGGTAAAGTTAGTGAAGAGTATGTGTAAAACTGGACATCTTACCCAGAAAGGTTTGATAAGCGTCTTCTTCCTCGGCGAAGCAGCTCAGCCCATAATCAGTTATGCGTCTCGGACGCCGTTCTCCCGGAACTCAAGAAGGAGATTTTCCACCCTAATGTCCTGGCGGAAAATGCGTCACTGCTTGAGGTCAATGGCTGCATCTAGCAGCTGTCTCAGTATAATCTAACAAACAAAAACAGAGAGATGAGAGATCAGAGAGGAGAATGCTTGGACATGTTTTCATACCTGTGACTGACTTGACTCCAGAAGCTTACCTTTGCTTCCTTTTCTTGCAAGCAGCCTCCATCAGCTGCAATGTATGACTGGAGATCTACGGCCGGCCACGGCCTCTCCGGTCTTGCCCGCGTCGTTCTCCAAGAGCCAGTGGAAGGTCTCCGCTTCCACCTACTCAGGCTTCTTTGTCCTGTAAGCTTGGTGTCTGGTGACTTGTGGAGGGCCAAGAGGCCTTCAGCGTAGTGAAGAGTAGCATAGGTGTAAAACTGGACATCTTACCCATAAATATATTATAAACGTCTTCGTCCTCAGCAAAGCAGCTCAGCCCAAAGTCTGTTATGCAAACTGGGACGGTGTCCTTGCAGAAGTCAATAAGGAGTTTTACCACCTTTGTTATCTTCACGTTTCTGACTATAGAGCTGCCGAAAACCAAAGTTGGTTACTCAGCGGGTGTTTTTCTGAGTGAGGAGAACCGGTTAGAAACGTGAAGGGGCAGGTATTGCACAGTGGGTTGCTTAGACTTCTGTTTCGTCCGGACATTCACCCACTGTCCTTGCTGCTCGGAGAACAACTCATGCTAGAAGGAGCTGAATCTAATTGGTCCCCACCGACTATGGGGATTGGGCTGGTTTATGTAACTAAAGTCTAAGCTTCAATGGTGCGGAGCCGTGCATCTAACCCATAGAGACCTGCTTCCAACCCAGCAAATAAACTACACTTATTACATGTACTGTTATCAATAAAGCAGGCAGGGGAATAGCTAAACATGTGACACGCTGATCAAGAGAAAGCAGGAGAGGGAGCGAGAGAGCAGGAGAGGGAGAGAAGGAAGCCATTGCTAAGAGCTAAGCAAAATAAAGTAGCTAACGTTAGCAGAACAAACAAAGTAAAAATAAGACGGTTGGATTTAAGTGATAAGTCGCTAAAATAAGAGTCAAGTGTTTAAATGTTAAAGATGTACAGCAGGTAATTAGCCGCTTGTATTGACGGATATAACACAATTAGCTTGGTTGAGCTCGAGGTGGAAAAAGTATAGTATCGGATGACAGGGTGGAAATCAGAAGTGAGGCAATGTGCATACCATCGATGGTGCGTTTCCATCCACTTTTTTCCCATCTCCTCCTTCTCGGACCTTTTTTTGGACCGTAAGTGATGATAGATACATCTTTTGAATTAACTGTGTGAACTTATTTTCTATTTCTTGTTGAGCTAATGAGCTGAGCTTTACTCTCCACTCAAACTCGGTACAAAGACGATCTAAGAGCTTTAATAATTTGCGTTTGATCATTCAACTGGTCGGCCAATGTTTTTGTGATTGGAGTGAGACACGGAGAAAAGACAACGTTGTGATCTTCGCAATAAAACATCTTTGATGTGACGTGTCTGGTCTTGGCCGATTAGGCTTAGGAGGTCTACAGCGTCTTCATTTGTCCAACCATTTTTTAAAAAAAATAGCAAGCAAGTCACCTTGTTATCATGTTAAAGTTATCCTCCGTCAGGGGCCGATCACGCCAGACGCGACTTTTAAAAATGCGTCGCTAGCAAAACCATTTTATTATGGTACAGCCTGCATTTCATTGGCGCCTTTTAAATGCTGCGTTTTTCTCCAAAAAAAAAAGATATACGCAACTTTTAGGCGCAACGCACGGAGTTGCAGGGGGCCGATTACAGTTAATTCAAAAACAGTTAATTCAAAAGTATTTGTATCAACACCTCCGGTCCAATAAGCGTCTGAGAAAATTCCATTTTTGTGGAGCAGTTAATACTCCGACAGAAGAGGTGAGATAAAATTGGACGGCAAAGTGCCAATCTGTGATTGGCCAAATCCATTTTATTCAGGTTTTTACAGCCTTTTGTTTCATTTTTTAGATGTTTGCCATTTACCCAAGTGCCGGGTGAGCAGAGTGCAACAGCTCGTAAGTTCTCATCAGCTCTGCACGCCACTGTAGTCTCGCCATGTGTCCAACCGGAATGGCTGAGACCTCTCCTGTCACCGTCTCGGGCAGCCTCGCTGATTCAGACATTTGGCTCAACCAGTGGCACGTGGTTGAAACTAACTGCCAAAAACATGATTTTAAAATCGCCAGGCCTCTCACACAGGTTTACTTGAAATTCAACACATGTCCAGTTCTATAAGTTTTTAAAAAAAAATCCTTAATAACCACGAAAGTCTGTCAAGATTTTTCATCATTTTTTATTTATTTGAAAAAACACTTTTTTGACTGCATACATTGTTATGATGCGCGATTGGTCTCAGTCTTTAGGCATAATTAATCCAGCTGAAGTGACGAACATATTAAATACATAACATATATCACATGTTACATACACAACATATGTTCCTTATATTACATTTAAAATATATATGCGAGTGTGTAACATGCTATGTTACTCCAGTAAGTTTCCCCCCGTCCCCCTCCCTGCACAATGACACCGCACTACAGGTATTCAGTTGGTAAAGGTCTTCATTCGACCCAACTCTCACAGACTGTCTGGCGGTGGTCATCTCGGTCTCCTTCCACCTTCTTCCGACTGGTGCTCGGACCTTCCTCCCAGTTTTGCTTAATCAGGTCGAGTGCCCCCTGTGGTGTCCTGCCAAACAGCAGTTCAAAAGGGAGAAAAATCACGTGGAGGCCTGGGGAACCTCCTGCACGCAAACATCAGAGAGTCAAGCCATTTATCCCAATTACGTTCCATCATCATAAATAAATATAATAAAATTACGGATCATGGATTTTAAGGGCTTATTCAGACTCTCCACCACACCGTCGGTCTGGTGGGTAGTAAACGCTCTGTCTCGTTCTATAGTCTAAGGCGCTTCTTTGGGTCCTTATTGACACATGCCTTGAAGAAATCGTTGCAATCTGGAAGAAAGAAGGAGAAGAAAGAGTAAGGACAGCTCCACTGATCCATCACAATGTGAACTCAAATGAACAGATTTTTGAATGCCGACATGCTTGTGTATGTTTTTCTTACTTTCTGAATACCACCATTTCGGCCTCTGTTGCAAAAAAAAAACTACGTCCGTTCTAAATGATGGATTTTGGAGCATGTCGAAAAGGACCGCTCCAATCTGGTATACCGTGCTGGGCCCGGCTTGGTATTCCCGCTGACTGTGCCACTCTCGGGGGACGTGAGTACCTAAAATATACAAACATAACAAAAAGACAGTGAGGAAGAGGAGCTTTGTTTAATGGGTAAAGTTAGTGAAGAGTAGGTGTAAAACTGGACATCTTACCCAGAAAGGTTTGATAAGCGTCTTCTTCCTCGGCGAAGCAGCTCAGCCCAAAGTTAGTTATGCGGACTCGGACGCCATTCTCACGGAACTCAAGGAGGAGATTTTCCACCCTAATGTGCTGGTGGAAAATGCGTCTCTGCTTGAGGTCAATGTCGGCATCCAGCAGCTATCTCAGTATAATCTGACAAACAAAAACAGAGAGATGAGAGATCAGAGAGGAGAATGCTTGGACATGTTTTCATACCTGTGACTGAGTTGACTGCAGAAGCTTACCTTTGCTTCCTTTTCTTGCAAGCAGCCTCCATCAGCTGTGATGTAGGAGAGGAGGTGTACTGCCGACCACGGCCTCTCCGGTCTTCCCCGCGTTGTTCTCCAAGAGCCAGGGGAAGGTCTCCACTTCAACCTACTCAGGCTTCTTTGTCCTGTTAGCTTGGCCCCTTGTGACTTGTCGAGGGCCAAAAAGGCCTTCAGCGTTCTTGCAAGGGAGTTCTTACCGGAACATCGCTCATGGACCGGGGGAGGGTGTTGGAGAGTCGGCAACCCGAATCACCTGGTCCACTTCTATCAGCGGACAACTCCGTCTGCCTCTCTGCCTGGAGCGGTCTCCTTCCACCAACTTCCTACTGCTCTTTTGTAAAACTGGTGTAAAACTGGACATCTTACCCATAAAGATTTAATAAGCGTCTTCGGCGAAGCAGCTCAGCCCAAAGTCTGTTATGCAAACTCGGACGGTGTTCTTGCGGAAGTCAATAAGGACATTTACCACCTAATGGCCTGGTAAAAAAAATTCTGCTTAAGGGCAATAGCTGCATCTAGCAGCTGTCTCAGTATAATCTGACAAACAAAAACAGAGAGGTGAGGCATCAGAGAGGAGAATGCTTGGACATGTTTTCATACCTGTGACTGAGTTGACTGCAGAAGCTTACCTTTGCTTCCTTTTCTTGCAAGCAGCCTCCATTAGCTGTGATGTAGGAGAGGAGGTCTACGGCCAACCACGGTCTCTCCAGCACCAGGATCTGGACATCTTACCCATAAATATATTGTAAACATTTTCGTCCTCGGCGAAGCAGCTCAGCCGAAAGTCGGTTACGCAAACTTGGAATGTTGGATGTTTCATTCTAAACATAAAAAGAAACATGAGACTAGAGACAACTTATGTAAAAAGAAAACTCCAATGACGGCGCAAATAGTAGAATAATAATGATAACCAAAACAGTAACGGTAACTAGCAATAACAATGATGATGGCAGGAGTAAGTTCTTCTCATCCCTCGCTGGCTTCCCGTTGTCAATCAGTTTTTAATTTAATATTTGTATATTATTTAATATAATAATATAATAATCGGCTGATCGGATCCTGCACACAGTGAAGTCATGAGTGCAGTGAGATTTTCAAGCTCTCACTGAAAATAGCTCTTGGCTGAGTGAGTGAACCAAAACCCTGAAATCTGTGAGTCACTTAAATCCATTATTTATATACAAAAGAAAAAAAAGACTGATCTTCTCACCTACTCCTTTGTTCTGCAGAAACTGTTAAGGTTGTAATTTGGTTGACAGATAGATGATCCTTATCCTTCTTGCGTGGCACAAAACTGTACAATAAACAAATATAATCAATACTCTGTCCACTTTTAGTCCATGTTTGCATTTAAATTTTGCTATCAAAAAGAGCCATATTGTGGTGCATCATCCTATTTTTGTATTATACTTTCTTTTTGTTTTGGAGGGACCCTTTAGCGCAATGGTCTCTAAACTACGTGGAAGCCTGCGGAATCTCCCGCACGCAAACATATGAGAGTCAAGCCATTCATCCCAAATACGTTCCATCGTCATAAATAATTATAATAAATTTACGGATCACAGACTTTAAGGTCTTATTCAGACTCTCCACCAAACCGTTGGTCTGGTGGGTAGTAAACGCTCTGTCTCGTTCCACAGTCTAAGGCGCTTCTTTGGGTCCTTATTGAGACATGCCTTGAAGAAATCGTTGCAATCTGGAGAGAAAGAAGGAGAAGAAAGAGTAAGGACAGCTCCACTGATCCATCACAATGTGAACTCAAATGAACAGATTTTTGAATGCCGACATGCTTGTGTATGTTTTTCTTACTTTCTGAATACCACCATTTCGTCCTCTGTTGCAAAAAGAACATGTCCGTTCTAAATGATGGATTTTGGAGTATGTCGAAAAGGACCGCTCCAATCTGGTATACCGTGCTGGGCCCGGCTTGGTATTCCCGCTGACTGTGCCACTCTCGGGGGACGTGAGTACCTAAAATATAAAAACATAATAAAAAGACAGTGAGGAAGAGGAGCTTTGTTTAATGGGTAAAGTAAGTGAAGAGTAGGTGTAAAACTGGACATCTTACCCAGAAAGGTTTGATAAGCGTCTTCTTCCTCGGCGAAGCAGCTCAGCCCATAATCAGTTATGCGTCTCGGACGCCGTTCTCACGGAACTCAAGAAGGAGATTTTCCACCCTAATGTCCTGGCGGAAAATGCGTCACTGCTTGAGGTCAATGGCTGCATCTAGCAGCTGTCTCAGTATAATCTAACAAACAAAAACAGAGAGATAAGAGATCAGAGAGGAGAATGCTTGGACATGTTTTCATACCTGTGACTGGGTTGACTGCAGAAGCTTACCTTTGCTTCCTTTTCTTGCAAGCAGCCTCCATTGGCTGTAATGTACGACAGGAGACCTACAGCCAGCCACGGTCTCTCCAGCACCAGAATCAGCTCCTGGTCCAGATCATACCAGTCCAGCAGGTCAATGGGTGCTGAATGCCGCTCTGATTCGTCCGCCAGTTCAGCATGATGGCAACCTTTATGGGGATCTGCTTCCCGTTATTGTCCTCGTACATGAAGACAATTTTGTTTTTGGGGATATGTTTGATAGCAACCTGGGAGATACAAAAAATAGTTTTTAGTTATACTTACTGACCGTACTGTATGTGAATCTGCATGTGTGTGTGTGTGTGTGTGTGTGTGTGTGTGTGTGTGTGTGTGTGTGTGTGTGTGAGAGAACATGTATCAATTTTATGGTAGCCGGCAAACAGGGATCCGAATCCTGCCTGGCCCAGTTTCTCCTGCTGCTGGTACTTGGCCTCAAACATGGCAGATAGGTCCAATATCTGCCTCTTCCTTTCAACTGGTCCGTCATCGGCGACGGCCTTCCTCTTCGCCCTTCTCTTGCTCAGAGCTGCCTCAGGTGTGTTTCTGCTTTCTGCAGGTGAGAGAAAAACATAAAACATTACAACATTAGTGTGTCGTGAGGTGGACGACAACTCATCGTCACAGGGGATGGAGTCCAGTCGCCTGCGTTTCTCCTGTGGGTTTTTATCTTCTTCTGTTGCTTTTCTCATTTCTGCTTCATAGACGATGTTCTCCTCCAAAGAATTAAAGCGCTTTCCAAATGTGATGTCCTTGATAACTGAAGACTGCTGAAGACCTTTCTAGCAACTTCTGTGTCTGTTCCTCTAAGGCTGGAGTCTATATCAGCTACTCTCTGAGTGTTCTAAAGCTGTGGCTTTCATGGGGTGTTCCATTATGAGGTTCTATTCCACCCTTCTGCAGTCTGTGCCCCTATCTGATCTGTTTGCCTCATCGGTTAAGAGGCGGTTGCGGTATTCAAAGAATACAATCTGCGCCGACACTACGAATCCCGTCACAAAGACAGGTATGATAGCTTGCAAGCAGACAAACTCGCAAAGCTTAAAAGTGGACTGTTAACTCAGCAGAATACAGATTTGTACGCCAAGCTCAGCTGAACCAGTCATCCGTTCAGGCCAGCTTTGGGGTTGCTCAACTGACAGCAAGCAACCTTTCACTGATGGAGAGTTTGTCAAGAAATGTTTGAACGCTGTCTCGGAGGAGGTGTGTCCCGAGAAGAAAGATGGTTTTAATGCCGCGAGTCTGTCGGCGAGTACAATCACCAGACGCATTGAAGAAATCGGTAAGTAGTGTTATTTATGTCATTAATAGTTATTATTTATTTCCTGACTTTTTTTCTGTGAAGATCCCGGAAAGGGTTAACACTTGGTTATGTGTGGCCTTCTTGAAAACAATAAATGTTTACGTTTAGGCACCCCTGCGATCGTCACACTTTTTCTGTTAGAAACGGACGCCGGCCCCTCATCAGTGAAGGGAAAAGTTATGTGAGCCTCACAGGAAAAAGACCCCTGCTTTAGTGTTAACTTTAAAATAGTGCTAATGTGTTAATTTTCCGACAGCTGTAGTCTTCCCTTTTCAGCTCTTCTTGCATCCGGATGGGCTCCAGCACATTCATAATGCAGTGTATCAGCATCCATGATCATAATAACAGGAAATGCTGTCAGTGGAGTTCAAGACCTTTTCCAAGTATTAAGAAATAATCATTGTCTGCTATTTTGTGCATGACACACTGCCTCATTTGACAAATTTAAATACATTTTCCCTGTATCGTAAGCTTCTTAGTTCAAAATTAGAATCATGCAATTTACCATTGCGAGATTGGGACTGATGTGAAAACTGAAACAAGACATTTGTTAGGCATCCCTGTGCTTTCCAGCTAAATGTTTGACTAGTCTTCTCCCCCTTTGGTCTTTCTTGCTGCAAAAATGGTTTTGGGTCTTTACGCACTATGAATAAGTTAGTCACGATCCAGTTGTTTTGTCTGTCAACTAAATAACATCATAATATGCATAATTGCATGACACATCATTGTTTAGGGGCCCACTTGAGTAAGTGATGAGCTTATTAGTGAGAACTAGTTCATGCCCAGGAGAGGAGCGAGAACCATGACAGGCGTTTAGGAATCATTCTGAGAGACGTAGGATGAGATATGTGAAATATAAGGCATATGTAGAGAATTAATTGCAGTAAATCTGTGTTGCAGTCAGAAGAAAAGGAGTGAGACAAAGAACATCATAACACACTTACCGTTGTTGTGATAAAGACATTTTAATCTGGTATGTACAGTATGTACAATGTGGAGTTCTTGAACATTCAATAAAAACAAGTTTCAGTGCAGAGCAACCTTCAAGAGATATACTATATCTACTATGATGCAACACCTCTCCATAAGAGCACTTAACCAGAGTGCTGTTCAGAACTGTCTGTGCTGAGAAAGAGGAAAACCGCATGAGAGTGATCACATTTAAAGTCAACACGCAAACTAGAAATGTATCATTTCCTTACACGTTCCATTTTCTTACAGGCGCCATCATGTGTTCACAGAGCACTCTTTCCTTCTTGTTCACTTTTATAGCAAAGAAGCTATAATATTTTTTTAAATATATTTTTAACTTAAAAGAGAGAGAATTAAATTAAAGACAAGCCAAGGCTTTCAACATGAATCTAATATAATATAAAAGATTGGACACAATGCAACATATACCATTTTGTGTCCACTGACACACAGATTTGAATTACTATCTTTTTTTCTGATTCTAATGAGACAAAAACGTGTTATTACTGTTGTCATTCAATTAAATCTTTGATTGCTTTAAATTAAATATATAAACTTGTGGAATATGAGGCTGATATTTTGGAAGACCACTGAGAATTGGTGACTTTGAGTCTTTGAATGTGTTAAACTCCTCTGAAAATACTCCCACAGATCTCTTTGTTGTATCTGGTGTTCTGTTTCACACCTGAAACACAAACCTTTTTTCATTTCTGTCTGAGGACTGCATTTCTTAAATTGATTTTTGAGGCTTCAAAGAAAGTAAACGTTGTTATTGTTATGTATATGTTGTTTATTCTAATCTAATGTTTTCATCATCTTCAGACATCAAAGGATTTTGTCACCAATAATAATGATGAGATATTTTGGAGTCTATTTGAATGTAATTTGCATTAAAAGCTTTTTTATGGAACATCATGTAAAAGCATGACAAACTAAACTATTTTTTAAGATGAATGTCATTGTATGTGCTGAAACCTTGAAAAATAATCACTGTAGTAAGTGCTTGTTTTCTTTTCTTTGGCTTAAACAACCAGACAGGAAAAACCCACTTTAACAAAAAAACATCTGGAATAAAACTAAGGGGAAAAGAAACACACATATTGGCTCTATAAATTAAATCAAATCCAGTGAAATATAATTTCTCTCTGCTCATAACAAACAGTCTGTGTCTGTGCTGAGATGGAGGGAAGAAGGTACTGACACTCTGACCGGCAACAACGTGGAGTTCTTATTGACAAAACCATCATTGTTTTTACATCCAACTCCAGATTCCTGATGATGCGAACGCCTTCACTGGTTTCTTGTCGCCATTTTGCAGGTTCAGTTCCCTTCCCTCACCTCCAGATTATCTCTCTCTCTCTCTCGTTCTCTCTCTCTCTTAGTTTGTCTCTTTGACTCAGATGATTTCCAGAACGTCACAGGGAACGAAGCCTCTCTTCTTTCCACTCGTCACTCTGATGAAGCCGCTGCGTTCGCCCTCGCTGCTCACACAGATCTGAGGCAGAAAATTAAACTTACTGTACTGCTAAAACGAATAGAACGTAAAGTTTACAAGTACAGTCAAACATAGCACAACACATTTTATTGAACATTTCAATACATCTGAGTAATTGATTGAAGGGCACAATGTGCCTCTAAATACAATTTACAAGCGGTTCTGACCAGTTGAAAGAGTCATGCGCAATCCAAGTGTAAGATTTACACTAATGGATTGTATATTTCACTACTTCGAAGCTATTTTGAGTTTAAAAACCCAATAAAAATTGAACTTCATAATTATGTTGACATCCGGTTTATCTCCACAATTGGAATCATATAGCCTAACAATATCACAATTAATTAAAATTAGTTATTGATGCTATATTAATATAAACATCTTTAACTGTAAACCTACATGAATTATTCAACTCCCTCTCGTTGCAGTCATTGATTTCCCGTATGCGAGTAGGTGTACACAGTACAGAACTTAATGTTGAATTATCATAGTACCTATATGTACTGGACATTAGTTTTTCACACCAAAAGCGTAGTGACATCCTGTTGAGATACATCTGGCAAGTTACTTCCTATTTTCACATATTTAAACATGGTCTAAAGATGATACATGAAGAATACGTTCTGTTATTTTCAGCAATTAAGTGACCACACTTTCCTTTCTTTCCAACTCGGTCATTGACCCTCATGATGGACCAGAAGACATTGTATTTGCATGCTTGCTCTGAGTACTCTTAGTATCTTCCCCTGGGTTTGTGTGACAGGAAAAGAAAGGCAGCGGGTCACAAACTCATCTTGTTTTCGGTGGTTTCATCTCCACTGGGGGTTACTTGATTTAAGTCTCATATGAGTTCCAACATGCTCTGGAAAGCATTGTGGAAAAAGGAGCCTGATCTAAGTACAGCTAATATACCAGAAAAAGCTAATCTAATGGTAATTCCTTGGAAGGAACCCCTGTCAGCCTGCTCCAGCTTTCCAGTGAGTAAGCACATGCAAGGGAAGAGTTGCAGGAGGTAAGAGGCTACATGGGAGCTGCGGGAGGGTAATAAGATGGCTAAAGAGCTGCTGGGTAATGTGAATCGGATGTGCTCTAATGGCTGGGGTGTCATCATGAATTAGACACAGACGTAATGCCAATTTTTTAATGGCCAAGGTCATTGCTTCTCCAAGCCATGATGAAGAGGACGCTCATGTGATAAAGCTTGCTAATGTTTGGTCTGACTAAGTCCTTGTTATTAGTTTCAGATTTATCTGGCAGATTTTTTTGAAAGGCATTAATTCACAAGAAGGTTGCCGAGATTCTTGGAAGAATTCCTTAAAAGTCAAAGGTGTGATTCAATATTTCTAACGTTACTGCTCTCTAGTGGTGGCATCAAAAAAGACATCCAGACATTATTCAGCTGGTGTTTTTTTCATATTTGTGAAAAACCTGTGACTCACTGGGCATAATTGAATTTATAGTATATTAAATATTATATATATTATTTAATTGTAATACATTCCACACGTATTGTCTTTAATTTGAATGTGACATTTTCCTTAACAATTCCACAACAAGTTGCAGACATTGACACAGAAAAACCCTTAATAATGAGGCAGGAATGATTTAGAATATAATTCAACTATTTTAGCGAAGCATTCCTACCTGTCCCTCCTTCAGGGTGATCTGGCCTTGTCCTTTACAGCCAATGAACGTCCTGTTACACCTGAACACTTGGTCCTCAATCCGCAGCTGATGAGCAAAGGCTGCTGGGAAGAAACCGATCCTATCCTCAATTATTCCCTGAAAAAAAATCAGCAAACATGAAAACAGCTGACCCATCGCCGGGTTTCACACTCCATAAGAGGATTACAAACTCGCGGTTGTTTTCAGTAAATGTATAAAGTTATATTTTGGATCATACTATCTTATATATAGCTGGCCAATAGACATAAAGTAGATGTACTGTGTATGTCTTCCTTTTCAGTACCTATACATTGTTCTGTTTGCATGTATGAAATCAGGTAAAGTATCACTGGTCAAAGACCAAACTGGCCAGATGTCTTTGTTTATCTACAGCCTGTAGAGAACAGCAAGGAGTTAAAATGCGTGATGAGTTGCTTCGTGGTCTGGTGGCAGCCGGCTGCCTCTGTGCAGTCACGGTTTGGCCCTTTTGTCTCCCTGATTTATCTGCCATGCAGTTGTGTCCTGAGGCAGCCTGTTGCCTGGCTCCTATAATTTACAGCTGGACTTCCTTTAATTTATCAAATTCATTTTTTTAATGTGGGGTAATGTGTTGGTTTCGTACCTACCTTCCACCAGTCATCATTGGAGTCATCCGCCAACAAGATTCTGTCTCCAGCCCTGTAGTATCGAGCAAAACAAAGGAAGATATACTCAAAAACAAATTTAAAGTAAATCAAATTACTGTATATCCTACAATAAAAGGTCAATTCTACAATCATGGATCATTAAATGGTGAGGATGCTGACTTTTCACCTCGTACCTATTAGCATTAGCCTCAGTCTTAAACCCGACATCATGTATGTATCATGGCCTTCAGGTAATGTAAAAATGCAAACGGGTTTAGTTTGTTCTGGTTGTAGAAACATGGCAGTGCAACATGGAGTCTTAGTTTCAGGTCAGGATATAAGTTAAGACTCAATGTTGCATGTTGTAGAAGTACTAACTCACAGAGTGTGCATTCATTGCTGCTACAGTCATTTTTGCGAACCGGATCAATGGCCATTGGCTAAAAACTATAGCCCAGCACCTGACACTGTAAAAACTTATATACATGTGAAATTGTTGACCGATGCTTTTAGCCACATCAAACAAGGGGGTGCAGGGCTTGGAAGAGGGTGAACTAAGCGACACCGAAAAGTTAATATACGTACTGTTGACAATGAGAAGAGCTTCACCTAACCACTTGATCTTGTTTTAAGATTCCCTCTTATGCGTATGCGCTGTAGTCAAGCAATAGAGAAGGTGTTTGTGTTTTCTTTCTGATTAAATGCACCTTAATCCTGTTTGCTGTGAGTAATTCGTCTTTGTCCAGGAAACAAATGAATCATTTCACTCCATGTACCATAATCATTAGCATCTGTTCGAGGCCATCGGCTAATCTGACCAATAAAAAATCAAAAGGGCCACACAGTGGAGCCAAATGTTGGTTTACGCAATATCCCCTTTTTCCTTCCACTTGTGGTTCAGTTACAACACTGACTGTCCTTTGCTTTATATGACTGCCATGACTCAGAGAACATTGTTTATTGTAAGCGAGAAAACAGCACAGCACCTGACACTGTAAAAACTTCTAAGGCGAAAACAAAGTAGACACATGTTGTTTCAAAGAATACCAGGGAATGTACCGTATGAGCGTACTGTGCCATCAAATCAGCTGAATTATGAAAACGAGAACCATGAAAGTGATAAAACATGGTTGGTGACATCATTGTCTCTTAAATAACGAAAAGGAAGAGTGGTTTTCCTAATTCTGTATTCTAAAAGTGCAGAACTCATCATCATTACAATCACCACGTAGTTGAATGTAATCAGGTAATCAGAGCAAGTGGCTGCGACTAAAACTAATCACAAAACCTGATTTTCTCACCTAAAATGAAAACTGAACCTTTTGATTAAAGATTATATTTTACTCCTCATTTGTACTTTATGTCTCTAAGCATTTCATGTTTTGGTTACTGGCTGTAGCGAAATCCAGACGTGAAAAACATTGATGGACGCTTTCATAAGAGAATACATTTAAAACGTATCAGTGGTCAGGGAGTCCAAGAGGAGAAGTCAATGAATAATAAATGATGCTTGACGATGGAAGTTTCCCTCGACAAATCCTTATAGAGACTCAGGCTGAAGGACTCATGATGAATACTCTCTTCCTGAGGGTCTATTTCAAAGCACGTTACAGGCGATGCCCTCTCAAGCATGGTTAACAGATGGGATGCTCTGTGGCCTGAGTTTCAGATTGTATTGGGGATAATGACATAAACTCAAGTCCATACTATAGACTAAGTGTGTACAATATGTACTCTCTGCTATGGTTACCCTCACTACTGGGCTTTAATCACACCAGATTCACGAAATAGCCTAATTAGTTTATTGGCTGTTGTTGCCATAGACTGCATAAAATAAGCGTTTTCACTTATTTAACGAGTGAAACCACAAACACACAAACTGTGCATCGCTTCTTTGAACCCACTGAATCTATTGTGTAAGTGTTGATGATGATAGTGCAGCAGCCCTTTTTTGCGCTTCTGTTGACATTTCTGTATTTCCAAGTGTGAGACATTATTGCTGTCGGAATTTCCTGATATCTCCAACTCGGTATTACGACGGGTGACGTGGACTGCTTTTCATTTTTATGAAGCACTTTCTGTAGTTTTCTCTCCATATTCATAGCTGAAAGGGTATTTATCAGCACAAATCAAGGATAATCCATTTTATAATTTTAACCAAAGAATGTTGTTTTTTTCCCGCATTTAAAAATAATATATCCCCGCTTACCACTGGTACACTGTGTACGCCTCGTGGGACCTAGAAATAGACTTCTTTCCAAAGACTCTTAGGATGAATCCAAGAATACATGAGATTGACTGATATTATTAGACCTTTGTCACGCACCCACAGGTACTATTAATGAGGCCACTCCAGAGAAATTAGTCTTTGAGGATCATTACCTACAAAGATGAAGCTAATTAGTCCAAGTTGTACATCTATTCTTTTATTTTTTAACTTAAAACACTCGTTGTATAAGATAAAACACAGACGCAGTAATTAACAGACAACAGCATTATTGGCATTACAAAACAGATGAATATTGAATAGGATTGAACGGCTCTTCACCAACTTGTCATCTTATGAAACACTATATGTACGCGTGTACTTTGTGTTTTTGTGATTGTGTGCCTCGCTCTTGCATTGAATGACTGTATACGAGCAAAATGTACACTAAGATTGCATTTCAGTTTTTTGTCTTTATTTATCATTGCAAACTCACATGTGTTGCTCCAGAGCATACGATTCAGGTTCAGAGTGACGTGTGCAAACTAACCTCATGTCCAGGTCGTGGCTGTCTTGGGGAGAGAAGCTGAACAAGGCCACATAGGTGTTGAGTTTAAGGACATCCTTCGGTAGTTGGCTCTGCTCCACCTTGATGAGACACAAACACGGAAACACATGAACACACAGATTTGGTTTTGAGTCTCTCGGGAAAAGCAAAACATTGCTGACAATTTAAACAACGCTCATTCACACTTTACGAAAAACAACATAAGATGCTCCATTGTCAATTCTCTCATCGTCGTATCTCAAAATAGTCTTTTGGCATCTACATAGCGAGAAAAAAGCCTGTGTTTACAGAACACTACTAGACTGGGGAGCAGCTTAAGTTGTTCTACAATCTGTTCCTCTTAATCCACCATCAACATGAGTGGGAGAACCAGGATCAGCGTTTTCAACACTCAGGAAGTTAAAACAGGACAGTGGTGTGGGTGGAGAAGTTGTTGTCAGAGAGGTGTGAGCACAATTAGCAAGGAGATGAGCCGCTATTTTGGGGCTCATCACACCTGCTCACAAAGCTTGTGGGCGTCTTATTTCATCAACTGATACCTTAAGTCTGAATGCTGCCTGCTGTGCCCCTGAAATGATCCCTCCGAATGACAACATGTCCCTGCATAATGCCTGGACGGAAACCTTGCCAAAAGATGTAAGAATGACTTTTTAAGACACACTAATGGCTGTCGTTGTGGTGCTGTAGAGTTAATGAAGAGACGTGTTTCTGGTCTTTTGTGTCTCTCCGGTCATCATCGATGTGGCAAAGTGCCTGATGGGCGAGTCAAGTTAAAAGCAGCCGTAAGGCAAACTGCCTATGTGGCCCCTGGGTGTAAACAACAACATCAAGCCGTGGCTATCCATTACCGCTAACTAAGAGCTGATCGATGCCTTGAGAGATTCTTGATGCTGCGAGAGGCCCAGGTAACGACGTCCTTTGTAACTGATCTATCTGAAAAGAAGGCAGGGTTTAAAGTGAGGGTCAGTGTTGTGAAAGAAAAAGACGAAATAAGGAATTGGAAAAGCAGTGTTCATTCTTTTTGAATTTGTAGTAACATGTGAACATAACTTTACCATAATATCACCGTATAAACCTTTTTCATGATGAATGTGTCAGCCAATGTCTATTTACATAGCCAGCAAACATAGAGGCTTCATGAAGTCATGTTTCTGGCCAACTGGCAATTACAAATCCAATATTTACTCTTCCTCTTTATTTACTCAAAGCCACGATAAATCTACACGTACACTGGTGTATTCTTTTGTATTATTTTGTTTTATTCTTTTGCATTTTGTATGTTAAGATTTCATCAACTCCTGAGAAGAATATCTTGCTGTATAACAGCTAAATGCTCCATTATCGCTACACATAGTCATTTGATTCACTGCTTTATAAAAATTTTGATTAGTGCAGCTTCGAGAGGTAATTTTAGAAATCAATATTCAAAAAACAGTCGTTTTGCTTTTGGAGACAACACATTTTACATTTCCTGCAATAACAAATGCAACAGAGGTTTGTTTGGATCAGCAGAAGCTGCCTCAAATGTAGAGACCAACAAAACAAAGAAAACGCCACCAACAACAACATAAATCTTTTCAAACAGAGAATCCAAAAAAAAAAAAAAAAAAAACCCAGCATGTGCCAGACTATTTTACTGTCAACTGATCTCAGGTTGTTTAACTCTGAACCTGAAAGAGCGAACAGATGGGGATCCTGTGTGTGACTGCATGTGTTCCATTTGTGCGTGTGAGCCTCTCATCTCAAATTGGAGGCTCCTACTTTGGCAAAGCTGTTTTTGAGCGTTTTTCTCTGCTCATTACCCGGCAGCGCCTCCATCTGTCTGTCCGCCAGCCTGAGCTAATGGACCTGTCGGCTGACAGACAAACAGCCTGTTGCCAGCTGTGCTTGGTCCAGCCCGATAACGCAGCACAATGCGCTTCACGTCTCTTCCCCAAAATGGTCGGCTGGACTCCGAGATTGTACTGCGGAAGATAGGTGAGTGTGCGTTTTTCCTTGTATGGTTATTTGTTATTTTTTGTGTTTGTCCAAGTGTCTGCGGTGTTTTTCCATTGTTGACAATGAAGATAAACATGTTAAACTATAAAAAGTAAACAGGCTGCACATAGAAAGTGTGTGCCAGTAGCACTGATACTGCAAACCCCATTATGGAAGATAGAAAGGAAAAGAGCCGTTTTGAAATGTGCCCATGAAATATTCATTGTCACTCTGCAGGGGGTGCCAAGATATTCACAGTGTTATCACCTTTTTCCTCCCACTAGCATGAATTGTGCACCATCAGCTCTGCATCTTCACTGTAGAGAATAAAAACAGTAGCACAGACCCCAAAGCTGCAGATCCAAACATTATGTAAGGTCAAAGCTTCTCTCTATCAGTGCAGGCCAGTGGTCCTGTCAAAGCGGGTATGATTTGTTACTGCAGGAAAAGAAGTTTTCCCTTAGAGTCCTGGGAAATTCAGCAGTGACGATGGAGGCGAGGGGCAAAGTGCAGCATGCATCATGGACACAGAACGGACTGGCTGGGTATCAGTTCTCAGAGAGACCACAAAAGGTTCAGGCCCTGGTCAGTGGACAGTGTGTTCTCAGACTGCACCGATACCAAGACTCTGAGCTGCAGAATTACAATCAGTGTGAAAAGTCAGGAGAAAGGTTCACACCCGGAGTTGCTGACAGGACAGTTTAAGTTTTGCCATTTCTCTAAAAGGTTATTCAGTACATTGCATTTTCTTTTTCTGTGAAAAACACCCCCCTCAAAAGGTTACAGCTTTAGATATGTATATGTATATTAGATCATTTTATTAAATAGATGAATTTCTTACCAGCAAATCGTCAGGTTTTCTCTCAGGCTGGAAGTAATGATCTGTCCCGTTCTCAATAACTGTGAAAACTGAAAGGTGAAAAAAATAAATACAGAAAAAATGTATTACAAAAACAAAATAAATCTGTTTGCAACCTCTAAAATCTGCATATCTGTTAGATTATATGTTGGACACGTAGAAACACATACTGACTCAACTTGAAGAACTATGCCAGAAAAGTAGCAGAAATTAGAATCTTTATCCATGAATAATTATTACAAATCAAAAAGGCAAATTTCATAGCAATTAACTAGCTTGACTGCAGCTGGAAACACGAGCCTGCTGGCACTAAATCAGAGTCATTAACTCTGTTAGACTGCTGTAGCATATTCTATTATCTATATCCATGCACTATACTCAACTATTATACAATAATGTATTATTATGACTACTATTAAATTACACCATAACCTCATTCCTACTATACTATATTTAATACTATACCATGTTATTTTAATATACTGTTTTCCTACATCATATCCTATAGTATAGTGATATTTGCTTTATTACTACAACACAAAGTATCATGACTAAATCACAGGACATTATTCAATGTACACTGTTAATGTTATAGACATGCAGCTATTAATCATACTGTGTCACTTTACCGTGTAACTTGTCAATCTAACTTCTAACTACATCGCAGGTTTGTCTTTAATTGCTCTTGTTTATTCTTGTATAGTTTCTACTCATATCAGTTGAATATTTGTATACTTTATTTTACTTTTGTGCAGCTGTAATAGCATCTATTCTGGGGCTCAATAATGGCTTATTTTGTCTTGTCTTATCCCATTTATTTGAAGATATATATATATATATATATATATATATATATATATATATATATATATATATATATATATATATATATATATATATTACATCCTTTTTTCCATAAATCAGAACACTTTCAAGAAGCTAGAGCAGTGCCGCGGTCGACACATGGCGCAGGCTCAGAACACATTTCTTCTTTTGTTGGGTCAGGTGCTATTCTCTGAAGTAAATTGCTCAGCAGCATTGTATCCACGCTCCAAATTGTCCAATGCAAGGAAGTACTTTGGATTACTGTTCCCCTTGTAGTTCTGCCTTCACTGCTCGGAGGGAATGCTCCAAATTGTAAAGGGTCAGTGCGTTTCTCTTTACTACAGAGACTATTGTTGAGATGAAAACACCCCAGCCACCACTATAACAAGAGCTGCACACAATGCCGATTAAAAAAAGAGAGGTCCACATGTTTCTTTGGCCTTTCTCTAAAGGATATTCTCGAGCAGGGTCAGAGTGAGCAAGCAAATGGAGCAACTTCAGTTCTGTGGTCAACAGTTAAGAATCTTTGATGGTTCAGAGGAGAAAAATGTAATGTTGCAACTTTCTCAGACTCTCTTGTGGCAAGAGCAATGGCAGTGTTGTTTTTTTTTCGATGTGTCACTACATGGCTGTAATCCAGATGCACACAGTGTACCGCAAAAGATACTCACCATCATCGCTGTGTTTTCTCGACAGCTCCTGCCTGCTGCTGTGAGCCACCACTTCCTCTGGAACCTTATCCAAGTCACTGGTCTGCACAGAGCGTTCAAAGAGGATTTGAGTGCAGATAGAAGAGAAAAAACAGATCAGATAGATAGAGATATATACTGTAATGACAGATAGACAGATATTCTCCTCTGATTCAGTTAAAAATAGCTAAAAATTCACTCGCTTTCACAGTCCCAACAGCTGTTTTGGAGAAAACTGTAGTGTAGCAAACATGCTGTTTCTAAGTCTGCATTTGGAAACTATTATCATAACCCCTGTTGAGATCACATTGTCTCTGTGAGCCGTCACCAACACACACATTCATTCACTAACAGCTGCACAGGACAGAATGGCCTAAATCCAACAGCTTTCACTTGTCTTCATACAGAGGCCCGTATCCAGACCGCATACACAGTTTAGATTATATCAAAAGTGGTAAGCTATGAAAAACAGATTTCCTTGTGGATTCCACAAGCACAGAAAGGAGGCTGGAGAGTGTAGCTGTACAGTACAATCGGTCTCGTCCATCTTCAGGGCTGTAACATGAGTGTTTGCACCAACATCTCCCTTCATCACTGACAGTACCCGACTGCCTTTATTGGTAGTGTTTACAGCCCTGCAGCAGCAGTATCTATTGAGACCATCAGCTACAGTATGTCTGCTGCAGTGGGACAAAATATAACTATAGTATATCAATTGTGATAATCTTTATTATATCTTGACGAAAAGAAAACTTAGGAAATAGGATAAATAAAACAGAACGTTTTAGTGACCGGTATTTTGTGTTGACGGGGTAAAAACAAACACAACCAAGCATAATAAACGATCCTTTTCTCACCGAGTTTCTGTGTGGCGACTCGGAGCCGCTGGCCCTCTTGGCCTTTTGCGCCAGCGACGTCCCAAATCTCAAGGCCTCATACACGGGGTCCACCTTGTTGCCACAGGCTTCAGAAAAGAATGGAGACATGATGACAAACTAATGCTACGCTTTTAAGTTAGCCATGTGCTGCTTTACAATACTATAAAAACAGGAAGGTGAATCTTGTAAAACAGCTAAGTGGATAAGGGGTTCTGGAAGAGTGTAGGACAGTTTTTTGCTTTAGTGCATGTCATCCCACACAGAGTTAGAATTATTATGGAGATTTAAGCTGCTCACCGATGGGCATGACTTCTTTAATGCAGCCGTATTGTTCCTGGATCAGCAATGGAGAGCTGTAGTACCGTCGAAAGCCTTTTGGCTGAAAGACAGAGAGGGAACAAAGAGGGCTAAGCAACAGACTTTAAAGACAAACCAATATGCAGCACCACAGCAGCCCGACGCTGAAATACTGCACATATCTCTCATCAGTCTGACATGTCTGCACCCACACTGGATGTCAGAAATCACTGTTGTTAATGTTAAACAGACATCAAAATATTATTCAAATGAAAAATATGAAGGACTGCAGTTCCAAATCGTGCATGTGTCAAGGTCAAGATAGGAAAACAAATGGTATTAAAGTCACTGTCTTCATTTTATTTCATTCATCATGTTCTCCCTCTATCTCCAAATGCCCTAAAACATTTATAATTCATATATTCATCACCAACCTGCATCCTAGCCAATCAATACTTTCCCATCTGTTTTGAATCCTTCTTAAGTAAAGAAGAAAGACAGGAGATTGAAATTCTCCTCAATCACTGGGTCATGATTAATTCATATATCTTTTCAGATTTTTGGCATATTATTTTCTTCTGGAGATTGTCCTGCATACATATTTGACCATTTAAATTCTTTACTGGATGTGACGATCAGCATTGCAGACCTACATATTATTCGACTGTTTTTTTTGTTTACAAATAATGTATGTATTTAATGTAAAAAGATCGGGATTCATTCTTTATTTGACACTTTTGATGAGGAGAAAGCTAAAGTATCCCACTCTGAGCTCTCCAAGTCCAGCTCGAGAACTGAGATGTCAGATTTTTGGGGGCAAACTCATAAAAGAATCTGATTTTTTTTGGCTCCAAAGAAAATAAACTACTCAATGTTGCTCTCAGTGACTTCATTTAATACACTGATATTGTGACAACAGTGATTGTAAGTTTTGGGAAAATCTGGGGGACGAGTCATGGTGGCTTTTCTTCTGTGTCTTGTGCTTGTTTCTGTTCATCAAAAGTCACTCCACTCAAATTATTTATGCAATAAGGTTACAACCACACATTCCAAAGTTGTACAAAAACAAACACTGTTTTTGGAAAACAATATCTGCCTGAATCAGTGCATGAACAAAGAATCAAATTTGAGAGCTGTCTTCTTAATGATTTTTGATTTTGACAATACAGCACCAAGAAATGAAGTAACTTGTAATACTGTACATTAATAACTGCATTACACTTCTAGCTGCAATCAGTCTTTATAAAAGCTTACAGTTGCATTTCCCCATTCCACATCTTGACAGGTTTCTGTTTGATCTCACAGAGAAATTATTTCAAAAGCTTTTAAATATTGGGAGAGAACATGCTTATGGTGACTGTTTTCAGTGATCTTGTCTCTGTCAAACACTGAGTCAACGTGTGTCGTAAACACTGGGCACCAGGGACAGAAAGACATCTGGATGAAGCTGTGGCTGAAAACTGGAAAATGGGAAAACTGTTACTGGAGTTGTCGAGTCTGAATCTAAACCAATACTGTGTGTTGGGAGAAGCGAAAGCAACTCATTTTTAGTGAATGGGCTATTTGTTAGCTCAATGGGCTACATCCTGTGTAAGTTTCAAAATGTCACTGAAAAAACAAACTATTCTTTCACAGAGTCTTTGAAAAATCATAAAACATGAGCATCATTAGCTGATTATGGCTGAACGTGAAGTGATGTTATGTGACCAAAATGTGTGAACCACAAAGGCTTTACTGTTTAATAACAACATTTTTAAACTATATGTCTGATGAATTAATTGTCACTGTTTCAGTCAGAAACCTGTAGGGAAGAAATGGTGAAAGCCTGGTTTCATGGCCTATAAAGATTCAGAGCATGAGGCAACTTGATCTCTTTGCTAAAGAGTTCTCAAGCCAAGAGAAACAATCATGGCTGCTGAAGTATCCAAGTTTAGAGTAAGTTGAATTTAGAGCTGAACTCCACTGGGGAAACTTCCTTTTTTATCTATTGACCTCTCAACCTCATTTTCCACTCCTGAGAGCCGATCGTATCTTAAGGCCTCATCCCTTAGGCATCGAGTGGAGAGATGTCACAGGGCCGCCTGTACAATTAGTATGACTTCAATATCATTTCCATATGACATCTATGAACTTTATTCTCTCGGATTATCACAAACTCATCTTATTTCAAATTTCCTCTGTAACTCCAGCCACATTTTCTTAACATGGTGTAGCCAAAAACAGTGGGGAACAAGGTAAGAAAAGGTAGGAAATCACACATAAAATGTCCTGACAGTGTTACAATCTCGTTCTCCTCAGTGTGGGATGTGTGCGAATGACTAAAGAGTCCCAGTTCAGTCCTGACTGCCAGTTTGCTGGGCTGCTATGAAAGTAAAAAAAAAAACGTTCTTGGAGCAGCCTTTCGCTGGTAAACTGAATCCTCCCTAGTAAACATGCTCAGCCTGTCCCAACAGACCAACTACAAAATCAAACGGTTACATTTTACTGCAGGTTCACGTAGTATAAGAGACAATGATTGTGAATTGTGACACTTTCAAATATCATCACCCAAAAATGAAGAGAGGCCCCAAAAGTCTGTTGCTGGGAGGGAAAATGATACACAATGAATGATAACAAGGTTTGATTTCTGAATTAATGATTTTTAAGTGAGGAGGTTATTACAATACATGGTGGTGAATTACTACTACTGAAAAGCTGACTCATTGACTGTAGCAAATAACAAATAAATAAATCCCCCCTACTTAATGAGGCAGTTTTGCTCTAGTTCTTTATGTCAACATTTAAGCACATTTTAAATCAGAGCTAAACAAAAAGAAAAAGGGAATTGTGTGTCTTCTTTAATATCACCATTAACATTTTTCTCTCCGGCTTTTCACAAACAAACAAAAAATCCATCCTCAATTTAAGTTTCATCAAAGTTTTTCAGTAAGGTTTTGAAAAGGGTTAATAAGCATAAAGGGTTCAATAATTTCTTTTAAGGGGTCAATATGCTTCAAACTAACGAGTCGACCGCCGATCAATCGTGCCAACTTTCCCAATTTTGTAATAAAAAATGAAATTGAATAATTAGTGATCTGAGAATTGTTCCAGATATTATTTCACACCCTCTTATTTCACAAACAACCCATGCTTGACTTGCATATTAAAACACATACATCAAGGCTGAGACTGTGAAATGCCAAACACATCATAACACTCTCACACGTGACATCTTCAATAGAGGTTATGAAGTGGCTTCAGGGTGATTGTATTGACTCTGTTTCAGTGGTTTATGCTGACAGCAGCACGGCAGAACAGAGGTCAGGAGGAGGTCAGCGTTTTTGTAAATAGTGCGTTGCATTGCTATTATCTAACACTTAAGACAGAGTGATGATATAACGATTATGAGGACGATGACGAGGATGGATGGTGGTGACAGATGTACCAGCACACTCGCACATTAAGTGTGATTTCTGAATAAGCACATTCTAGTGGGAAACGGTCAGACGGCCAATTCTAATATGTCTGTTTTGGTTTCTATCATACTGACATAGTATTTATAAGCTCCTAAACTGTTGACAGCAAAGAGAAATGAATGTCTTCATGTTTGTATTATTTGGTGTCATGCATCTTACCAGTTTGCCCATGCAGCGCTGCTGTCCCACTCCATTCTCACATTTGTGATGTAGGCTCATCTTGCAGGCTTTGCAACGAAGCCCATGCTTTGCCGTGTTTCCTGCCAGGAACACCACATGCTTGGCTGTTGTGCCTGATACACACACAGAAAAAGAGGCAACAGGTTCAGATGTGTTATGCAGGAAGAGGCTTTGAATGGTTTCCCAAAGTGAACAGCACATTACATGCAGAAAAGGAGGGAAAATATACTGTTCAGATAGCAGTTTCGTGAATTAATTAATGAAATGAATTGTCTTTAGATGATTATTCGTCGCCTAAGGTTTCTGGAGTCTTTCCCTGCATGCACTAGGGAAAACCTGTGAAGATACATGTGGAACATTTTAACAGGGACAAAATTTAGCAAGCGTGACACATGATGTGCATTTCTTTAAAACCTTTAAAACAAACTGACTGTTATAACCAGGTGCTTTCAAAACCAGGAGAACCCATTTTAAACTGCTGCCTGTGTGAGGCTCACCCTCACTTATGAATACGTGACTCACAGTTGCTGGAATAAATGAAGATTAATCTGATTTATCAGTGAACCAAAGTTATGCAACACTGCAACAGCAAACCTTCAGCATGCTTAATGCACAGAGGTGTGTGGCTATGTCACAGATAAATATGGTAAATATGATAAACAAATGACAATGATAGTTTTGTGGAGATGTGAGATAGTGAAGAGAAAGGTGTTGGCAAAGAATAAACGCTCACATGGCAACCACAACAGAATGCCTCAAAGCAATCTTTAATGAGGATCACTGGGCTGGGGCACTGTCGTTGTGTGTGTTTGTGAGACAACGAAATACAACAAAAGGTTGAGTGATGAATAGGTAGGTACAGAAGTAAGTGTTTAAAACTGGTGATTTTACATTTAATTACATTTCAGCAATTTTTCACTGCTTGGAGGGAGTGACGTGGCCAGAACTTAAAACAGCAAGTATTAATAAATATTCCACACTCAAATAACATAAATCAAGTAAGGCTGACTGGCTGGCATTGACTTAGGCTGAGAGCTGTCTGCATGGACTGTGGATGTGTGTAAAATGTAGAATTGTTTTCGTTTATAAGAGGATAATGTTTCAAATGATCCTCACAGAAGACAAAATGAAAGAAGGGTTCCTGAGAAGAATTATCAGTAAATCATTATTATGGTCCGCATAACAGGACAAAAACACCACTTGCAGCCAGCAGCGGTGTAACGTTTGCCAGTCATTCCACATTAGCAAGAGACGACAGTGTTAACAAGTCCCAGGGCTGTTATTAGTTGTAGTCTGGCAGATATGCACCTCCAGCTCTTTATTGATCAGTCAATGAACATGTGCCCCGGCCTGGCCTCACTCCGCATGCATGCATTTGAAAATTCTGACGTGCAAAGGATTCATCGATCTTCATCAGTCTGAGTTAAGAGCACAGGGAGAATAATCAGAGCGTTAATCCTCACAGAAAGATGATCAACATTGTTCACAATTTTCATGTTTTGTCCAGTTTTTTTGTGCATTCTGAATGGGCAATTGTGGCAAGCACACTCTGTCAGCGTTTCAATCTAGATTGCAACATATTGAGTTTAGATAACACTGTAACTATGAAACCAAGAGGAACACCTGATCCCCGAACAAGACAGCAAACACCAGATACTGTGTACCTAAGGTGCAAAGCCCTTTGTGTAGTTTACTTAGCCAACAGGGGAAAAAGAATCTGTGCTTGCTCTTCACGTGCTGCAATGTGAACTGGTATCACGGATATCTGGAGCTGGAGCGCAGTGACAGGAACTCAGTAATGGGTGGAAAACTGGATATTATTCCCCATTTTAAGCTCTTGTGTTGCTTGGCGGAGCCTGACTGCCACAGAGCTGGCAGACTTGGTGAAACTGAGACGGAAACCGAGAGAAATGAGATCCTAGCCTGAACTTTTCGGTCAACACAGATCGACACAAAAAGCAACAACGGCAAGAGCAGAGGCAATGAGCACGACCTGGACCACTTTTTAGGTCACTCTAAATCAAGTCAATTAGCAATGTTCAATGAAGACTTATGAGTTTCATTCGGTCATCTTTCAGACACCCTGACTCCTGTCTGTCTCTCTGAAGACACAGGACAGGAAGCAAAGGAAGCCCTTGACAACGAGTTGTTGATTGGCTTGTTTGAGCTGACTCACCACAACATGGAGGAATAAGGAGATGCCTCCATGTTAACTCGTAACAGCTACGAAGGGAACAAACCACTGTGTTTCCGTAGTCTGATACAAGAAACTGACATTGTCGACTTCCTTCAGCAATGGTTGGGTAATGACGTGAGTGCATGTGTGTGTGTTTAGGTGCTTTTTCCTCCAGGCTTGGAGAGGAAGCCAGGACATTACAACTGTGGGGAAAGTGAGTGACAGTGCAGCTCTCCATGGCATTTACTCTTTCTTGGCTACTCTGCTTTTAAAGTTTAATCTTCATTTATAAAAGAGTAAAGGACTCCTGCCAGATTTCCCATACTTCTTGCCTCAAAATAAATTTCCCACAGTCTTTCTTCCTCAATTTTCCAATCTTTCTCCCAACAGAATCTCTCTTATGCTGCACACTCTTTACAATTGCCACACATTGATCCATTAAGCCACTGTTGTTATTTCACGCCTCTTTTTCTGTGCAAATAACCTTCATCATGACAAAAACTCCTCCACCTCTTGTTCTTATTAAGCTCTTTGGTTAATTTACATATTTTAATTAGTTTCTCCCACGGCCATTAGTTTTTTTTACTACTAAATATCCCATTATATACCCATCGAGAATCAGGGAACAAAGGCCTAGAATGCTGAATACAAAGGTAAAATATAGTTGTTTGTTATGTGTCCATCTGCAATTAGGGATTGTCAGGAGTAAGGACAAGTCTACAATCATGCCAGCATCTCTGTGAGACTACAGTTCGAACTACCTGCTAACATTTGCGACAAGCTCATGTTTTGCAGATATAACGTTTACCATGTGAATCATTCTTTAAAGTTTTTATGAACTGGCTTTTTTCAGCTGACATTTTCCACGCTGGCGCCCATGCAGTTTGACATTCTTTACTACAACTTAATAATACACTGGTGTGAGAGACATTTTCAAGACATGACAGACAATATCAGCTTTCAATTGTAACACTTAAATGAATCAATGGGGTATTAGTGCCATTGCAAGGTCATCACAACACACGGCTGTTGTGATGACAGTAAGTGTGGGTTTTGACTGACATGTGTGTACATTGTGTGTTTTAATGCAGGGAGACGTAGGAGAGCCTCAGTTTGCATCACAGTCGTATCTGTCGAGTACCCCACTTTGACCTCTCACCCCTCTGATTTATTTCTCTCTTGGATCCACCAAATGTGTCATGTGTATCTCTGGGATTTCATAGCACAGATTAGTGCTAAATTAATCAAGTGAGATTACTTTCTTATTCGTTGTGAGTATCAACTTGTCGTATTAGTTAATCCAGAAATTTGGACGCTTTGATTTGAGACATTTAAGGGATTGTGTAAGTAAATCACTGCCTAATCCCTAAATGTTTATGCAGGATCAGTGATTCCTGACTGACAGTGATAATAGTTTGTAATATTTTGTAATTGAAGCTAAAATTTCAAGCATGCCCAAATAACTATATTTCACCCTTTGTCAGCCACAGGTAACTCCATTCACTCATGTAGACATTTATTTAATACGACATTTGCGGCAAAGTCCTGCAATCAATATGTCATCATCAGCCCTTACTCTATCAGAACAGTTTTATGTTCCAGTGAAACAAATTCGCTGTGTGCCTCACAACAACTTTTATGGACAAAATTAGAGCACTGCACATAGTGTTTAGGCAGTGTAATGAAGTGAAACACAATAGAAGAGTAACCTTGGCATAAATAAAGGAAAATGTGGTTAGACGGGCACACTGAATACACGTCTGAATTAGGTTGCAATAGTACTCTTAACTTCTTCTTCTAAGGCTCTCCCCACCCACACAGGTGTTTTAAATTACTCTGGCTGGTCAGGTTGACGTTGGGTGGAGCTGTGTTTAACTTTACGATGTAATAACAATGATGATAATGTCGATATACGCCCTCACAAGTACAGCTAAATGAACAGGAGAATGAATTGAAGTGTCAATCACACGGACCTGGAAAGAGATCTAATCAGGCAATGGAAGTGAAAACACCTGTGTTATTACTCTGTTGGTCGGAAAGACTAAGAGTTTAAACTGGCTGTGACTTTTTTATTTTTTTATTTTGTTTTATTCCTAAAAGGACTCTCCTCTCATTTGTATCTTCAAACAGATGAAATGTTGGCCTTGATCTTAGTTAAAAACATGAATTGATCTTGATAAAAAAATAAAAAAATGACTAAAACATATTAAAAGCACTATTCTGTTTAACTGAGCATAGTGTATGAGCTAGTCTCTTATAAATACATGGTTTTAAAACGAAGATAAACGCCTACAGAAAAATTGTAATATATTTATTGCTCTATCAAATATTTACTAATGTAGTTCTGCTTCATCTAGTAAACCTAATAAATGGGTCAGTGAGCACTTTAATGTAATTCAGCCATTTCTGTTATGGATGACACAATTAATTTGTACAGGCTTTTATACAATACAATAAAGGATCCTCATCTCGGAATACGGTGAGTGTTTAATGTTTCCACGCCGCCTTTTACAATATTAGCATATTGTCATTAATCTACGCATTAGGGCGCGTTGGGAATTGAAAAACCTTTTGACTAAAATAGTGACATTGATTATAAGATTGCCTCTTTAATCCAATTAAACATCACCATAGATTATACACTATATTATATCATGTATTTTTCCAACTTTTGTTTATTGGGCAAAGTTAAACAAACAAACATTTTAGTTATCAAACATTTTTCTTTCCTAACACCATTAGGTATTTGCACCATCGCAGCTCATCACACACACACACACACACACACACACACACACACACACACACACACACACACACACACACACACACACACACAGAAAAACAACCTCCACCCCGACTCTCTGCTGACCGCACTGTGTTCTCATTAAAGCAGGATAAATGAAGAAGAGGGTAGCATCTCTTTTCATGAGTGGACCGCAGGACTCGGCACCTATCACCGAGCCAAGAAGGCCTGACATCATGCTTTTATTATTAACAGACCTCCAGAGGCCCATTCGAGGCTTCGGCCAGTGGATGCGTCTCACTGGCCACACCAACAGACTAGTGTAAAGAAACAATGGTCATAAATGTGTTGAAATATGTTTTATGGTGGGATGAACTTTAGTTTCACGTGATCATTTCTGAAGACCACCAAAACTGAAAGCCAATAGATGTGTTAGTGTCTTCCAAAAGAAATGTGTGCTTTTTGAAGAATTGTATCACGCTTTTGAAGAGTATTTATTTCTATTTCTTGTAGTCACCACGTGTCAAAGGTAATGGAACACCTCTATGCATTCGATGTACAAAGCTGGAAAACACAGATAACAAATGTTTGTCTGCTCAATAGCACTGTAAACGTGGAAGTGTACAGTTTTTACTGACGAACAAGAACCAGCATCAACTGATTTTTTTGGCCACTTGGAAATCAGCTGTGAGTACAGCACTGACATCTTATCAACTTAGAAGTTGATATTGTGAATTTGTCCAAAAGCAGTCGCTTGTTTCAGATCCAGCAGATGATGAAAAGGGACATATTAGTCTCTTCGGCTGCTAAACGCTCCTCTCTGTTTATCAGCTAGTAGTAATGTTCTCTGTCTGCGGTCTGGTGCAGGACAGGTCAAGTTTGTTGGCGGCTGTGGCTGGAAATAATGTTAATGAGAGAGGAGAGACTGAACTGACATAGTAAAGTTGTAGTCCATTTTCAGCTATGCTTATTCGTTAAACAACCAAAATGTCCAAAATCGATAATTTTAACATAAGTAATATTCTTTTTTTATTCCACATGTTTAGTGAGTTTTGACTTAATCTCCAAACTAAGAACTTTAAAGGACCTGTTGAATTTGCTTTTGTCAGGTTAGAAGACGGAGACCTTGAACTCAGACTAATGTACATGAGACAAAACTAAATTATCTCAATTATACAAAGAAAATCAAAGACTGTTGGCAAACTAATACAATACAGTTGTTACTCCAGTGTTACCCCAATAGTATACACACACACACACACACACACACACACACACACACACACACACACACACACACACACATGTATTCAGGCTTACAAATATATAATCAGGGGCTTGGTGAGCAGATGGTCATTGTCATTATCGTGCTGCAGAGGCCCTGAGATATAAAGACTTAGTGCTCCCTCAGTACTGATGGTAACAAGGAGGGGAGCGGCCAGAGAAACCAGAACATCTGGCGAGGGGAAAACAGGAAGGAGGAGCTGGCACTGTTGTTGGCTATATGACACCCGAGCAGACAGATGGAGGGACCTGGCGCAGTGTGCGAGAAAAAGGACGACTGAGACATTTTGGTCGCGTCAGCGGGTCAGGTTGGATGCTCAGGTGTCTGGGGCCTAAATGTCAGAGGGTGTTTGGATACTTATGCCTTGTGTGTTCCTTCTGAATAAAAAACATGATAAGGAGGATATTAAAACAAAAGGTTGGTGCTTTAGGAGACTCTAACCTTTTACATTCTGCTGTGTCCGTACCATATATGCATGTTATTGCATATGCATTACTCTCTTATTTTGATTCTGATGACAGAAAAGTTTTACGAATAACTTCAATCATGTTATCTGATGAAGGTCTCATTATGAAAAGGTTATTCCCAATGCTGTGATTGCAAAGTTCATTAGATAATGTGCAGGACTTTTTTATTTGTGTACCTCGCTTCCTCCTCTGATCTTGACACTATGCTTTGTTTGGTATTCTGATCACGCTCACGAAGGAGGGCTGCGTTGTAACCATACCTACGATCATGTGGTTGCAGACATCACAGAATGTGGGCTTCTTGAAGATGTGCTCCATGAAGCAGTGTCCGGCTGAGTCTACCTGCAGCGGGTTGCGTGACTGGGAGCGTGATGTGGGTGGAGGTGCGGAGGGGATGGCTGGAGGGACCGGAGGGATGGGCAGGTTGGTGGTGTGCGGCGGGGCCATCCCAATGTTGCACAGATGGCCCGTGCTGCTGCTCACATCTGAGAGCAGCTCCGTCTTGTTGTCGCTGCTTGTTCGGAAGAAGTTGTCTGCGCTCTTGCTGCGGATGCTCTTGGTCTTGAAGGACAAAGAGCGCTTGAGTCTCTGCAGCTAAAAGAAAGTAGAGAAAAACAGTTGGAGTAAAATGAAGCAAGGGAGAGAAACAGACAATTAAAAGGAGAGACAATGACAGAGGACAGAGAATAATTCAGTGGCAGGAATCAATTCCTGTAATATCCTAAATAAATTACAAAGTCAGTCTCTAAAACCTTCTGGCAAATGTCTCAGTGTCTGATGGCTGATGAAAGGCAATTGAGAGGGGCAACTTATCACTGCGCAATAAACAACCTTTAGGATTGCCCACCTGGAAGGTAAAGTGATTTCCTGGTGAGAGCAATGCATCACATCAACACTATTTCTCACATGCTGTGCTGCCATTTCTGGCTGCATCCTCTATCAATCTCCTAAGGCTCCTCTTTTACAGTAATGCTATTCATAACACTCCACACTGACAACCCCTCATTTAACCTCTCAGTGTGTACTTCCTCCTCCATGAAACCAACTTAATCCTGGGCTTAAACACGCAATAAAGAATCTTTAAGCTACTGTATTTGATTTTATAGTTGTGGTTTCTGGCTGGTGTTCGGCTGCAGGTCTCAGATTTATGTGACTGATGGATAAGGAAGGACTCCTACGGATCTTTGTATATCTTAACACATAGGACAAATGTGTGGATTTACAGATTTTCTGCGTGGTGCAGAAAGGTTGATCTGTCCTCTTCTAAATTTGTTCCAAAGTATTACCTATGTACACACAGACACTGTTTATGAATGACAACGTAAAACTGATTCTAAGTTGAGATACTCACGTAGACTTAAACAACACAATACAACTAAGTGAAAAAACAAACGTGAATTGTTAGCTGTTGATGTGGTTGGCTAAAAACATTGAATCACATAGAGCTTATCATTGAAGCTTTGGTATGGTGAGGATCAATTAATTGAACGGGCCACTGTGGAAAAAATCAATTTGGAACCTTTCTCTACCATTACCACCCACACACAGGAATGCACAACCCACATGACAGCACACATATATTCTACAGCAACCTTGTCAATCTTCACTTGCACGGCTTTTACACACCCTGAAAAGAAAGTTGATGGTAACACATCACAATAATGTTAACGCAGTTAGGTCTTGATAAGTGAATTATATACACAAGACATTTTTGACTGGACATCCTACACGTGTTGTACCTATTTAAAAAGGCTGTAATGGTAAAGGATACATCTTCACCGTAAGGTGGTTTTATACATTGAAACTTAAGTAAAGATCTCTCTAAATAATTGAAGTGAGGCGAAGTGCATGCATTGAGGAGCTCATGCTGAGTTTGACGTCATCAAATCTGTGGGAGCTGATTCCCATCTGAAGCAGAGAAGGTTAATGGGGGCTGGACTAGGTAATGCAGAAATACATTAAATAAGAGCCATGTATGGCATAATATTATATATGAAATCATTGTTAATAAATAAATGTAATGATGCAGCCTCGATACAAAGAGTGCCCTCTATAAATATGAGTGACTGTGGATGAAACCTTATTTGGCATTGATGTCACTAAAGTGATCTATCTTAAAGAGCAGGAAAAGTTGTAACGCAAAACCACTTGTTTATCTTTATTTACATGCAATATGCTGTTATGTCACAATGAACTAAAATCAACAGTGCGCTACAATTTACACAAGAGTGGAAGCTCACCTTGCGCTTCTGATGTTCAGGTCTCACAGTATTCTTAAAGGAGGAATAAAAACACAAACAAAGCTTCACTGTGTGGAACTCACTCTACTTGAACTGTCTGTAAGGAGGATTAAACAATTATATAATATCTTTTTAGCCTTTCTGAAGTGTTCTACGACTAATAAAGTAGTAATAATAAGAACTAATGGAAGGGAGTGTGGTTGTTTGTTCGAGGCTTTATGTGAAATGTTAGCCAGGACTCTCTTAGTAGTGACCAGATGTGCCAAAGAGCTCACGTGCACAAGCTTTAAAAGACATAATACAAAGAGGATGGCACATCTGTGATATTGATGAAAGCTTGAACGTAAATATTAATAAAGATAAAGTATGATTCTCATACGTCATTTATATGCGCGTTGGGACAGGAGAGGAGAGCGAATGTATCCATCCACTTGCATAGTGAGGAGTTTCATTATTGTACTGCTGGTTGTAGTATCTGGGCAACATGTGACCGACATAGATGGCAAAACGCCTGAGGCAGCAGCTGTGGATCTCTATCACACAGCCTACTTTCCTCCATCAGCCACAAGTTGAGAGCACAATCCCATATTGCACTTATTTATTAATGTATACATAACCGTAATACCATATTATCTCTTTTACCACTACAGAGCGTGTTTTAGGTGAATCGAGAGCTTTAAAGAGTTGTTACACCGTCATTGATCTCGCAACAATTAATCTAAATTTTAGATGAACACACACACACTTTATACAAAAGTCATAAAAGACTTTGTGTGAGGCTCGATTGTGAGTTCAAACTGATTTATGTAAAGTGTTTTTAATGGTACATTATCGTGATGCTATTCTTAAGGTATCTTTACCCACTGGGGTCTGTTGTACTTAGAATGAGTCTGTAATCACCCTTCATGGCACTTTAAATGTTTTTTCGGTCTTATTTTTACAACTGGTATGGTATCCTCCAGAGTCATAAAAACGACATAGTTTGCATGTGCGTTGTTTTTCTTTTGGGGAGCTGGTCCCTGTTGAGTCGATTTCCCTGTCATAGTGTGTTTGACCAGCTCTATTCATACGAGTTATTGGACTGATGAACAATACGGATCCCCCCGTATTACATCCGGGTTGATAAATAATAAATAACAACAGGATAGTCCTACCTTGGTTTCTTGCTGGCTGGCGTTCGCCGACGGGGATTTGGGACTCTCATTCTGGTCCCGTTCGTCCTCTTTGCCCCCACTTTCGTCCTGAATCATGTTGGCCGGTGGGATCATCCTCTCTTTTTGGGATCTTTAAAAAAAAAACTGTTGCTCTGTAGAGTTTGCTTCCTCTCAAAGCTCTTTACATATTTTCCATTCCTCTGTAGTCACCGTGACCTGCGGATACGAGGAGGGGAAGTCATTCAGCCCCGCTGCTGCTGTCGCGAAGGGAGAGATCCGAGTTCCATCCGCCGTAAGGAGAAGATGAGAAAAACGCTCTGAGGCTGCTGAAATAAGTGCTTTTCAAATCAAAAGTTGAACAACAGTCCAGTTCCGCTTGAAAGTGCCCCGTCCTTCTAAATGAGGCGTTCGCGTGTATCGTGTCGTCGTGCGTAATGCTGCCAAGACATCTCCAAGTCCACGCTGCGCGCCACGCACTGCCAGCCCTCCGATGGGAGGAGAGCTGTACGCGATCAAGGGAGGGAAGGATGTGGAAGGAGGAGAAATGTGACACAACGACTCTGTCCTGCCGGGATTCAGAGGGAAGACACTCAGTGTGAAACACCCATATGGTCAAATGAAATCACTGCGAAGTAAAACGATGTTTCACGTCATTTCATGTGTTTTATTATAGGTTTATTTTAGATTATTTTGGTGGAAGTCTTCCTGTAAAGTCTAATTGACAGTGACTGAGAGGATGTTCCTAAAAATAAATGATATGGTCAAGACAAGGGAGAGGAAAATAGTTGCATTTAAAACAGGAAGAAGCTTTGTTTTGACCCAAATTAGCCTGGATTTTAAAAAATAAATAACTCAACATGTTTTCTTTCCGGGAATTAAAAGAGACGACTGAGCAGTTTCATGTTGGCTTTCTCTTAATGTGATGCTACAGCTATATCAGACTGTCAAGTTATCTTAGAGTAGCTTAGCATAAAGACGTGAGGGAAGCCTGGCTCGCTCCTAAAACTAACTTCCTAGACTCCCAGTATCTGTAAAGCTCAATGATTAATCTTGTAATACATAAACCATGAGAGGAAAAAATGCATCTTTTACGGAGGGCTTATGTACCTGACTTTCTTGGAGGTACCACTAGTACAGCAACAAACAAAAAGCAAGAAAACTAAAATAAATAGTGTTTGTATTTATGCTAGGCTCACAGTCTGCTGGTTGTATCCTGCTCATAATTACCGGCTGTTAGCTTCTAGCTAACCGTTAGTTGGTTAAGGTGAGCGTACCTCACGGTTAGAAAAATGATACTCGAAACCAGGTGTAAAATCATTATTCAGGTAATTTATTCATGCAGCCTCAGGACAGTTATTTATCCAACTTTCAGATACTGCAGCCAAAGGTTAGTTGTTTTAAAGAGAGAAGAGAAAAGAGAACCCCAAAAGACAAGGGCTAGAAAATATAAAGTTCTCTAAGCAAAAGTACATTTTGACATTTGGGAAAGTATGCTTATCGGCTTTCTTGTCAAAGGTAAGTGAAAAGATTGATACTACTCTAAATGATTGTTCATTTTCCAATCAGTTTTCTCATCTTGCTAACTCTCAGCAAGAAAATGAACAAAAAGTCCGATTATTATTTAATAAATATACTGGAAGGTGGAGGCTATGTGTTGAAATTCATTTTTTTCTCATAAGACTCGAAAGTCAACCAAGGAAACAATGACGCTGTCATATATATATTAACACATCGATAAGCCATTCTTCGGCACAAACACCATTATGACACTGAAGCTTTTGCAGTGAATTATGAGGTGTATCACCGGCCTCAGATTGGATGTGATGCCCGCTGTAGTGATACATCACGCTGCCTCCTAAAGGCCCCCCCTGTGATGTGATGTCCTTGAAGTAATATTGCGAAAAGAAGGAGGCAGGCGCCAGACTGCAGCCTCCTCACTCTGACATGCATGCACACACCAACACAGGCCCAAAGTGAGTCTACATATCCAGCTTTCTGCTGGAAATCAATAGGGATTCCCCCTCAAACACGCTGCTACATCCCCTGACTCAAGACTTGTACGATCTAAATACTAATCATTTTAGGGCTTTCGTTAGAATCCTTTTATATTATATTATAGTGTTTCTTAATGATTTTTACTCATTACTTTTCATTTATCACAAGTTACAATACTTTTGGAGTTTTCTAAGGCATTGAGATGAAACTTCTAGAGACCACAACAGAGCTGAAGATGTACGCATTCGCATGGTAGCCCACCACCGTGCACGAGACAATCCCTCGAGTTAGTCAGAGAGCCAGACGACCAGAACGTGAGTCAATGTTGGATGTGTGCATGTATGTCCACGTGGTGTGTGTGTGTGTGTGTGTGGTTACTGTGAATCATGTTTGCAGAAATGCATGCACAGTTGTGCCAGGAAGCCATGAAGAGAGAGAGCAAAGCGCGAAAAGAGGGGACGACAGACTGAGAGAGAACGTTATGATACTCATCGTAGTGGAGGGAGGGCATGAAAAGACGAGAGAGGAAGACAGAGCGATGCAGGAGAGGAGGACAGAGTATCGGAGAATATTGAAAGTGGGAGGTTTCAGCAATGTCTTTTTGAAGATTTCTTACTTTCTTACAATAATTACGTGTGTTGATTAACAATACGAGACTTTAATACAAGTCTTAAAGACACCAGTGTGGCCTCCATCCATGTGTTCTAACGTTGAGGTATTTCCTCTTGTTTACCTGCCACCTGATGAGGCAGTCTGTAAAAATGCATTTGAAATGTTTAGCAGATTGTACATTCCTTTCCAGCAGACATTTCCGTTTGGAGGATCGTAGTCAAACTTTCCAGAAACCGATTTCAGTTTGTTTTTTAAACCCTGCTCTGGTCGTTGTCATGCATTTATTAGCAATGCATTCACTTTCTCCAAAACTATGATGATCAAAGATGTTGTTTAAAGTCAGATTGCTACAGAACTGTCAAACCAAACCGACCTTAAGATGACTCAGCCTCTTCATCGCTGGAGATGAGGGCAGACTGGGAGAGACTCGTCAATTGGATAATGATTTATTAATCTAAAACTTTGTAATGTTTGACAACAATGTCTATGATGTGCACTCATGACGTTGTCAGGTTGAGCTTGGATTTACATGTGTTGGCAGACTCGTTGATGTATATTAGGATGTGCTGATATGTGTCTTTGTGTGAATACTGCTCTGCAGTAACTGTGCTTCACCAGCTGTTTGCAGGTCGCTTCCACAGAGTTGTAAATGGTTGTTTGAGCAGCACGCTGCATATGTAATGATTTCACACGTGAAGGTGTTGCATTGGTTAAAAAAAAACATGTCACTGTAGCTTATTTCTACCTTTGGGAGATTAAACAAATCTCCAACTGTCTGGGTTGTTGCTGGTTGGATTTAATCAAACGGGATTCAGCATATACAGTCTAACACAAAAAAATATTAATGTACATTTAATATTTCCCTTTCTTTTGAAGGTAACAATTATTGATCACTATTCGGAGCTAATACAGGGTAAAAAAAAAAAAGACATGTATTTTTATTATATTTGATCAAATACATATAACACCTGCAACCATTTTCTTTAATCATTCATCATCATTATTCTTAGAATAAAGTATTTCTGTAGTAGCTACTGCCCTGACTATGAAGATTATATGTCACAACACATTTTTGTGAAAACAAACATGAGTGATGAAAGTTGTAGTGATTGAGGATGATCCGTTTTTAAATCATAATGGTTTCTGTCGCTCTCTTTTGAGCTTAATTGCATGTATCAAACTCCACATATTGCATTTTTCTCTGGGAGACTCAACATGTCAGCCCACAATATATTGGAGTAAAGTTTCCTGCTCACGCACATGATGATCACATCAGTTTCTGCCATCAGCGTTATCACATTCATGGAAGAGGAAATAGAGCTAACGTATGATTGTAGTGACATAATTAATGATCCATTCATTTGTATCTTTATTGCTCTTCTTTAGATTTAATACAACACTGATTTTTTTTCAACTCCATGGGAAATTGATGAGAAGGTGACTCGTTTTTGGAGGTTGTTCTAATTTGGATTGTATCAATGGAGCTTTTGTACCGTGAAGCTTTTTAATTTAACACTGCAGCAGTTCTATGAATGATATGGTTCAAATTGCATTGCAAAGCATTTCTTTTTGTAAATGTAATAATTTCAGAGCCAACAGCAAATAGATGAAGCATGATAATGAAAACTTTGATCACATGTCCTGCAAAGCGATAGATAAAGAGTAAAAACGATATTAAGTAGTAGACATTGCCCTTTAACGCCTGTCATCTAAAAATATTAGCAATTACCAATGACCCAGCCTGACACACACACACACACACACACACACACACACACACACACACACTTGTCCCAGCATGTGTTACAGTAATGGGCAAATGGATTCCCTAAGAACCAAAGCTAATTAGCCCATCTCATTACGAGACATCCCAGGAATAGTCTCTGCAGGGTACACAACAAGGAATGATAGATAGATATATGCTGTGTGTGTGTGTGTGTGTGTGTGTGTGTGTGTGTGTGTGTGTGTGTGTGTGTGTGTGTGTGTGTGTGTGAGAGAGAGAGAGTTAGAGAGAGAGAGAGAGAGAGAGAGAGAGAGAGAGAGAGAGAGAGAGAGAGACATTTCACTTTAGAGTTAAAAGGTCAAATTATGGGTCTCTTTGGCAATATAACTTTTAATAATGTATACTTTCTAATGACTCAGACTTGTTTTTATTTTAAAATGACATCAAAAGATTGACACTATTATTATTATGGAGTTATAGCTGATGAACGTTGGTCCTCTCGTGTTAAAGCTACAACCATAATTGAAATGTGTGTGAACATGACAGGTTGATATTAACACTCTAAAGATTATGAATTGCTAACTTTTTCTCAGCATGTCTCATTACAAACGTGTTAAACACTGTCCTGTTATCTCGCTGGACACTGATCTAAGTGAGTGCAGCTGTTCAGATTGGGGCTTTGTTCTTTCATCACTGTATTTTCTCCAAATGACGCAGTGCTGACACCTCTAGGACCATAACTGGTCTCCAGCTGGTCACAGCAAATGAGACGGCAGAGGGTAAAAACAGCTCAGCAGCTGCACCTCTGCATCACATCTCAGACAGGTTGATGTGATACACAGGTTTTGCTTTTATTAGTTTCATTTTTGAACATGTGGCATGATTGGCAATTGCTTGTGGTCACAACGCATGTTTTTGAAAAAACACAAATTCCTCATGTGTCTGTACAAGGAATGACGTTTACTGAGTCTTGTTGATAACCAGCTTCATGATCGTAGGGTCTTCATGCTGCAAAACACGGGACTACTTTTGAAAAGCAACAGTCGATCAATCAGTCAATCAATTAAGGAATCATGAACATAATCAAGCTTACATTTGAATATTTGTATGCCTGATAATTAACATGAACATACTCCACCACAATTTGAACGGAAAAGGCTGACGTCATTTAATGCTCAAACTTGTTGTTTAAATTTACGGGGCGGCCCAGAGGCGACTGTGGCTCAGTGTTAGAGCAGGGCCATCCTTCAGTCGGCAGTTTAATCCCCGGCTCCTCTAGTCCATGTCGATGTGTCCTGAGGCGAAACACTTGACTCTGAATTGCTCCCTTAGCTGTTCCTATGGCGGCTCCTGCCATCAGTGTATGAATGGGTGTGAATGGGTGAATGATGACAAGTAGTCAGAAGACTATGATGCCATTTTCAAATGTTATATCATTTTGTGGTCTCATGATAGTTGCAAAGATGAGTGTATGAATTCGGCTACTACACGTAAAGAATCCCGGATGAAAAGCAGTCTTTTTTTTTAGACACATTTGATGACTGGCTGAATACTACAATCAAACATGCAATTAATGTAAAACAACTGGTCTTTCATTCATACAGTTTAATTATATATTTGGCACCAGTTTCATGGTCAAGCACATTCCTAATCAACCTAAAATATTTGAATTTAATGGTGGTGCTAAACCAATTAGCTCAAATCTGTAATGGCTTTTTTTAAATAAGAGACTTAAGACTTTTGTTGTCTTTGTAGCACTTGTGGTTATTTTATTAATCCTAGTTTTATGTGGTAATATTCACAGTTAAAGCACAATAAACTGAGATGTTGTGTTCAAACAGGACTCAAAGCTGCTCTTTTCTTGGTCATATTTGGGAAATGATCAAAATGGGAGGCGTAAAGATATATTAATAAACTACTCATTGACAAAACTTCAAAAATCAGCTTAACAATAATCACCCAACAAAAACGATCACAATTTATCAACACTGGTCTTGTAATTGTTTAATTATTCATCAGTTTCAGCTGAAAACAGCACACTTAAAATCCACTATTTGATTAAACAACCATAAATATGTAAATAATTTATCACAAATATGTTTACAGTACAGAGCATATTGACTTCTTCCATTTTGTTTTGTTTTCTACAAAAACTGCATAATTTATGAATGGCTGACACATAGGCCATGATACTGGGGTACCATCTGGGACTCACAAACTGGCTCTTATCAATTTATTATCAAAACGTGACTCTGAGCTGAGGGAAAGAGAATTAAAATATTTTCTTTGTCTGCCATGAACCTGGGATTTTTTTCTTTTGTTGATAACTTTTAAGAGGCTATTTGGGTCGTCATTTTACAATATGACTATTTTCCTTTAGAGATAGTTTCCCGTAGCTGATGAGTGCCAGTTGCCACCCACGAGGAGCTGGCAGTCTGAGACAAGGTCATGATGATAATTTGCTCCAATTAATAACGTAAAAAATGATGAATAGGAACACACCGCAGATATCTGGGTGCTGTTCTGTCCTGATACAGATTCCATCAGCTTCATCTGTGGTCCCTCGTCACTACACGGTTCACTTTTGCTTTTTTTCCCCCATTCATCACTTCTTCCATCCTACTTGTACATTTTGGAGGCCACCGTTAAAGCCAACTTCACACGACACAATTTCAAAAGTCATCAGATCAAACTGGCTGACTTGTAAAAGTGAATCTTGAATCTTCTACGCTTTGTCATGAAAACATAAACTGTTGGCGAGAGGAATACCAGGGTCAAGGTTGTGTTGTGGAAACTAGACATAAAGGTATATTTTGACATTTCGAGGAAATTATTATACTGGCTTTCTTGCCAATAGTTAGTTCACAGGATTGATACCACTCTCATGTTTGTCATTTGAATTTATGGCTATAGACAGAAGTTTATGATCTTAGATTTGCATTAAGAGCGTAAAGAAGTAGACCAATGTAAGACCACAGTATGTCCTTTTTACACTCAAAATGAGAAAAAGTATATTATTATTTAGCGTTAGAGGAGCTGTGGGTTTTGTTACTTTGTTAAAGGGCTTGTCAGTTGTTTCGGTGTCCAGTCTTTATGCAATGAGACGTGAGAGAGGTTTTCATTTTCTCATCAAATTTTCAGCAAGGAAGCAAAAAAGGTACATTCCCCAGAACATAAAACTACTGTATTTCATTAAGGAGCAGTGGTCAGATTAAGGAAAACAGATTGAATCAAAACTATCTGAATTACAGATATTTGCATCTGCTTCACAGGAAACATGTTGATCTTAAGCGCAGAATAAAAAACAGCAGCAACAGGTCCACGGGGAGAGGCAGCACTTCCGGGCCATCAGCAGCTCCACTTATGGACGCAATTTACTTTGCATCACAAAGCAATCATGTTTAGAGGGCAAACCCACGAATACGACAGAAACACGACAAAGGTCCTAAAATAGAATCAACAGGGTGAATTCAATGGAGCTGCAGCCGCTCTTGTGGCGCTGTTCCTGTTGTGAGTCATAAGTGTTAGTTTTGTGTCTTGATGACGCGGGCGGATGCGTGGGTGACAGTGGGGGATGGGTGGGTGGGTGGTTGTGCGGGGGTCCAGGAAGGAGGAGAGGGCGGAGGGGGGCAGCAGCAGATGCATCGCCTGCGTTCCCCCAGACCCTTGTCATCCACTCAGTCTCGGCTTCATTCAGCTGGTTGTTGCTATGCTACAACATGGGAGATGACACTCAAAGTCAACACGCACACAAACACACACAAAAGCTGTTATGTTTTTACACATTGAGATTTTCTTTTAAATTCTATTTCTGAAACTATTGAAACGTCTGGCCAAAGTTTTAAACTTCAAGTGGAGTCGAACCAGAGTAATCTATCTGTGAACACTGAACAAATGAGCTGCAGCGGTCGGCATGTTAGTTATTTATTAGTCAAAAGAAGAGCCTGCGAGTTTTATCTTGGGTGATCTGGGCAGCTCGTGGTTCTCGGACTCACTTCATCTCATGATAAGGAGGAAAGAGTTTGGGAGCTTTTCTAATCATCATAAAGCTCAGTGCACTCTGTTTCTGGTATTTCCTTTTTCAAAGTTGAAGGCCATCCAGTCTATAAAACCGTCATATCGATGCCAAAAAAGGGGTACAACTCCATAACCCCACTAAAGAAACTAACTCCAAACCCTTGTGTTAAAGGGACTTGTACCCAGATATATAAATGTATTAATTCAACATTGAGATATCGTCAGTGTGCCACAGATTTAATGTTGGAAAAATAAATATTATATAAATACAAAGGCATACAGATTTTATAAAATGGCAAAATATTGTCTCATCGTCTCAAGCCACACTGCCAACAAAATATTTAAACATTTGGACATGTTCATTTGAAAGAAAGTACGGTGATGAGGCATGCAACCTGTTTAATTCATTCATATTTCAGTTGCATATCAGGAGAAATTACAAATAACATATTCAAATGCACAAGTAAAATAAAGATAATGAAAACTACTGATTTCAATTTGTTTTCAACCAGAAGAGTCAAAACTTTTTCCTGAAAATATTTCACTGATGAATCATTTGTCTTTTGCTTTCTGGAAAGCTAGAAATGTTAACTTTGTTAAGTTGCTTCTCTTTGATGATAAAAAAAACATTTTCATGCACTTTCAACTATTACTTTGAATTTAAAATGCTTATGCAGCATCTTAAGACGTGCGCCGTGAATGGAGTGGAGGCATGAGCAAGGGTGCCAATAAATAAGAGGCTACCTACTGTGACATGTTTCCTGTACCACCTGCTCTGTGAGCGTGATAGAGTGATCTCCGCGCCTCTGGTTTCGCTTCAGCACAGCTGTAGCTCACATTCAACCTGCCTGCCGCAGCCGTACTCCAAACATTTGTCAGACCGATTAATCAAAACCACAAACCCTAACAATGTTTCTGTCCAAAGTAAAACTTTAAGACACAAGAGCAATTCTCCCCCCACGAAGGGAAACCAACAAAGCAATTCATTTGATGTTATTGCCCCCTGAAAGTAACAAATGAGCTTGAAACCTGGCAGTCTCTGGGGCAGCAGGCGAAAACATTGAGGACATGGAGGGAAGCTTCTGTTTCCAGTGACAGGTCTACTTATGAAGAGCTTCCAGGAACATAAAGAGACATTGATAAAAAGCTCTGAGGTCAGGGAGATGGAGGGGCCACGCTGGCCCGTCAGTATGACAGATACTCTGCCTGCCGGCGTGTCTGCTGCTTCACTGCCACTCATCAGAGCGGGAGCCTGACTGGAGCGACCGCCCGCATGGCGGAGACACATCACCAGGTGGGACCAAGTGCCTTGTAAGTCATACAAGTCACAAATATTCGTCAAACTTAGTGATTAAAATTACTAATTTAATTAATTTTCGGTATGTTCAAACACAGTGAAATATAATAAATTCGAAGAAATTAATTTTTTTTTTTTTTCTTTGGTGATGCTAGCAGTGTGGCTCTAATGTCAATGTAAGTCTCTTCAGCCTCTTCCTGAAGACAAATGCTCAGGAACCGCCACAAACTGCTCATAAACACATGTAATAACCTGCTTTGAAATAATTTCTACAAACTTGTAGTGATGAAAATGTCTCAGTGTCACTTTGAACTGTATTTATAGGTTTAACAAAGCCTCGTTCTGACACTGAGCTCGATTAATTGAGCTCTCCACAGACAAGTTTCTGAAATAGGTAGGAAGTTCATCGTGGAAGGTAAAGAGGGACAAAGTAGGCCAAGGACTCTCACAGAAAATAGACTCATGTGGGTTAACAATAATTAAAACTCAGAGTAAAAGCCATTATCTCCATCCCCTGTTCTCTACAGCTTCTAATCATCCCATTCACTGACAGAAAACACTGCTTTAACTGGATTGGTGAAATCAGATGTATCTGCTTAGATGTTTGTGTCAAATGTGTGTGATACATTTCAAAAGTTTATCACATACATTTAAAGTGGCTCAGTACTCTATTATAAAATAAAACACTCATGTTAATTGTTTTCCCCTGCAGTGTCCCCATGTGGTGATAGTTGGCACTGCAAAGACAAATGAACTGTTCCCACAGACAACACATGGTCAGTTTCAAAACATCAGCCAATCTTTATTTACAAGTCCGAACATGACAAAAAATAAAATAAAAACAAACATGTGGTGGTGGGCTCAACCCTGCAGATGGTGAGAACCCCTTTAACAGGACAAGAGAAACAAAGTCAAAAGTTCTTTGTGAAAAATCCTCATCAACTAAATTCTCCTCTGTATTTATTCGCAGGACTAGTGATGCAGTTGGCAGAGTATGCGGTGTAAGATTTAACATCGTCTGTAAGGACACAATATTAATATATTTAAACTTGCATATAGTAGTTTTTTTTCTCATCCAGTCACTTTATATGTCACTCTGTCCGATGAGGAAATGAAGTACTGAGAAGATCACAGAGGACAAGTTGAGGGACAACTCTAGCAAGACAAAACACACTTTAACGCCACAGCATACGGCGACGCACACGCACACGCACACACACACACACACACACCTGTGCACACTGCAAAACTACACGCAAGAACTCCCATGCAGGCATAAACGTGACGGATAAAAACCAGAGTGACATGTGGAGGTAAAAGGGACTTAAGAGCAAGTGTTTTCTTATTGGGGGGTTATTGTCAACAACACACAGAAATGGTTTGTTTGAGAGAGAAAAACATCGGAATTTTAATAAAGATGAAGACGGAGGGCACATTCAGTAAAGGGCCAGCAATGAGAGGTGGGCTAAACAATCCCATGGCACTTAAACTAATAAAGGAATAAAATCAGGCTTTGGAACAGGCAGCAGATTTGCGGTAAGGCGTCAACAAGAATATTCATCATTATCATCTCTACCCATAGCTTTGTCAAAACTCTGCAGACAGAATGTTCTGTTATGTTGCGTCATAAAAAAGGTGGTTTCAGCGAGTACTTGTACACAGGCTGGAAAACTGGAAATGTGTCGAAAGAGACCTGTAAGCTTGTATCTGTCATTGCCTTTACCGGAAACACAAATGACTACAAACAATGATGGGTGCACATTTCATTCACACACACTTCTTTTTACACCACACAGTTAACTTTTATATATATTCTCGTTTCAGATTCAAAATCCGTCCTATGGTTCAGTGACAATTTATCTATATATTAATCACAAACAAGAGGACAGGCATAAGAGGTGCATTGAAGCGAGCAACACAATGCTGTGCACGTTGCAGACTCTCAACTGTAATGCAAATAACAGCACAGATCTGAAGCTTTCCACACACACACCGATAGGAAACAGTACATTTCTGCTTGTACAGTAGATCTGTTTCATTTGGACTTAAAATACGTTCAAGTATGTTAGAGGGTTTCTTGACACTGAACAAAAACAACTAAATGTTTTTTTGCATCTCATCTGTGAAAAATGCAAAAGGAACAAAGAATTGTGTTTATAGCTGTATGGATAAAGAGATACTTAGGGACATCCCTGAATTTAAGTCCACTTTAAGTCCAAACTTTGATGTTTGTGGATATCAGCCCCTCCATGATGTCCTTCAACAGTATTAAAAAAAAATGCATCTAAAATCCAAATAGCGCAGACAGAGTAACTTTTTTTATTTACTGCAATCTGTTGAGAACTTATCCAAAGATGAATTTAACATACAAGTATTTTTCCCCCCAGAGAGAAATAAACTGGATGCAATATGAATATTGTTATCAAGTGTGGGCAGATCCGCCTCACACTGCACCAGCAGATTTTAAATGTCTGAGTGTTTTTGTTCCAGCTATTGCCTTGGGCCTGAGGAGCAAAGATGTGGATCCATGGGTACATATTCCACAGGGAAAGGCCTAAAATAATGAGAAGAAAAAAAGAACACAACAACTAAGAACTCACAAGTGAGCTAAAAACGCTCTGCCACCAATCGCATTATCAATGATAACCCACCACATGCTCTCAAGGGCTCATCATACAAAATATAAAAAAACAAACTACTTTCTACAACCCTGTCCTGACTTACATGGAGCAGCAGGTTCGGGTATCGATGAGTAACACGTGGTTGGGCTACTTCCGTTTCACAGCGTCAGTATCTTCTTCCTTCAGGACAAACTTTTTCCTCAGAGCTTCTGAAATTAGAGAAGCTGAGTCCTCCTCTCTGAGGGACGTGCAGCCTCGGTTGTACCTGCAACGACACCCATAAAAAAATACAAACCATGTCTGAGAGGGTATACAATGACTCATAAAGGAATATAAGCAAATTAAACAGGAAAAATCTTCAATAGAAATATTTAAACAAAATTCTAAATCTCGTGTCTGTGTGGCTTTAATGAAGTCCAACTGACAGCTCTTACCTGTCCTTGCTCATCTTCATGCGGTTCATGTCCTTCAGAATGTCCATAACATCAGCAAAGCTGGTAGACTTTGATAGCGACACTGTATCCTCCTCTGCCTCCCGGAAGTCCATGCTGGGTCTGTCAAGGTCAAAGGTCGCTGATGCCGTCATGGAAACAGGGGGCAGAGGGTCGGGGACAAGCTCCGACACCACAGAGACCACATCTTCCTCTTCTTCATCCTCCTCTTCCTCCTCCTCCTCCGTGACATCACTGATGACAAAGGAAGCAGCAGCAGCTGCGGCGGCCGGCTGGTAGGGCACTGTCTCGAAAGGCGCCATGGAGAAGCTCATACTTGTGTCGTCTGGGGAGAGCAGGTCAGGGGTCAGCGGGTTGGAGCCTGAAAGAAAGAAGACAAGCAGAGAAATGAAAAGTCTTGTTTGTGTGTACTTGTTTAATGAAGTTTGGGTTGGACAGTGTTTAGAGATTGATCACAGAGCTGATTTGAATATCAAAAGCACAGAGAGGGAATGCCATTTCTAATATGAATTTAATTGTTGCTTTCAGTGGCTCTCCTCCCATGCTCCATTATAGCTGGAGTGGAATGCTGTGAGAGTCTACGCTCCAATGAGTGACATTTTCTCTTAAGTAGCATGTGATTTCTTCACGAGATAAGCATTTATTCTTGTTTAGTCCTCCCCTGGAAGCCCAAATGCTTCAAGAATCACATTATCTAGCTCACAGCAATGACTGTAAAACCAGTGGGAACACAATATTTTTGAATGTGTGAAACTTTCCCATGACAACCGTTGAAATTTCCAATGAAAGACACAACTGCCACTGAACTGCAGAGATTATCTTTCTCCACTGGCCTACAAAGTGATGCCAAGACATCTTAGTATCAAATAGTTTTAGGAGAATCAGGGCAGCTGTCTTGGCAAAAAAAAAGGATCACAGTCATACAAAGACATTACCCCAGCAGTGAAACATAGACTCAATAAAGCAATTTTCATTCAACACTGTTGAGAGCAGATTCAGGAATTATAATCTGAAGTATCAATAAAGAGTATCAAGTTGCGTGTCAAAGGAGTTGTAATGGCCCAAGTCTTTATCACTCGAAATCAAAGTTCAAGAACTACAGTGGACATGTATATAATGCGAGTACACTTACATTTTGGCTTTGGTTACCTACCAGAATCACTTGACACAATCTTGGCGATCTGTGCACGCAGTCTGCCGAGCTCGTCTTGCAGGGCCGTAGTACGATTTAGCGCCGTCACCCCAGGCTTCCTAAGCCCCTCTACCCTTTTGCAATCACGGCGGAAGTTAGGTACAGATGAGTTCCTGTGGAGCACCAGTAGAGGCGTGGGCCGCCATTCGTGTTTCAGAGGTCGACTGTCTGTCCTGAAAAGAGAAGAGTGGGCGATAAGCGTTACTGAACAGTAATCTTTATAAAGTCCGGCTTTTGAAGTATGCTGCGTGTTATCTCATGTCTCTCTTACCCTTTACGTATTCTTTAGAACATGCCCTAGTACTAATCAAAACTTTATCCGCAGTGTATTACAGAAGCAGCCCAATCTAATAGAACTACAATAAGTCATACCTTTGTTAAGTTTATAATGTTCAGTTTTCACCGCTACCTTCAGCTGCAAAAACTGCACTGCATTTCTTTACTCTGTATATGTGCACCGACTAAGATGGAAGCTATGCAATAATGCAGTTATAGAGCTCTGACTTGGCACTACACCATAACCTTAGTGGGTCTGTCTCAGGGCGTGGATATTTACCGCACTCTGGCATATGTCTCCTCTTCATCTGCAACAATCCAGGCTATGTCTGCCAAGGTAGGAACAATGGGGCCATCCATAGGCCGAAGAGCAGGCATGCCTGGTAGTTCCTGACGCACAAGGAAACAAGTTATTGTTGCATTTGCAATGCAAAAAAGGGGAACATTATTGATAGATTAAAAAATATATTACATGCAGGACATGTAGGATCTAACATACCTGGAAACATGCCCTTTGTGGAGGTCTGAGTGGCAGAGTGGAACCTATTCTTCTCACAACACTACGGGTGGATCCATGAGGCTTATTCTGCCAGATAGGAATAACTTCCTGTAAAGCATATATTATATTGAAAAAAAAACAGTCTCTACACAACGTATAATACTTAAATGTCAGTCTCTGAGTCTGTGATTTGCATACCTGCAGAGTCATGTGTGAGAAAGGCAGTGTTAAGCTAAACAGTGTTAAAAGACATCATTAACAGCAAAGGAAGCAAGCTTACTGTATCCGTTTCCATGGTGAAGATGGAAGTTGCACACCAACGCTTGGTGCTGACAGCGGCCGATGACGGAGCAGTTCAGTGGACAGATGCCATGTCACAGCTCACGGCGACTGCCAACTCTTGGAATATAAATGAGTGATTAGTTAAGAGCATCTGTTGAGAGACACGCAGGAGGAGACCATTGCATTATTACACCCACCAACAAAACAATAAAACGTAAGGATTATTTTGATGACAGTTTGTAGGTAACTTTTATTAATGATCACATCTCAAGTGCACTGCATGAGGTGGATATAAATGGCTTCTTGTTTTATAAAGTTGTAAATGATCATTATAAAAGTAGAGAAGCCTGAGTACTGGACAAGAGGTTCTACAATAAATATGGCCTGCCACACGCAAGCCAACAGAAAGCATGATCACTATTTGCCCAAAGTAAAAAAGAAGTTGCTAATTAACAGATATTAAAAGGTTTGGCGATCCAACTCTAAACAGTGTGTTGGTACCATGTCGTCTTCTTCTCGTGATACTAAGGCCACATAAATGTATTAATGAGCAAGGGAACATCAGCCAGCTAGCTAACTAACGTCCTGCTTGTAAAGCAGTTGACGTTAGTTGTGGCTGTTTGGACACCATAGATTGAGAATGATGACTGACAGCACAGCAGCTTTAGTGCGGTGTTTTGTGGACACCATTGCTCAGTTGATCATCAGTCGGTAGCTACGTAACGGGCATCAAACACCGTCCGTTAGCTTAGCAGTAGCAATAAAGGCCCCCTGGTTGACCCTCAACGGGCACCGATATCACTATTGGTCACCGTGTTTCCCTTCCCCTCACGAAATTAAATGAACGCCCGCAAGAGCACAACTTACGGTAGATTTCGCCTGCAAATGGGAACGCTGAGTCGTTCAATTATTCACAAGCAGCCGCTTCTCCTCTTCGTCTTTCAGCTGAGAGTTGTGTGTTTTCGCTCATTAGGCCGGAAAACCTGTTCCTCCCTTTCCTGTGATTTGATTGGCTGATAGGCCGGTGAGCTTCCTTCATTGAAACCTGTGCAACAGCGCCCCCAGGTGGAGAGGAGCAGATACAATACTAAACAACTGAAACTTTACTTTGGACAATGGGTTATTTTGATCCACTAAATATGACAGGAAATCTTGCTCTTGCCTTGACTTTTACAATTTTATTATTTCAACCGAATTATATATCAATGAATTAAATATATAAAACATACATATCTATTTGACCCACTAGTAACCATCTAAAGATGATGCATCTGAAACAATTTTTATCTCTATTTGTATGCTTGTAAACCCACAATTTCCTCATATTCTCTGGAGCTCTACATGTAGAAGAAACACTTTTCTATAATGTCATTGAACAAATATTAATCTATAAACATCAAGCATAGGAATAGGAAAAGTCTCTGTTGGCAAACAACAAGGCACATTACACGAGAAAGACTTCACACAGAGAAAGAAAAACACCTGACAATAGATTAAAATGCACAATATCCAAACTAATACAACAAAATGAATGAATTAAATAATAAGTAAACAAAAGAGAAAGGTCCCCAACATAGACTGTGTATAGCTCAAGATGTATCACTCCCATCTACTTCCGCCTTCACTGCTGTCAGCCGGCCCACGGGGATCTATCTTGACTGGGCGGAGCTTGAATATTGAACTTGTAACTGTTGTCTGCAGTGATATCACAACACTGCAATATGAGGACACGCTCATGTGACCGCCACCCGTCTCCATCCCTGGGCAAGGCACAGGTCTGTAAATATATTGCTCAGTTGACATGATGTTGCCATGAATTCTTCATCTCTGTTGAGCTGCGGATGCCATATTTTGTTCTTCCAAAGCAGCAGACGCGATCATTCTGTAATGTCGTCAAAAAATGCTTACTTCACGGTGATTATTGCACGCCCAGCATTATCAGGAAGCGGTCTGTGATCCTTTCAATCATATGCCAATATGGGTAATGTGAAGGCTGCAGCACGTTGCTGTAATGCAGAGCTACCAAGGTTTGAGGCTGGTACTGCTGTATGAGATGCCGAAACAGAAATGTAGCCAGAATGCATTCCTATGTGTCCTGAAAGAAACATATTGTGGTCATGTCTAAACGAAGCTGTGCCCTACTAATAGCTCACATATAGTTTCTTAACCATTTTGAAGCACCATAAACCGATTGATGTGTAATATTCGTGTCCTTTATATTATTATAGAAATATTAAGCTATTGAGAAATGTAAATTGTACCTAGTTAGCAACCTTTGGCCACAAGCTCACATTGACACATTGATAGTAAACACACACACGCTGTTTGTATGGATTGATTGACAACCTGGCTTCATAACCCTGCAAGCTTGTCTAACTGACTTATTTATAGGGTCATGTGGCTGCAGGTATAAGTTTTACCATCCCTTCTCCCTCCATCCGCCTAGATATTTATAAAATCACCTCATGTCATATGATTTCCTGTCTTGTGTAGCTGTAACTGGGGCCAAAGGTAGGCATGGGGAATAAAAGAAAGAGGAAGGATGCCCACTGAGCCCCTCATCCCAACACAACCACTGTCAACGTCAGACTAAAGAAAGATATAAAATGGCTCAGTCTGTGAGGAGGCCGGAAACTCTAGGAGCCATGGACCATGAGCCCCAGAGGGACAAGACCAGGACCAGCTACTTTGGCAACGTCAAGACCAGGTCAGGCTTCTAAATACATGGATTACTGGAGAGAAAACAGGGGAAAGCTCTAAGCGGACACGTGACAAGTTTCGCATAACATTTGCTTCTCAGATTTAAGCAAGATACAATTCAGTCTTTCATTCTTCTCATAAGAATGGTAACATGTCAAGGCTAACATGAAGAAGAGTAATAATATAATAATAATAACTTTTTTTAATGTAGCACTTTTAAAAACAGAGTTTACAAAGTGCTTTCACAGATTTGCAAAGCATAAACATTACCCAAATGGCGGCAAACAAAAAAGACCATACATTGAATTAAAAATAAAAACATAAGAGGACGACGTCACTTAAAAGCTGGGTTCATCCACTGTCACTGAAGGACTCCACGCTCCATCAATGAGCATCATGTGGGGGAGAGCTACAAGAGGAACTATCCATTGCGCAGACAACACCCACTCCCCCTATAAATAACTCTGATCAGACTGTGAGCGCTGCTCTATTCAGTCAATCACACTTCAAGTTCTGAAAACAAAGGAATCCGTCAGTCTCTGCTATTAAAGGGGAATCTATCCTAAAACAGTATTTATATTTCAGTGTGGACGTTTAATCTTGAACTCAAGAAATAATGCAAACCTAATGAATTAAGTCAGAATGAAGATCACGTGATGTGATGGAAAGCTACAAACACTCGTAAAAGTACCTTTGAGTTTAGAGTATTTTTCCACGCTTTCGAACTGTAATTATTTATGTCTTTTCTCTGTCTTGTATTACAGTTTTTTTAGCTTATTATTAGACATACCAAGCACTTTGACAACGACACCCTGGGTTTTTATAGTATTGTGATTACCGCTTTGTCACAGGGTGAAGTTGAGGACCCAAACACAGGAACAGAGAGGGAATCTTAACCTTCGTTAGTTTCAAACATACTCTTAGTGTTTTTTTTTAGAACACATTCAGCAGATGTGCAACCTTCTTAAATGCTGCGTGATCTAATCCGTTTTTTTGTTGTGCTCTTTCTCAGGCTGGGTTCCAAGCTTCCTCCTGGTGTCTCTCAGCCTCCACAGTTTGCTAAGCGGCCCTGGGAGACTCAACCTCAAGCGCGAGTGATGCAAGAGGCTGCAGCCAGCGGCCATCGTCAGCAGCACCAACCCACCGTGAGCCGGCCTCTCGACCACACACCCCACATCAGAAACCCCAAACTGCGGCAGTACTACCTGCAAGGTGCGTTTCCAGTGTTTGATATCTATCAATATATATATGGAGGATCCTACTCATACTGAGTCTGTTGGCAAATTCAAGTCTTTGCATAAAGTTATTTTCATACATGGAAATGAGCTGAAGTGTACTAATCTTGTTGAGCCCCTAGAACTCGGGATGCTTTTGTGTGACATACATTGTTTTTCTCCTCTCAGGGCCTTCATGGGACCTTAACAATACTGCAATGAAGCAAGAGCATATGAAAGGACTGTCAGATGACAGCACAAGCAGCGGGGTAAGTCACATGTTTTCGACTTTGTTTCAAAATATTGTACTTCTGGCGTGCATTGAGGAACACAGCATGCAGGAACAAGTGAGACATGAATTTGGGAAGTTGGGAAGCGACAGACAGATGATTGATAGATATATTGCTGCATCTATATATCATCTGATGAGGTATGCTGGATAGAGCAAGCCTTTTGTGGCTAGTAATTTATTTTCACACTTTATGGTCATGAACAAGTTTGATAAAGAGCGTCCAAGGTTCAGAGTTGAGTGTGAGAGCTCTCCGAGACGTTCACAAGCGCCATGGGAAAACAGAGCCTGTTTCAGACCCTCTACAACAAATGCAGCTGGAGGAATGTATATACAGATGTTTATTCAAAGGTATTTGTCTGCTGGGTTTTTAAGCTCACTGCTGAGCTGCTAAATATGAAAGCATATTTTTGGGGTATTTTTTTCATTCTGCTTGAGATAATCCATGTATTTATCATGAATGTGGAAAGAGTGTTAATGCTCATAACTAAGTGTTCCAGTCTACTTTGTTTGATCTCTGCTTCGCCTTTTGTTTCTTTACTGAATTTCCTTTTGTTTTCCATCTTCTTCTCCTCCCTAAAGTTGAAGTGTTTGAATCATTTGGTTTCCATTTTGTTCCTGAGCTGAATAAGCACATACTGTATTTTATGTTGCCAGTTTATTAAGAATACCAAGCTAAAAGTAATGTACTCTAACACAGCGGCCCTGCAATATATTTTAACTTTGTGAAGGTTATGATGTCCAGTTTTTGTTGAAACTGTTTCTGAGAGCTGTTGAATCAACAAATCCTCCTTTTTAAACTCTTGAGCTGCTTGTGTTTCTATGTTTAAAATAATATTCATCCATTTCTTTATTTATGTACAATCACATGAACACAAACACACAGTTTATGCCTTAGCGCACACACACCTCCAGACACGTCCACATACTCACAGCCACACTAAATCACACAGTTTCGCTGTGGTCATAATCTGTCAAGCACCAGTAATCTAATCAATGGCTCCATCTGTCAGTGGATGACAGCTATGATCTATTATATTTAACAGTTCACATCATTTGCCAAACGTTTGTACTGATTTAGAGTGTGAGCATGCAGTGACGTCTGTAAAACAGAGGGTATAATGAATCCACAATTATATTAAACTAGCAGTTATTAAAGCTCTTTGATATTATTTGCTCCTGATGTACTGCAATATTTCCTCCATAGGCCGCTGCATGCATGAAGATGGACGCAAAACCATATTGTGCATGAATGAAGAAAAAAAGTCTTAATATCTGGTTTGTCATCAGATTTGAATCTTTTCTTGCGCTTGTGTTTTAGGGTCTCTCCGGGGACACGGTGTTCCACATCTCGTCTCAGTTCAACAGTAACAACACTTCTTCAACAGAAGAGGGCAAAATAGGTCACCATCCCACCATTTGCACTTCAAATGTACCCTCCTCGTCTGCTACCCTCGTCCCCAGAGAGGTAAGAGTTTATTGTAAGCTGATGATGGCACAGTGTGTATGTTATGTGTGGGAAAAGGATGGAAAGAAAACAGTTTCTTTTCCTGTTGTTGCTGACTGGATACGCAGAACAGAAACATTTCCCCAGTCTGTCTTATGACTTCAGCTGCAAGTATTTAGCTTTAGGTAGGAATTGCATTGCTCCATCTTTTACCCATTCAGAAAATCAGTATTTCACCACAAAACATATCCGTGTGAGCAAACCTGGGCTGATAATATTCAATTTGTACTTTTTAAATTGTTGCATTTTAGCTGTAAAGATAGGCCTCCAGCCCGTCATCTACAACCCCCATGTGTGACATGGAGCTAAGATGTGACTACAAACAAAGGGAGGCGGGGAAATGCTGGCCTGTCGAAAGAGGAAGTAGTCCCTCCAGTCATTGGGTTGTATTTATTTCAATGTCAGAGCTATTCTTATCATGGCTTCTATTCTGAAGCAGCTGGTCGTCCCGAAAGGAAAAAGCACTTCCACCGGTCTAGGACCGGCTAAACAAGAACTGGACTCGGAATCTGGTCCTAAACCGAAGGGAGAAGCGGAGGCGGATCTTCAACCACAGCCATCCTCACCAGAAGCAGAATATGACAAACTACTGGTAAGAAAGATGCATATTCCTTCACTGCATGTTCTGCATTTCGAAATTGAATTGAAGAGCGCGAAAAGACCCCATAAAAATGAGTTTGAGTTGTTTACAAGTTGAGTGGATTCAGAAATCAAGAGCAGAATACTCCGGTTAGAACAAAGTCCAGAAGCAACTTTATTGGAGTAAATCCGTAGATCCAGAGGTTGCGGTGGAACGGGGCAGGGAATAGCAATTTAGCAATGACACCTGTGTTTACCCTGCAATTATATGTCAAAATGACATGATGCTGGGAAAAGGGCCTATTAGAGACCAACTAGAAAACCCCATTACACCATGTTGACATACTAAACAATATGGCAGAAGACTGGAGTATAGAGCGCTGTAGATATACAGCAGGTTGATTGGCAGCAAGAGAGAGTGCCACACCCAGACAGACAGCCGCAAGCAGAGAAAGGACAAACAGCTGACATACCAAGAAACACATACAAGGAGTGACACAGAAACCCACTAGGAAGGAGGAAGAAGTAGACAAACTGACAATTGCTATCAGTTCACTACAGTGGTTTCACCTGTAAACTTCTAAACCTGTAAACCTGAATGAGGTGTTCACATTACAGTGTATCATTGGGAAACAAATACATATTAAGAAATCTTCCTGTAAAGACGAGTTAAATAGTCAAACAATCCTATTGTTGTTGATTATTACATTTATCACAAGGCACATTTTGTTGTTGACACGCATCTGTGACATTGACAGGATGTGGAGGCGGTGCCGATGCCTGATGGACAGCTCTGCTTATTGGCTCTGCCACCAGAGTGCTGCCAGGGGGAGGGACCAGAGGCCATGCCGTACCTCAAACTGTTCTGCCGCTACATAACAGACCGTAAGGTCGGTGTGAACAGCACGCCTGTCTGGTTTCAACTCTCTACAGCAGGAGAGTACGCTAACATCATCACTTTCTGTCTCCGTTAGGGGGTAGTTTCAGGTATCCTGTTGGTGACATCTAACAAGATCTTCTTTGACCCGTGCAAGACGCATGCCCTGGTGAAGGAACATGGCTGTGAGGAATACCTCCTGTCCTGCTCCGTTGACAATCTGGCGTCTGTCGCCTTCTTCTCTGACATCTCACACGTTAGATTCAACACGTCCCAGCAGAGGTCAGCAATGATTCACTGTTCCGAAAAATTAACACATTTAACACATATTACAGGAAAAGGCAATGCAGGCATTTTCTTTTCTTTTTTCTTTTCAGGAGAAAGGGCAAGAAAATTTTCCAGAATTTGAAAACCGGCAAAAGCCGAGCAGGCGCCTTCCCAAACCCAAAAGGGGAGTCGCTCCCAGCTCTGGTGTCTGAGGCGGCATCAGATTTGTCCCGTCTGGCTCTGAGCCTGACCAAAGAGGTCTCTCGGGAGGAGGATGCAGAGAGCAGAGACATGGCAAAGGCTGAGGTGGAGCTTGATAGCAGCCCTCTGGAGGTCTTGTCGGAGGGTTCTGGAGGCGACCTGGGAGTGGCTGTCCTGAGCAGCGCTGCCACCTTCTGCTGTGGAGGTCAAGAGGCAGCGAGTAAAGTGAAGATGGAGCCGCTTCATACTGATAAAGCGGGGATGTCCTCTGAGAAGAGTCCGACTGCAGGTTCGGATGTGAAATCAGGATTGGCCTTAAAGATGGCTTATTTAGTTTTTTCTTCACCACAAGTCGGCCTTTGCTCTGTGTCTACTTTCAGTGCTTCGGAGGTCATCGGCTGGAAATCCTGGGAGTCTGATGTTTTTGCGGCTGCAGGTTCAGCCGTCTGCTGGAAAGAAAAAGGGCGCAGGAGGCCTTAAGCTGGGGTCGTCAAAACCTTTAGCTAGAAGGGATGCCTGGCTTGCCCTTTCACAAGAGAGGTACTAAAGTAACTAATGATACAGAAATGTACATGAACCAAAGATTTAAAGGGATAGTCCAGCGATTTTAATATCATAGTAAGAGAACTCACAAGAGAGCTGAGGCTACTTTCATATTGCGTCAGACTGTGAGACAAGTGGACCTGCTGTTTGTGTGGCAGATTATTTTCCCCATTTCTCATATTGGTGCTTTATGTTTAGGTATGGCCTCATCTGAAACGTCAATATTTGTGACTAATTTGTCATTGTACCTGTATTTTAGGATTCCATCAACTCCTCATGTTGCTTAATCTATCCTAATCTCCGATTTAAAGAGTTTGCCCTTGTTTGCAAGCATGACAGTAACCCTAAACACTCCATCCAACATTTCCCACAATGCAACCCGGTAGCATCTTTCATTAGGATCCCCCCAACCAAACTTCATTCAAACTAAACGCATCCAGTTGTTAACTCAGGTTTTTGGTTATGAATTTAACATCTCAAACCCAAGCTAAAAAAACCCTGATGACATCGCTATGACCTCCAGAGCCACAGAACAACTGTACACAAACCTTTTTACAGGCTGTGTTGTGCTCAAATGAACCACCTGTCCACTTCAGCCTGATATTACCACACTCCATCTTAATTTTTCAGTAAAAGTACAAAGGTTAGTGAAAGGGCGAGTATGACATCCGAACACTAACTATTTAACACTATTGGGAGGTAACTAAATGGTCACTCGGATGCTTATTTACATATTTACATATTCAATATTGAGTATTGAGTAGTATTCATGAGCATGAATACAAATCATTCAAAAGCTCCTCCCCCTAATGTCCCTTCTGGTCGTGTTGACGCAGCTGTGCTGATTGTTGGTCTAGTCAACATGTCTGAGTGACTGCTTGGTTTTCCCCCTGCAGCTCTAACGAGCTGTACGCCTACCTGACACACTGTCGACCAGACTTGTGTATATTCGAGGGAGAGGAGGAGGAGGAAGAGGAGAGGGAGGCGGACCGGGATGAAGAGGAGTTTGTACTCATTAAGGACAAAGAGGAAGGGGAAGAGGACGAGGAGGTGTTCCAGAGGCACCGCTGCTCGGGGGACGACTGGGAGGTGAGTGGGTTCATTTCAGTCTCAATAAATGTTCGGAAGACATATATGACACGACTTCCTGTGCTCTTCTCCCTCTCTCTGGGTCACACGGCTAGTATCTCAAGGTCAAGCTGATTACCAGCTGTCAGCTCATCCTGGAATATCCAGTGATTGTTGTCAGCTGGGGTGATTGTTGTCAGCTGGGGTGATTGTTGTCAGCTGGGGTGATTGTTGTCAGCTGGGGTGACTGCGGTTACGCCTCCTAGAACTGAAGAGGCTGGTTCTGCCGAACAGGTGAAAGAGTTTGAGTTGCGAGATCTAAATGTAGGAGATGAGAACGCTTACAGAAAAGACAAAGTGTGTGTTGTGTTTGAATTCATTTTAACTGAATGCACTGGTGTTTTAACAGTTCCGCAACTCCACAATAAGCTGGACAATCACTTGGTTTTCATGTGAGTAGCTGTATTTGCTTTGTTCCAGTCTTTTGTGAGGTAGATGCAGTTTAATGTTTAATTATCTTTGAGCACGTTGGGACAACTTTAACTGGAAATGCTCAGGACAGAGTAAACTAAAACTAGCCTGGACTATGAGAAGGTCCATTTTGAAGGCACATGGGCTTATCAGAAAGCAGGAATCTCAATGGGATTCTGACTTTTCTCGTGAGGATAAGTCATTGTTTGCTCGATGGTGCAAGAAAATGCACTCATTCATGAGTGTTTGGTGAGAGGTCTGTTACACAACCCAGGTCTAGTAACAACAGGTTCAAGGAGGGTTCAAGTCCAATCTCAACCCAGTGTGTGTCCAGTAGGGGGTACTTTGTTGAACACTGGGTGCTTATGTGTAAACGGAGACCTCGGTTTGGGACTGGAGTGAGGTAACGCAGGTTGTGCTGTTTTAAATACCGTCATGACATTCAGAAACTCTCACGGTCATCAGCTTGCTGACCATCTTGATGTAAATAAGACATATGATCAAGTGTTGCACCGTTTCTTCTGGCCCGGCCTGAATAAGGATGTGATACAGTACTGTAAGTCATGTATTTAAGGGAACTGGTCCCGTCTGCACCATTGTATCCGATCTTGGCTGTCGGTGAGTTATTTTGGGGATTTGTTGTTTGTGTTGGCCCACACCCTCAAACCAAGTGTGGTAATAATAATTTCTGATCAAATGTTCAACATGCTCCCATGTTCTCCTGAAGCAACACTGCTACATAAGATAATTGCTCCTGATGTCAACGTACTTGGCAAATAAACCATTCTGATAACTGATGCATTGTCACGCTTATAATTAGGTTGCATTGCTGGTTTAATTTGTGTGGAGGGAAGAAAAAAAACATCACAAACTTAGTGGGAGTGTTGCACGCTGACCACTTCTCCTTGTTTCATAATGTATCATTGTCATTTTGCAGATGGTGTTGATGGAAGAGGGTGAAAAGCCAACGCTGGTCGACAGGGACCCCGACGGACTCGATGACATCGTAGAGAGCAGCCACATTTTAGAGGCTGCACATGTCAAAGAGGTGGGGCACACACTTAAAATTAGATGCACAAACTCGTCCCACACATGCTCCAGCTTTTTGTAAATCCAACACTAAGTTTGTGTTTGTTTCAAAGCAGTGATTGTCAGAATGATGTTGCACCAGGAAAACCTTCTGATATTTCACTTTCTTACTTTTAACAATTTAAAACTATTAATAGTAAAAGGAAAAATCCCATTGACAGAAATTTTTGCCCGGCTCGCAAAAGAGATACTTGTGACTTCAATGGGACTTTGAGACTTTAGCAATGATATAAATCGTTTGCTCAGAGACATCTGCGACATTTCAATTAGAAACAAACTAAAACTCACCGGCTGTAACATAAATATGTAACATACAAATAAAACCGTTTTAAATTAAGCTTAGATTTACACTAGTGAAGCTTGCAATTGTTTTCAATGTCATAATACAACATGTCTATATAATATCAATCGGATATGTGAACCATATATACGGTTCCATATACTTTCTTTCTTTGGGATATTTGTGGGATGTGATTTGCTATTGAGATAATATTTACTTTACGTAAATCCTTCACTTCATACAGATTAAATATTAACAAGATAGTTTTGTCAGTTGGTTCAGTTAGCTCTACTTTGAGAGGACGGAGGTGTGAATATTTGACTAATCTCTCTGTAAGACCTAGTTTAGGTGGTGCAGCTTTTTTATAATTGGAGATGAGTAGATCTCCATTTAGAATTCAGTTGCTGCTCTAAACTGTCACGTGGGTGTATTCAGACGAGCCGGAGTAGAAGAGTACACCGACTGCTGCACAGATTTAGATCTCAGCATCTGGCCCTGTTCATATTTGTGCTCCTTCCTTCCTCCTCTAATCTTCTCTCAGCTATGTAAGGAGCTTCCTCCGAGGACAGTTGGCTACAGCTGGCAGCTGACTTACAGTACGTCCCGTCACGGCGCCAGCCTCAAGTCCCTCTACAGGAAACTCGGAGGCACAGACTCTCCTGTGCTCCTTGTCATCAAGGATGCACTCAATGATGTAAAAAAAAAAAAACACTGCATGTTTCCTCCAATTTCAATTTTGGATGTTGTAATATCTTTACATTTTTTTGATTGTCTTATTGCTGTCTCGTGACATTTCTACATCAGATATTCGGGGCCTTCCTTTCTCACCCCCTGAGGCTCAGTGAGACGTTCTACGGCACAGGAGAAACGTTCGTCTTCATGCTGCATCCTCGCTTCAAGGTGAGCTAACAAGCAGCTCCACCGAGGGGTTCTGTTGGTTCAGCCAATCTCTAAAACATCTGCTAAATATCACATGTTTTTTGGTGTGTGTGTGGTCAAATGTAAGGAACTTATTAAGACGGCGTATGGATGCCTGCGTGAGACAGATTTTATACAATAACTTACTAAAAGCAACACGACTAAGATTGGCGGTGGCAGAAACTGTTTTGTGGTGATTTTGCTTCTGCTTTTTCTCTGTAGTGCTTCAAATGGACTGGAGAGAACTCCTTTTTTATCAAAGGAGACTTGGACTCCTTTGTTATTGGTGGAGGCAGGTAATTCATTCACTTCCTTTCTGTTTTTGTCTGGAGAGAAAACAATCCCTATAGGCCTTTCAGTCATTCCTTTACCGTCTCTTTTTCTGCAGTGGCCACTTTGGTCTTTGGGTGGATGAGAATCTGTACCTGGGTCGCAGCAGCCCCTGCTACACTTTCAACAACTGTTGCCTCTCAGAAACCAGCGACTTCAGAGTCATGGAGCTGGAGGTGTGGACGTTCACCTGAGAAGTTCGCCGAGTTTCTCTTTGACTCGCCTCATTGTCACTGATAAGCTGGATCGAGACAGAATTTACTGTACTACTGAGCAAAAAGTAACGCGGCCGCTCATTCACTTCATGGTGACGTCCATGTCAAGAACGATTACAAACTGCTGGATTAATCCGTGTGATTTAAGTGCTGAGGATTTTACTCAACTGAACAAGGCCACCCAATCTCCCGGAGTGGGGGTTTGATGATGGACTGTTTCATGGTTGACTCATTCCTGTGGGTTAGGAGAAAAACTGTGAACAGAATAGACCGGAATTGGATTCTTTTGAGTCCCAGAAGTGTGTCTCAAACTGTACTTTGCTCTTAATGTGAATCAGTAACTTCATGACAACTCATCATTTATCATGTGAACGTGGCGGTACACCTGTCTTTAAAGCTTTCATGTTTGTGTTCAGTGAATACTGGACATTTGAAACACCCATTCGCCTTCTTATGAATAGATTTCTTTATGGAAAAACACACAGGCGCGCACACACACACAGCACAATGTCCCACAAACACCAGTCATCCGACACCAATCATTTATGGGTTCGCGTTAGTGTCATAGACAGCATAAATACATATCAGAATAATCATGTGCACAAACTTGGAGCTCCACTTAAAGTAAAGCCTATCAAATGAAAAACTTCTGTGCTTGCAATGGATTGTACGTCTCATTCATTAATATTCTGAACTCTTTTCATTTCAAGCGCTGACTCATTCATTGTGGTTTCTGAGCATGACAAAAAGCTTTAACTTAATGCATTGTCTCGAGTCAATTGTAACCATAATGAGTTCCATGCTTGAACAGAGCAAGTCTACTTTGCTTACGTTGTACATTATTGTAGCTTAATAAAATCAGCACAAAGTGAACATCTAAATGCGTTTGCATAATTTAACTCTGCAGCCACGAAAAAAACACACGATTCAGTTTGTACAAAAAACAAAACATTTTAATTATTTTATCTTTTTATGGGGGGGAAATGGCACTCGTAGGTTAGAGTAACAGTGTTTCCCCCTAAGGGCTCCAATCAGATGTTTCACATGTAGAGGACCTTGTATGACCTTTCAAAGTTACATTCAGACTAAATGTTACTCTCACTGTTAATTATTTAACAATTACTATTTAAAATGACTAATTTCCTTGTGCTCAGGGAGACAAGGACCTGAAGAGGAAACATTGTTCGTCGCATGATTGGAAAATGACAGTGAAAAAGAAGCTAATACTAAATCCAGATTGTCACTTTTTTGTTTTAACATCAAGGGTTTCCACTTGTCTAGCTAAAGACATGAACAGGTACATTGTTGTTTTAACTGAATCCTTAAAGCTGAAAACAGCAGAACACTATCATACGCTTCTCAGTTCAAGAATCAAACCTATAGCCATTTGGTGTCATTTAGTTATATAAATATGAACCTCAATAGCTGTTCTAGCTGCAGGTTGACGCTCCAGCTTTCTGTACATTAACAACAAAGCTCTTTGGTGTGGTTACAACTTCCTCAAAAAAATAAAACTGCAAAAAATTCAACATTTGGTTTCAAAATCAAAAACTGAATTATATTATGTGCCACAGCCCAGTTTAGTTTTCCTGCTGCTTTTGTCCCCTGAGTCAGGGAGGGGCGTTCCCTCCAGCAGCCTCAGCAACAACATCAGGCGTCGCCCCGCCCGAACAGAGCTTTCAGGCAACGTCTTCACAAACTGCTGAAACAACTAAAGGCAACGGCTGCACCGGCCCCCATCTCTGGGGACGCTCAGCAGCAGGAAACCACACTCAAGTCATTAAATATTGCACATGAGACATCAGGATGTAAAAGAAGAAATATAGAAATTTCTCTGTTATGATGAGCCGCTGTCTATTTATATCAACTTTAACCTTCATCTATACACAGAGAGCGACGATCTAAATGTGTAACGTGTTACTGCTTTGTATCTCAGTAAAATCTACCGTGTTGACCGTATCGTTAGGTTTGAGAAGCAATATTTCCCTGTACTGTTGGTCACTGCATAGAAAACTTTCTAACCAGGAGAGACGCCCAAATAAATAGTAACAAAGAGGACAGAAGACAAAAATATTTGTTCTGCCGCCAACACTGATGAGAAAGCTTACTCAATGGAATGATGATCGTTTCCTCCTGTTTAGTCTCTCGGGCTCTATCGCAGACACAAATTACTGTGCCAGATACTCCTTGGCTTTCTCCAACCCCTCCTTGAGGAAGCTGATATAAGTGGACGTTGAGGGGTCCTCAAACCCACCAGAGAAGCTGAACGTTGCTCCTTCCTCCTCTGGTTTCATGGCCGTCTGGTCCAGGAAGAAGTTGGCATTGATGTGGTGGAGCTAAAGCCAAACACAAGAAGTAGATGCAAGTTTTAAGACTTTTTAACCACACGGGGGTTGACTGAAAACTGTGAAGGGCATTCCTTCATTTAAATGACAGCATGTTTTCCCCTGACCTTGCTCAATCTAAGGTCGAAACCATGATTTTAACCACAGTTACTTAAATGAAATAACTTTGCTTGACTCAACTGCAGTGTTTCTACATATAATTTAACTGAACCCTGAATTTTTCGTTAATGGCATGCTGATAAGAGTAAAATAGTTACAATAGTTCCATTGGGCAGTGCCACCATCATCTCCACAGGGAAGTTGTACTTCTCCAGGTGTAATTGGGCCTTTTCACTCAACACAGAGTTCTGCTCATCAGCCTGTTTTAAAAGCAGAACATTTGAAACCGTGAATGGAGAATTAAACTTTTTTTCAGTCAACAAATCACAGGAAGAGTTTCTCGGGTGTTACGCCGCCCCAGACTGCTCACCTGCATGTTCTCCAGCTCTCTGACCAGAGACCAGCTGCTGATGAAGCTCTGGTTGAGCAGTGCCAGGACGGGCGAACTTTCCAGGACTGTCTCCCGGAGAGTTCGCCCCGAACCTACAGAGAGGAGAGACCGATGTTGAAAAAGTTCAAAATCTTAATTTGAGCTAAAAGGCTAAACTAGTGGACGAGTCATGAAGTGAGCAGAGTGAGTAACGACTGTGAGCAACACAGCAAACTTTACTGAACATTAACCACCACAGGTTACTGATTTCACCAAACCAAATAAGACAGTGTTTTAGTACTTGTGAGTTCAACTTTTAATTTCTAAAAGGAAGAAGTATTCATTCTTCTTTTCAACGCTATAAAGTAAAGTATCCATGCTCTATATTATGTCTTTTTTTTTCAACAAAAACATAATCTGATAGAATTTAGCTAATCTTCACTCATAAGAAATTGAGAATTGATTTGAGAGAAGTAACAGAAAGGTGTTTCGACTGACTGAAAACTACAATAACTCCATATCTCTTATGTAAATGCATGTCATTGTTTGAATGTAGTCCATTTAGCGATGGCCGTACCATGCTGTTGATCTCACCTCAGCAGGACTGGTCGTCTAATGCCCCCCAAAGCAGAATGGAATGCACCAGTTTATTCTCTGCTTCAGCTCGCTCAAAGGCCTCTGAAAAAGGCAGGTAGGACACCTGGGAGGGAGTAAGTTGAGGACCATGTAACAGTTGTGAAACCCCCCGAATTTATGCCAACGATGTGTCGAATAAATGCTTCATGGATGTTTACCTTCTTGAAAGGGTAGAGGCTGACCTCAAGGCGCCGGGTGGCTTCTTGCTGACTTATCTCTGAGGTCCAGTGGATGTCCTCAAAGATGAACTGGATCGGCTCACCGACGCCATCTCGACTGTCTACGACGTTGCCCTCCTCATCCATGATGATGGAGGGAGTGGACGGGCCCGTGGCCTGCAGCTCTAACTGTGAACACATCCAGAACGTTTTGAACAAGCTATATAAAATTAGGACATTTTTTGTCGGAGGAAAATCTGAAAAAATCTTTGACATTTCTGGGAGGCAAGCAGCACTTAATGATCTGTGAAATTTGATGTTTTAGGCATAAGTCCCTTCGAAAGTACAAATGGCTCAATGATGCATGGAAATACTTAATGAGGACTAATTGAAGTTAAAAAAGGAAATGGGAGCCGAACCTAATGCTCCTTAACAGGTTTGATAACCGAAAACAGAAAGGGAAATAAAATCAAGAGTGTGATGAGAACTATAAGTCAAAAGCAGTGACAAGAAACATTTAAAAAGATAGATCTCCTGACACCCAAATGGTTATAAATTGTGCTGAATGACTTTTAAACTGCTTTAACGACCGAGGACTAAATCAGGAAGTGTTGGAATATCACATAAATAAAGAAATAGAGACATTTGTCTGTTCTGAATTGTCAATGTATCACTGCAGCTGTACCTGTGGCAGATATCCGATGTCCACCTCCATGTTGCTGCTCTCACTGGCCCCGTACAGCCACTCCATGTCCACATTCAGAGACCTGACACACAACAGGACATATGGCACTAGAACTACAGAATGCGGAGTGGGGACTGCGTGCACAAAGGGAACAATGTGTGTTTGAAGGACTCACCTGTCATTGGGGACGTAGAGGTGAAAGTTACGGACGTGAGATGCATCTTTAGAGAGAACAATGTTGCCGGTGAACTTCCCCGGGGTGAACCAGAAAGGAAAGTCTGGCACGTCATTAAGCTGAAACTCTGCATGAATCCTGCAGAAGTGAACAGAACGAGGAGTTGAGTTTGTACCACAAGACCTGTTCAAAATGTAACCTGGTAATATGTAACAGAAAAGCTTTTAATAGACCAAACCAGCCATTTTATATAATGCTATACATGCACAACCATCGGTTGTAGATTAAATCAAACCTATCTAAGCAGTTATAGACTTCATAGACAAATTTATATTTGCTAATGTTACATTACTGTCACATGAAAGTGCAGTAGTAAGTGAGGACTGTTTTAAAACTTCTTCAAATTTCTTCAAAATTCAGACATCTAGTATTTCAAGCTGCAGCTAAAAAGCACTGCAAGATGTCAGAACACGGTGTCAGAAAGTCAAACCTGAGTGTGAAACACTCAATTCAGCATGTAGTATGGATCTGCAAGTTTCTTTCATTTAAAAAAGTTGCTTTCCAGCATCTGACTCGCTTGTGTTTCGACTCCAACAACAAATAGCTTTCCAAACAGGAACGAAGTACTAGAAACTGCATTAGCGCACAATCATAATGTCACATTGACATAAAAGTAAAAGGGACTCAGGCTGAGCATGCTGATATTTATTAAACCCAGTGGCTGCCCGCCAGGGACAACATTAACATTCATTGAATGTTCTGAATATTAGGCAGCACTACTGTGAAGTATACATAATGTTGTACTTAATGGGCTCAAAGGAGAAAAAGCACCTCTATAGCCTGTTATGCCTCCCACTAAATTGCTTCTCACCTGAACACAATGTCATAATAAAAGTCGTTGCTGGCACGAATGCAGGCGACTGTGCCCTGAGGCGCAAAGCGTGCCTTGATGAAGGGCCGCGGGTGGAACATACTCAACAGCGAGTGGATGAGAACCTGCAGCAGGATGAGAACAGCTCTCAATATACAGTCGGATTACCACAAGTCTCTGAACACTGGTGGGCTTTTAGGGTACCTCTTTGCCCTTTGGTGAGGGAGGGTGATAACGATTGTTGGGCAGGTACCCAGTGAAGATGTTGAGCTCGCTAGGAATCACCCACCACGTGTCGCCCACTTGCCCCTTGTTCTTTGGGGGCAACAGGGCCCTAAACTGGCTGGCAGAGAAGGAGGAAAAAGGCACTGCTGGGCTCTTCCATGAGCGCAGCCCACTCAGAGAGCTGTGAGACACCTGCAAGACCAAGAATAAACCAGAATAAAATCCATTTACTATTTCAAAATTAGAAGAACTGCTTCTCAAAAAAATGTGTTACGATTGAATCAATCTAAAGTGAATAATATTAATATGTTAATTATCTGCAATTTTATTATCGATTAAATTCTTGGTGGCTTACAAATTTGTGAATGAACTGCATAGACAATGAGCTGATGTGGACAGAGAAAATGTATTGCAAAGGTTAATGATTATTAATTGTGTTCATTCTAATAATCTCAAGAATCTCAAAGTAAGGATTATTATTTTGATTTTTTAAGTAAATCCCAGTAAATGTGTGACTTTATTTAAAACCCTTGATGAAAACTCATCTGTGATTACTATCCAGTCGTCAAGAGAGAGTACAGTTTGGCCTTGTCTTACCCCGAGGAATCCATCTTTGCTTTTTGTCATAGAATCGAGCTGCAGAGGCTGCATTTTAGCCTCCACGGTTAAAGTCTCTCCATTGGGGTCATGGGTCACTTCCTCCTCAAAATCCACCGGGGGTGTAATGCCTGTGAGGAAGCCACAGCGATCACAGGCAACATGGAGTTATATGTGAGCAGTGAGACTAATGTTTTTGTTTGTGAAGGGAAAAAAAGGTATTAAATAAATTGGACATTAGGCAAGAAAGATAATGTGATGTACCTGTGAGTTTCTCAACAATGGGTTTAAACTCCTCCGGACTGAGATAGAGGTCATGGTCGGTATCCAAGGAGGAGAAAAGAAAAAGACCCTCTGCACCCAGGGTTCGAACGCTCTCTTCCTATTGAAGGGACACACGTCTTAGACGGATCCTTACTGGGAGTTCACTTGCTTCAGGGATTTTCAATGCATTATCAAAATTAGGACAGTGAGCTGTCTCGTCACATAAAAAACAGATATTTGGGGTAATCAAAACACAGTTTTAGATGCATGGTCTCCCGTTTAGGAGTACTACAACAAATACATCCATGTTATTCTTGTGTTTTGTGGTTTCAGAGCATTGATTCAACCTCAGCAGTATCCTGTTTGGATAAAGATCAACCCAGAGGCCACAGATGTGTTTTCTCAGACTGATGCGTGCCTACTAGCGCCTGTACAATGGAGGGAGAGGGGGAGGGAAGTACAGAACAATTTGGAGGACCCTCTGTAGCCAAACAAGAGTGGATTTACACAAGAGCTTGTGTTTCACCAGCTGTGACTCACATCCACCTCCCCTAATAAAACACCATGGGTGGAAAACTGCATATTTGGTGTTTTGTGGCGACTAAAGTCTGACAAATAATGACCCTGAACACGTCTTTTTGGGAGAATAGCAGTAAAAGATAACGACTAAATATTACTACAGTCGTGTAATAGTAATCACTGAATATAGGTCATATAATGTACCTTGAGGTTAATGCAAACTTTCTATTAACACAGACATTTTACAGTTAATTTGCGTTTTTTTTTATAGCCTTTATATATATATATATATATATATATATATATATATATATATATATATATATATATATATATATATATATATATATATATATATATATTTCAGTTGTGTTCAAGTTAAGGTCACTGCTGAATTATAAGACGTGTGTAACGTTATTACAGATGTAATGTTAGATCTCACATGACGCTGGAGGAGCTGGGCATCTTGATAATACTTGATCCCAAAGGCGAGAAGAGGGACAGCGGCGAGGACCAGCAGCGTCCAGATCCCCCTGAAGACCCGGGACCCGGATCTCGGACTCTGATGCCCGTTCCGCTGTGAAACGTTGCTCTCATCCTCGGGGATTGTTTTATCTACGTCTGCGGCCATCCTCGACCTCCAACACAGCTATTTGGACAAAGGCATGACCGTTGGATAACGTCACACAAAAAAAGTGACTCCAGCAGCACTTCTGCTATCGTGTAGCCGGGGACCGGGCGTCTGTTCCGGTCGTTTCAATCGCTGGCAACAGCTGTGAATTGTTAGCTAGCAGCACAGATTTCTTATTTCCCACATCTAATTTAGAGGCATATGGATGTGGTTAAAACGCGTCAAGTGACAAAGTAATAGCAGAATAGCCCGGATGAATCCTGGGTATTCAAAATAAAAGCACGATGCTTTCCTCCGCCGTGATTCAGTGTGTTTCACGAGGTCACACACGGCTTACCACAATTACCTCACATTGTTTAGCTTCGTTCACAACGTTGCAATGTTGTCCGTTTTTTGGAAATAAAGGATTTTAACGTTGTTTCCGTACTTCCCCGCTTTCTGACGTTTCAGCGACGACGGACTTATTTTAAAAGTAATAACCGGAAGTGGTTGTTCACATTTCTTCTAACTTTTTGAAGGTTACTGGCACAGTCGTCACAATTTAAAGAGGCAGTGTTGCATTGTTCGTCCAAGGAATGTTGACTGAAAAGCCTCAATTACATGTTTATCTACCAATGCACTGTTATTATGTTGTGTAGCTTCATGTTTACCAGTTGAAGTGAAGGCTCACTTTCTGCTCAACGAGCGTTTAGAATTCCAACACATAATGGGGCAGAGTTATGTTATTGTGACAATATCTCAATTAAATATAGCCCAACCTTTTTTGGTTTGTGATCCCTTAAAATTAAGTATTGTGTGAACCTTTCTTTCAGGTTATAAGCACAGGGTAGATAGATGTCATGTACACAAAAACTGAGGAAATAATGCTTTAATTAAACTTTATAGTCCCATATGAATGCAATCTAAGTCCGCTCTATGTTATAGTTTATTAGTATTCCACAAATACCTAATATTTACAAAGGCACATGTTGCATTACATTAAGATTAAGATAATCTTTTTCTGATTCTGTTGATAGACAGCTGTTTATCAGCTAAAAGAACAAGTGAAGGGTGTCACAAAAACAACATTTAACAATGTACTCAACATGTGTGACAGCAAGAGATATAATATAAGCATCAGTCATTTTGTAAATTATGCTGTAATTGAATTAATCAGGCCATGGGTTCAAGTATGTAGCTCTGAGTCCATGTCCTCTTCCACGGTCTGTGACTTCACTTCTACTTTTTGTGGAGTGACGTAGGAGCCCATCCCCGCTGCTCTCTCGGCCTCCGCCTGTGTGTACGGTGCCTCTCTGAGCTGCTTCAACCTGGATGGAGAAAGAAGAAGAGGGAATCTCTAAAGATTACAGGGATACTTGGCCACTGCAGTTATAGGGGACAGAAATTAGGAAAAACATTTTCCACCAAGAAATATGAGTGTATCATACAAGAATGAATGGGTGAAATATGGTGCCTTACCGTCTTTTGTGCACTTTAGTTTTTAAGTGCTCTTTCAAGGACCTCAAATCCACAAAATATCTCCTGCAAGACATGAAGTGCCACAGTGTTAAAAGCTAAAAGCAAAACATCATTTTCAAAACCTTTATTTAAATCAGGACATTTAAATAAGTTCAAGAGAGACTTGATCACAGCAGGAGAAAAAGGAATGGAGATAAGATTATCTCCGTTCTTACACATCACAACCACTCACACAGAAACAAGTTCAGTTGCTTTCAGGATCTGCATAACATTCTGTCAATTCCAAAATGTCTAATATCTGTGTTGCTTGTTATTCCGCTTAATAATATAAAACATTAATTAATTAATAAAATAGGATGTATTTTTGTGAATTAAGTGACTCTAGAGTATCGAAGATAGTTCAAATCAGCCCCCACCGCTACCAGCTGCAATATGTGATGCCTGCCTGGACACTAATGCGTCAATAATTAACATATATTAACGATAATGTACATTATTTTGAAATGTGCCATCCTGCATAATGATAACGTTCAATACTGTAAGACGATTTTGATGGCAATAAGATATGATAAGATTTTCCTTTATTAGTGCCGGAGTGGGAAAATGGGTAGGATTACAGCAGTAATGCACACAGTGCACACAAGAGACACATAATAATTCAAAAAGAGTAATATAAATAAACAGTAATGCAAACAGTAAAGAATCCACAATAACAATAAAATGCTTATTATTATTTTAGTAAGATTTTGAATGCAGCATTTTTACGTGGAGCAGAGTAAATAATGCTACTTTTACTCAAGTAAAAGGCCCAAGTACTGACCCCACCATTGGTCAGTTCAGCTCATCTACAATTTGTAATGATAAGACTTAAGAAAATGATGACCATTAGGATGATGAAAGTAAATGACTAATAACAAGAGTTATCCTGATTAAACCCGCTTTTAGGACAAACGGGTACAATTCATCTCAACTCACGCGCAGTGTAAACAGTAGTGTTGAGCACATCCCGTCACATCGATGTCCACCTCCTGATGTAGCAGCTTGGCTGCGGTCTCAGGATTCAAGTCCACGTGGATCTGGTCCAGGTCTTTAGTCTTGTGTTTTGTCTTCCATGTCCTTGCAATGTGCTTCTTTTTGTCACTTGAGTGGTTACCTGTTTGTCTGGACTTCCCCATGGCCGATCCTGGTGAGTAGAAAACTGTAAAACCAGATATAAGCCAATGTAGACGTTTGAACCACGGACACGGATTTTACGCCATCAAATCAGGTCTTGCGGAGTGAACGGTGTGCCCATCGGACATTATCAGCTAAAGAAAACAAGTGATTTAGCAGATTTGCTTCTAAAAACATCGTCGTAAACCAAGTTGAGCTTTTCTTACCTTTCTACACGCGTGGCCGAGAGGAATACATTGTACTTCCGGGTCAAGGAAAGTACAAACAAAATACATTACTGTAGGGGGCGCTAAACACTCCTATTTTGTAAACAAGGTAGTAAAAAGAAAATAAACATGATGTCACGCTATATAGTCATGAAATACGAGTAGTAAACAAAGTTAATGGATAAATAAAACCGCAAACTACACAAATTAAAATTAGCTTATTATTTATGTTACTAAATCTCACTAATATTACATTAAATACATATCACATATTGAGTGGAATTTTACAATTTGTGTTCAAAGTGGTTTTCTGAATACAATAATGTCCATGCTCCCTGAGCATGTACCTGATAGTGGAGCTATCAGGTACATTTATGGTCAAGCTCATGATTTACTGCGCTCTTCGTTTTCTTTTCGATTGTAGTGTTGTTAAGGTTATAATTAAATATGTAATTTAGGGATATATATATATATATATATATATATATATATATATATATATATATATATATATATATATATATATATATATGGTTGTCATTTCATACGTTGTATTCTCCACGATGAAACGTCCGAATTGGAAGAAGGCAGAAAAAGAAAGAAAAAAAAAACATAAGTCATGAATATTGTGAGGGCGAGGTATGTCAATTGAAGTTTACACGAAATGGAAGAAAAATGAATGAAAATTAATGAATGAAAAGTACTTTATTAATCCCCAAGGAGATTTTTTTTGCCGTAGTAGCAGCATCCCACACTTACAGACATCAATGAAATAAACTAAACACACAAAATAAAATAATTAAAAAATAAAATAAAATAAATAAGAATAGGGATAACAGATATATACAAAAAAAAACAAGCTTTACTAAATAACAAATAATACAAATACACTTAACATCCCATTTCTCCAAGTCGTCCTCATTTCCCAGTATGGGTGAAGTTTAACTGACGCATCTAAATATTCCGACAGCACATGAAGGCGGCGTCAGACCGCACTGCATACGCGCCGTGGCGGAGAGCGAAGATGGCGGAGAATAATGTTGAACCGGAGCACGAATGGAGCGACCGGGCCCTGGATACGGCCGATGACACTCTAGTGGCAATGGAAACCCTCCTGGCCACACTGAGAGCCTTTGAAGACGTACTCAGGCAGCAGGAATTATCCACAGCGTCTTCCACGGAGTACTGCGATAACTTCTGTCAGGTAACGTCCACACGGAGCAGCGACGCGACCGTTAGCTCAACGTTAGCTTCCCCACGGTTGTTTTTTTTTTTTTAGCTAATCTGCGACGGCTGCTGGCCCGCTAGCTACCTGTTCACGTTTTGGGTTGGTCTGTAACCACAACTACTGCGCTGCTTTTTATTCGTGCATGCATATAATATCACGCTTCGACAATGCAACTTATTATTGTTCTGCTAATAGTAATGCAACGTGACGTTGTCAGCTGAGCAATGTGTTGCCTGTTCGCTGGTTTAGCTAACGTTAAGTTATTACGGTGAGCTCAGTGATGTGACGTTAACTCCCACAGCTTGGTCTTATTTCAAAACACACTGTCGTAAAGGAAACGTAACGGATGCTTCTATACACATGACATTGCCACAGTTTGCAAATCATGCAGGATTCTATGTGTGTGGGGCGGGGCGGCATGTTTATTCAAATGCAGTCGCGACTAAATTTGTAGCGGCTGCATAAGGATAGTTGGCTAGGTCATGTTCAGAAGTTCTTACAAATCATTTGCATGCTTTAGCTTAAGTTGTCAGATCTGCGATGTCAAATGTTACAGTGTAGTATTGTGGAGCAAACATGATTTTTCTATTGATAACAACGGAGACTCGTTCTCAATAGCATAGACTCGTGAGTAGTGTAAAAACAAACGTTTTGGGTGGAATTAGGGCAACTGCTTGACGTCCACCTTCTGGTGGTAACGTTAGTTAGCGTTACCTGCTTCATAAAACAAAGCACTTTTCATGTTCACTCCTCAAGGTTCGTGTCTTCCACTAAAATGTGGTCATCAGCCAAAGTTGATAGTAGAGAATAGTTATTCATTAGCCAAGTCACTTCATGTGTACTGTATTAGGTTGGGAGCTGTTTAAGTTCGTTGGTTTTAAGTTTGCCTAAAGTGATACTTGCATGCACCAATATAATTGAGAGACATTGATCTCTGTGGAGATAATTCTCACCTTGTAATTTCCTGAACAGTGTCTTGTTGCTGAAGTGGAGGTTAATTAATCCAACAAGGGGATTTTTAATTAACATTTGGAGTTTTTGCTGTCATGCATACACTTCAATAATATATATGAAATGTATAAATGCAATAAAACAACTACAACATACAGTTGTGCAATGCAGATATGATGGAATACATTTTGAATGACTAATATAATCAGGTAAATCAGGTTGCTTTATATGAAGGATGTAGGTGGATATGTACAGTATATGCATGCAGAGACAATTTATTTAGTACATGCAGCAGTTTTATTTCTGGCAGTGATATGCACATGTTACAAAAAAGTGTAAAAATTAAAACAATATATTATAACAATAATATATTATAATAATATATAAACAATAAAATATAGTGTGTAATTCACATTGGAGACATGCTACAAGGGACAGTCTACAACTAACTATTTTAATGGACACATCTTATTTAGTAACCTACTGACTTGGATATCTGTGTTTTCGGGGCTTGATTTAAAATATAGTGTGTGTTGTATTCATTTTCTGTGAAATCGGAAGTAGTCTGGATGTAATTAGTACACTGACATGAGTCTCCAGGGTTGAGACATTATTCTTGGCTCCCTTTGAGAGGGCACCATGTATTTAGACTTAAGGGAATTAATGTAGTGCCTCCTGTAGACACAAGCAGCTACCAGCAAGGGTTCTGCTGTCTGGAAAAGGGGACTTCTGGGAAATAGATAGTAATGATGATTTAATGTGTGATGCAGCAGACTACAAACATTGTGCTCCTTGTTCAAAGTGTCAATGAAAGAAGAGAACATTTTCTTTACGGCAATATGTTATTTGTAACATGATGAAATTCCATCTTAATATACTTCAGAGAAATACATTTTTATGTTTGGATTTTGTTGAATGAATGAAGTAAATTAAGTGTGCAATCATTACACATTTTGGTAAGTAATTCAAGTGAAACAAATTAACATGTGTACCTTACATGAGGTCTTTTTTTGGTGCATGTTCTTTCATTATCGACGGTACAGGTTTATGTCATTCTGTACAGTCAAGTCCCCTCAGGCCCAATCAAGAACATTTCACCGCAGATGGTGTCAGCTGGGATCGATCAGGGTAGACCGGTATCTCCCTCAGGAGGAAAACACCTGTTTATCTAGACAAATGTCTCTCTCACCTTGATCTCTTCTGTTTACTTTACTTTTTTTAATACAGTAATTTTACTTTTACCTAACTGCTTTTCTTCATTGCTCACATTTCGTGACATGTTTGTGTGTTCATAGGCACTGATGCACTATGCTGGGAGCAGAAACTCCATGGAGCACGGTCTGCCTCTTCTGGAGGTCTACTGTTTGTCCATAAACTGTTTTGCTGCAGCCCGATCTCACCTCACTGCAGAGTCGGACAGAGTTGCCCTTGTTTTGAAGAGACTAGCTTTGTGAGTACTGTAAAATTGATCCAATGAATATATACAAAAAGTATAATGGAGAGTATTGTCTATTTTATGTGTATACTTAGCAGTTTGTGTTGCTGAGGCCCTTTTAACTGTTCGCCTTCTTGATTTAAGAATAAAAGATCGTCTTCCAGTATTTTAGTAAGTCTTTAATAGCATGGCAACATAAACTGACAATTCTTAGTTTGCGTTGTGTAGTATTAATTCAGGTATTTGCTTTGAACATTTCTCTTATCTGTATATTGGATGATAGACCGTTCAGTTCTTCACTTAGACATTGGTATACACCCTTCATATACCTGACAAATGAATGTGCAGCTTGCTGGGTTGTTATTTGTCTTTTTGACCCATTTTCAAAACAGGGCAGCCGTTCTGGAAATTGTGTGATTTTCGGTCCTTGCTATAGTATTAATTCTACTTATTAGTCCTATATAAATCACTGTAATCTTATTGCCATTTATTCTAGGAGCTGTTTTGAACTGCTGCTGTCAGTGCCTGAGAATGAAATCCCGTATGAAGCCTGGGTTCAGTTCCACCACTCGGTTCAGGTACAGGACTTTATTTCAAAACATTGTTTGCTGATTGGTTAAAGACTTTTCATCAAGGAAAAATAAGGTGGACCAATGAAAAATGCCATTCTATTCGTGCCTCAGCAATTGTTATCAAAAGCCTTCTGATAGGATGCGAGTGAAGCATGAGAAAAATTATCCAAGCTGGTTTAGACGGCAGTGTTTGATTTTGGTTTGCCCCTTGTTGAGTCTAATCCACCAGTGTTCATCACGTCTAATTTATCTTTGGTTGACCGTTATATATGAATACATTCTTGCTGTACATAACCGTAAAATACTATTAAGAGCCATATGATCACATTGCCCCACAGAGATTAGGCCAATTATTATAGTTAGTAATGTTTACTCACTGCAAAGGAAAAGTTAAAACTGTGAATCTTGAGCTGAGCTGTGTTCAAGTTTTATTTCCAGACCTGACCCTGTTTCAGAAAGCAGGTGTAACAATCTGAGATTAATCCTCAACTCTGAGTTGATGAATCCTGAGATTGAAAACTATGACATCCAATCAGATTTTTTTTCACTCTGAGTTTAGCTAGTGTAGGCATCATTAATGGACCTGGGGAAAAGTTATGTGTTTGAGGATTTGGGCTTGAAAAAATGTATAAGTTAAAATACAGTAGACATATTTTTTGGTATCTATTTGGCTCAAGGCTCAACAGCATTTAGTGGATTTATTTTAGCTACAAATGTAGTCAATTTAGACATTTAACGAAATCTTGTTAACACTATTACTTAATTACTCTTTCAGACTTCACAAAGCGTACTTTATAAATGCCACTTTACATTGACATTATCGCATGGTAGTAGTAGAAGTGTGTGTAGCACGGTGTATGAAAACATGGTTGAATTTATTCAATTTTCTGGGTTATTAGTCTAATTTTCAGGAACTGAGCAAATAGTTATTTTTAAATTGCATTTATTTTAAAGTCTGTGTGTCTCCTGCAGATTGCCCATGATACCTTGCTACAGTATGGAAGCACAGACCTCCAAGCTTTACTCCAGATCACAGGAGAGGGGGGAGCGTGGAGCAACCCTGTCCTTACATCGCTCCTCACCGGCCAGCCCACCAACCTCGAAGAAGGTTGTAATATAGTTAACTCTTCCAGCTCATTTATTTTAGACTGCTTTACCTTTTAGCGCCTACTATTGTGTTGGCCGTGTCATGGTAGTTTACTAATCAGATATTCTTTGCATTCTGTCACTAGTTGATGCATACATCAGCTTGGAGGGCGAGGGCTTTATGGAGATGCGGGTGAAGCACCTGGAGAAGATGGGTGAAGTGGCCAAGGCAGTGGTGCTGGCCAAAGCGTGCACTGAATGCAGCGTCATCTCCAACCAAGCCACCTTTCGTCAAACATTTGTATCCCTGCTTTGTCACCTGCTGCCCAATGAGGAGGCCATCATGGAGGTATTGCACCATGTTGTGTTTGTGAGCAAGGAGAGAAATACCTCCACTAGACTTTCAGTTTTTGTCATGATGCTCTTTAAGTATACTCTTATACAGTTGAGCCTAATTTCTTCAGTTTTGGCAACTGTGATTCAAATGTTGCACAATGGCGATGGTTGAGATGGCAAGACAAATGTATCCACATTTTGAGTTTGCTGTGAAACCTACGACTTGCATGTTGCAATCCAGATTGTCTCAACAGTTCAAAGTAATGGTTGAATGGTTAAAATGTCTGGCTTCTGCTCAACAACAGCGTGACGAGACGTATCGTTCTGGCAGGACGTGTTGAGTGGTCACAGTAGACCGTCAGAGTCCAGATGAAGCACTATCTATTGTCAGAAGTCGGACTCACACAAACATCCACAGGCACAGTAATTATCTCCCTACTGGTAACATAAAATAGATTTTATTAAAATGCTGAATACAAATGTGGAAAAATTTGCAAGTCAAATCTTTTTTTAAAATGCATTAAAAAAAGGAGTCTATTTATATAGTGCACCGTCTCCAAAAATAGAGCCCCAAATTTGCATGCAAATAGAAGCTGAAAAGGGTCTTTAGATTGAGGAACGGACTCGTTGTAGCATCTGTTTTGTCTTCCAGCACTGCTTTTCTGATCATAAGGGCAATGAGTTGGCATTGACTTAGACAATGATATGTACTGTTTTTAATTTAATTATTTGTTTAAACCAAAGATACTTGAGTAGCAGTATGTGTCCTTGTATCATAACACAAGTCCTCCTCAGACTCATGGTATGGCCTTGGCTCTGTACTGACGTCTGCATAAAGTGCTTTTTTGATTTGTGTTTGGTATAATCATTGAAAGTAATTTATGTTGCACTAAAGGTTATGCCTAAATGAATGTAACTGATAATAAAAACACATAATTTCGTAATTACATTGACAAAGCAACTGCATCTCCTCATGATCTCTACCAGATCCGCTTCAGCACGAGTACCAATCCAGCATTTTATAACATTTTATTCAATTTTTGTTGTCTGTCACTTTGTCTTTAAAACTGTCAGCATTGTGTTTACTCCTTAAACAGATATCCAGACTTGACTGTAAGGATGTACTGGAGATCACGTGTAATTTGGAGACAGAAGGGGAGGAGAACACCGCCTTCATTTTGTGCACAACTTTCCTGACACAGCAGCTTCAGCAGCAGAGCCTTTACTGCTCCTGGTGAGAAGTCTCTGTTTGGGGCCAAGAGATTGGGTGGACTGCATGTAAAGTACATTATGTATTTGTTGCTATGGTCAAATGAAAGATGCCTTAACAAATACATTGTTTCTTTATCGTTGGGGTCATCAGAGAGTCAGTCAAATGTGGGTATAGTTTTATAAAAAAAGAAACTTTGAAAATAACTGTTTTCTTTTTTGTCTATCCAAAGGGAGTTGACTCTCTTGTGGAGTAAGCTTCAGAAGAGGATCGACCCTTCATCGATGTCTCTTCTGGAACGATGCCTTCAGCTAGGTGCCATTGCCAAAACCGTCCACCATTTGCTTTGCTTAGTCCGCGTCATACAAACAGAGGTGAGCCCATCATTCCATTTTTAATACTCTGTGAGAGTTGGTGCATTGGTTATATAATGTTCCCTTGTAACCAGTTAGGCAGTGTTTCCACTAGGCTATCCAGGTGTAAGTCTGTTGTTCATTAGAACGGTTATTTTTGCATTTCCAATTGTAAATGGAACGAATAGAACAACTACATTTTTGGTACCAAGTCAATCAGAGAGATCTTTCTCCCGTGCTAGATAAGACATCCGGCACAAACCCGCCATTTTAAATTGCTACACTTCCATCAATAGCAACGGCAATTTTCACTCGATCAATTTTTTAAAAATGTCAGCTTTTAAAACTACATTGGAACTCGTTAATTTTGTTTTACTTTGACATTTTACGTACAGACGTTCATAATGTGATGAATGTAAAACATAGTGTTTTATTATGTTTGTTATTATAAATGCATGGTTATTTAAAAGAGCTAATGCTAATATTACATCACTTTATTTTCAGACGGAGGAAATGGGGATACCTGCCTCAGTAGAACTTTGTGTCAAATCCCTTCAACTTCCAAAGCAGGATGACTCTGACTCGAGGATCTCTGTCTGTAAGACCGTGTCCCGCCTACTTCCAGGGGACCTTGAAGTATTACGTGCCTGCCTACTTACAGAGTTCCTGCTCGGCCCCAGCCAGGACGTCTTTGGGTCCCTTCGGGTGCTTTACTTACGCCCAGACCAAAAGTATGACCAGGAAAGTGAGGTCATACCCAACTCACTACGCTGCGAGCTGCTACTTGCACTGAAAGCCTACTGGCCTTTTGACCCTGAATTCTGGGACTTTAAAACTCTCAAGTATCACTGCATCTCCCTTCTCGGGTTGATGCCGGAGTCTGAAGGGGAAGAAGAAGAAGAGGAGGGTCAACATGAGCCACAGGGAATCACAGTGAAAGTAGAATCTGAGCACCAAAAGATAAATGGAAGTGTTGATGGTCATGGGCAGCTAAATAAAACACAGTCTTCGAACTTGCCAGAAATCCCAGGCGAATCAGAAACAAAGAAACACAGGTTCTGCTGTCGGATTTGTAAGAGGTTGGTTACTGACACCCAACTCATTCACCACTCCAAAAGACATGAAGAGGACAACAGCCACCCCTGCCCTGTGTGTTTGAAAAAGTTTAAGAGCAGGAAGGATCTCTTTCCTCATCTGAAAGACCATGTGCAGAGTGAAACGCATCTTAACAAAAACATCAAGAAAGAGGACGGGCGGAAACGGGTGGATGAGGATGATGATGTTGATATTGAACCAGGTGAGATCACCATTGACCCTTCCTTAATGCAGTATTACGAATCCACACATGATCCAGATGTGCTGCACCACATCGTGCAACAAGCCAAGACGGTGAAGGAGACGAATGTGGACAATGACGAGCATGTAACATTCGAATACATTGACCAACACTTCAGTGTGCAGAACCGGGATGAGTATCCGTGCCCAGGAACCGGGTGCACTCGGATTTTTAAACATTCCAAGTATTTGTATGTCCATTTAAAGTCGGAGCACAACGATGATGACAATGTGAAACATTTTCATCAGGTGAGAGACAAGCGGGAGAAGTGCGTTTTTTGCAGACGCCATTTTGTCTCTGCATACCATCACCGCAAACATCGAAGAGTTCACTATGGCGATCAGCCTTACATGTGTGTGGTTATGGACTGTGGTGCTCGGTTTAGTACTTCCAATGAACTTGTCACACACAAACAGGTCCATGGCTATCACCTCAACTACCAGTGTGAACTCAAAGATTGTTGCGTAACATGCTCTGACCTGGGACAAATCTATCACCATGAAGCACAACATTTCAGAGATGCAGCGTTTACCTGCTCTAGCCCTGAATGTAGTAAATACTATTTATCCAAAAAAGAATTCATAAAGCATTTATCCACACACAACATCACCTTCTCTGAAGAAGACTTTGAGGCTCAGAGGAAGGCAAAGCGGAAACTTCTTAAGACGGTCACTGAGGCAACAATACGTCCCAATAAATCAGTTGATGCAGAAGAGACTGTAAATGGAGAAGTCCGAAGGGCCTCTGCAGTAAGTTGTGCCTCATCTTTGAAAGCATCTGATAGCAGGGAGCCCAAAGCCTCAATGACCTTGGTTGCTGTGTGTTTTGATGGAAGTAAGTTCACCTGTGGTTTTGAGAAGTGTGGCATGACTTTCTCCAGAGCCAGAGATGTCCAGAGGCATTTTAAATGTGCCCACCCAGAACACCTTAAACTGGAGAACAAAGAGCACAAACATGACAGAGACCGGGGCTCAAAGTCCAAAGGGCTAAAGACTGAAACTGAGCCAGACAGTAAGGAGAATGGAAAAGAGGAGAACTCCACTTCATTTCAACCCATGGAGGCTGACAAAGAAAGAAAAGAGGCCAATCATCCAAAAAATAACGAAACAAACTCTTTAAGCCTTCAAACTGAAAATGATGCACTGAGTGGAATTCTCTTTGGGCTGGGTAAACTGGACCTGAATTCTTCGACACCTCGCATCGTGAAAAGTAAGGCACCCGAGTACAACCCAGAGTCTACTGCATCCCAAATATCTCTTCATCAGGCAATCATGGCAAAGCCTCCTGTTGTGTTGATTCAGAAGAAGCTCCTTCCTGAGGGAAAGGTGAAAGTCAAAACTGAGCAAGCAACAGAAGCTGATGAAGAAGACCGTGGTGACTCATTAGCCGCCGCTAAGCCATATGTCTGTGAAATAAAAGGTTGCGGCTTCAGGACTGCTCAGAGTTACAGCTTACGGCGACACTATAACACCCAACATAGCCACACTGTAGAGCAGGCCAGAATGTTGACTTCATCTTTTAAGCCTTATGTGTGCCAGCTTTGTTCCAAGAGTACCACTCAAAAAAAATTGTTGAGGTCTCACTATATTCAGACGCATAACCTGAGTGAGACTTTGGTGGACAAAATAAGCTATGCATCTAAACGGTATAAGGAAGAAGACCCTAAACAACCTACATCTAAGTCCTTGGCGAACCATGGTCTAAAAGTATGGAAGAAAGAGATCCCCAAGTTGAAACGCCAACAGGAGAAAAAAAAATCAACTGTGGTAAGCAAAAATGGACAAAAGTTTGACAATCATTCACCGTCTGAAGCGGAAGGAGAGGATGAAGCAGAGGGAAAAGAGGAAGACGACGAGCAGAAGGGAGAAAGTGAGGATACGACCTCACAACACGTCAGAACTACAAGACGTCTGGTAGCCAAAGGTAATCTCTGCTATATTTTGAATAAATTCACTAATCCCTTTCATTGTGTAGCGAAAAACTGTGATGCTGCTTTTTCCACCCAGGGCGGCCTGGTACGCCACCTACAGTTGATACATCATTACAATCGCTCTCAGCTTTTGTTGGAAAAGGATTTGGATGCACATCACAGTTCTGAAGTCAGAAAAGAGCCCGCTAAGAAAAGGCCTTTCCCAAACACAGATGAACCTCAGCCCCAGTACAAGTGTCACTTTGCCAACTGCACCTCTTCCTACCATCTTAAGAGCAGCTTAGCGCGTCACACTCGTGACGTACACTCTCCGCAACCAGAGCTAATAAGGTGCAATTTTGAAGGATGTACGAAAGTGTTCAGCCATGATGATGCACTTAAAAAACATACACTTTATAGTCACTGTGAGTACTACGATTCACTGGTGGTACGTCTGCAGAGCACTCACAAAAAGTCAATTACTGGATGCCAAAAGAAGCTCATCGTCGCACCACCCAGTTCTCCGAAAGAAGAACCCAGTTCAACCACCGCACCACCCAGTCCTCCGAAAGAAGAACCCGGTTCAACCGCCGCACCACCCAGTCCTCTGAAAGAAGAACCCGGTTCAACCACCGCACAGGCTGAGGGATCGAGTCCAAAGCCGGAAGTGACCCCCCAGTCTGAGGAAATGGGAGAGGAGGTGACTGTGGAGAACAAAGTATCGGAGAGGAAAAAAAATAATTTTTCCAGCCGCTATGTCTTCAGATCTCATGAAGAAGCATTACAGATGTGCCAGGATCGCTGTATGCGCGTGGCCTACCCATGTATGGTCCAGGACTGTGATTCTGTTGTCGTCTACCTGAAGAGCTTGCGCCGTCACTACCTGAGTGTTCACCAGATGCGTCCGAAAGAGCTTTTTAAGAATATGGCGGAGCTGGTTTTTAATGTTGAGCAGCTTGAGGAATTAATTCAGAGGAAGTCGGCCAGGCCAACAGTCACAGGAGCATGTTCCCCCAATGGAGTTCGCAAAATGGAGTATCAGGCAGAGCCAGAAAACACGGAGGGGCAGCCTGCCCCCATGAGCTTACACGCCATCAAGGCAGAGCCACAGGAGGAGGCTCATCATGACACACTGGAGTTCCCAGAAGAGGAAGAGCAGGACCCACCACCTGTTGAGAGAAATGGCGTCCTTGTTGGTGCAGATGAGGTGCTTTACGGTGAGCCGAGCACTGGTGGGCCCCCTGAAGACACAGCTGCAACAACACAGAACAGTCAGAAACCAGAGGAGAGATTAAGCTTGGATAAAATCAAACCTCTTCTTCGTCCCCTCACTGTTGACCTCTCTCCACCGGTCTCGCTGCGCTTTACTGCCGAGGAGGGCTTCCAAGACATGCGCACCAAGGATGGGGGTAAAATGTTGAACGGTTCAGCTCTGTTGCCTACTCCTGTTCGCCAGCCATTAAAACGGAAAAATGAATTGTCTGAACCACCTTCAAATTTGAAAGACACTCGACCCCATAGTCCTCCTCCACACCCTTTTGACATTGTGGCCTATAAGCCCACTGGCTTTGAGTCCTCATTCCTGAGGTTCATCCAAGAGACGAGCCCAAAAGACAAAAATGTGGTGCCGGGGAAACGGCGAGACTCGTTCAGACGCAATTGTTCTGTTAAGGAGAACAACCAGCTGGGAATCTCTCACACCCGCAGCAGGCGCGCTCATTCCCCGCTGCTGAAGCCCCACGCTATGACTGGAGACTTCTCATCAATCCAAAACTTGAAATCCATCTTGGACAAAGCCCTGGCTGGATGTGGGGACCTGGCTATTAAGCAGCTTCAGTACCTCAGACCTGTGGTGGTCCTGGGGAGACCTGTGTGCAGCACCACCCTGCCAGACCTCTTCCCATCAGACTCCAACAGCAAACTGCTTCTTGGAAGTTAATTTAACTGAGCACCTTTTTAACATAGCTATGACAAATGACTTTGTATTTTCACATTCTGTACAAGTATTTTTCTTTCTCCCAAAATATTAGTATTGGCCGTTTTGTTTTTTTAAGTTGCCAAACTGAATAATTATAGAATTATATTAGCATTAAGATTTACAAAAAACAAGCTTAAACGGTGCACATCGGATCCAAGTGGATTTTTTTTTCTAAGACATCTGTTATATGAAAGCTTTCAGATAACACCTCTTATGTCAATTAATTATGATCACGTGTATGTATGTATATACTGTAGTTATTCCAAGAAGACTTACAGATTTTCAGATTGTTAGAAATGGTCAGTAGCGTGTTGCAAGGCCTTCTCAGTTGTTTGAAAATGTGACTTAAAAAAAACATTTCCTTCCTGAAAAAAATACCAGAGGAATATTTTGGTTATTTTTCACTTCAGTTTACTATTAAATAAGTGTGAGGATGCAGTTGACAGATGTTGGCAGATATGTATCTAGCACTTTTTAAAGAAATAAATGTGGAAATGAAGCCCTTTACTTTCTGAATTGTGTAAATGACTTGTTCTTTTTTTAAAATATGCAACGTCACTATGAAATGGCATTGTAGGAGCTGTTTGCTAAGTTGAAAATACACATAACTAATTTAAATAATGGGTGGGTGTTAGGTATGAGAGAGGGAGACACTTCTTAAAACAAATGTGTTGAATTAAAGTTTAACAAGTTCTGGGGTCATACAATGCAATATCGGAATATTGTACACAGTGGGAGAGTGATTTCACATCATCTGCAGTGTTTCTGATAAAATATTACACAAATATGGTTGGGCTCCTTACAGGTTATTTTTTCAATAAAACTGCTGTCTTTTGCATTAATTGTGTTATTGGGGTGGTGATAATAGTCTTCAATGACCTTGATTTAAATATGTTTTTTGGGGGTCGTTTTATTTATTTTGAAATCAATGCCTTGAACAGTAAACAACTACTGCCGTATTGCTCTGTAAACACCAACCACATGTTCCGTGGTTCACTCTTGAGTGAAGTTCAGCAACTGAAAAGTGCAAGTGCATTGCCAGTAGACCTGATAGTTTCCACTTCTCTTGTTTAATTTATTCGACAGGAGTCTTTGCTTTTCGACAATTTAGCAATGGATAATGTCTTTAAACATTTTGGTTAAAATCGTGAGAGTCAAGCAGAGTATCAAATGCACATGTATGTTGTGTATCTGCTCGTATGAGTTAATATTAACAATAGTGGTTCTCAAATGGGACTATGAGTAGGGGGTAAGATATTTTTTTAAATATGTAAAATGTCCATCCATTCAAAAATCCTTTAAACATTGTAATTCAATGAATATTCAAAAAATATAAGTAAGTTCATAAACGGAACCAAAGTCATCGTCGTCGTTTCCCGGGGGTAGAATGTGTTGCCACATCTCGCCGTCAGTTTCGCATCTCGCATGAATGGAACGATATTAGCTGTAAAAGCCCTAGGAATGGAAACTGGTTGTACGGGTATCGCAGTTCGTATTTTTAGTCGGTATCTGTCGATTTAACGTGAAAACAGTGTTCCCTTTATTTAACTTTAAAGTGTTATCTGTCTCGTTTGTGTGTGTAGTGGAAGATACATAGCTAAGCTAGCTGCTAGCCTAAAACTACCAGTCAGGCTAGGTGGCGTTACTGCAACGGTTAGCGCGCGAGCTAGTCAGCCCTGCTCGAACAACATAGACCCAAAACACAGCAAAGATGGTTGAAGGCATATTTGACCTGCCGGTGGAGAAGCAGATATTTTATGCTGTTTTGGGATTTTCCTGGACTGTGTATCTATGGGAAGCATACCTTTCTTACAGACAGGTAAGTTTATCGTTTGACAGCATCCGGCTCAAAGTTCCGTTGAGGGGAAAATATGTTTACTCACGATATATATAAATATACTGACTATACTAAGTAAATGTACACTAAACATATGTTGGCAGACATGTAACTATGTTTCTAATACAATACACATTTAAAACTGATACAAAGCCCCCGACTACGTTTTAAAAATGGCATAATTGGAGTGGTTTTCTGAGTTGGGTGTTTTCCCCAGGATATTGTAGCACAATATGGCTGAATCAAAAAGGGTACAAATTTCGTGTTATTTGACAAGATGAACATTGGAGCAGGACAAGTACGATTTGATGAAGTCATTAAAAAGTATTTGCAGTTTGCTTGGTTGATTTATTTATTTCCCAAATAATTTCTAGTTAATTGAAATCCCGCCGTTTGTGTTCATAAATTAGGATTCCACTTTTTTTTTTTTTTTTTTACACCAATAGATCAAATTCAGGATAAATCTGGATAGTATCAAGGAGAAACTAAGAAGCAAATTGGATTACATTTTATTTTAGGGTCATTTTACAATATATTTTTCTCATGAGGTCCCATATGTCTGAAATATGTATCTTGAGCAAAGGGTATACATTAACTTGTGTGTAATGTGGTGCTGATCTCTTCCCCCTTCACAGAGAAGGACGTACAGATCAACAACACAAGTGCCACAGGAACTCTGGAAGATCATGGATTCCGAAACATTTGAGAAGTCACGTCTATATCAGCTGGATAAAAGCAACTTCAGCTTTTGGTCTGGACTCTATTCTGAGACTGAGGGCACGGTAGGACAACCAGTAATTTAAAAGTCACCGATCGTTTGACTTTCACAGTCAGTAGTTACTGAGGATGGGTTGATAATAGTGAGCTGTGAGTGTCAAAAAGTTTGTGCGTAATTTATGTCACTTCAAACGGACATAGAATGCTACTCAGATTGTTTACGTATAAGGGGTAATGTTTAGCTCACCATCCAGTTGAACAATTTTCATTATTGATGTGAATGCAATGTGTTCAATTTAAAATGTAATAGGCTTATGCTATTCTCAAAACTTTTCAGTTGATTCTTCTCCTGGGTGGAATCCCATTCATGTGGGATGTTGCTGGTTCTCTGATGACTCGCATAGGATTGGGTTCAGAATACGAGATCACCCAGTCGCTCGTGTTTCTGACGCTTGCCACCCTCTTCAGTGCCTTCACCGGACTTCCCTGGAGTGTGTACAACACATTTGTCATAGAGGAGAAGCATGGCTTTAACCAGCAGGTACACTGACAGACTGCACAGCTCACATAGCTCTGTCGGCTTAAAATGTGGCTGTTAAATGTTTGTAGTTTCCTTCCTCAGGAAGAACAGCAGCTGTGATCAGCTTGATTGCATGACTGCTGTATGTATTGTAACCAACATGGATTCAACATAGTCTGAGATGTGTCACACTAGCAACCCAGCTCCAAAGCTGCAGTGAAGGTTGTGTTTTAGCTGTATGTTTGGCAAACAATGACGATTGGAAACATGAAAAGCATGCAGATGGACAGTTAAGATCAAATAATAGGACAGGAACTAATTCATTTTTTACTGTGAAAGCTTCTCATCATTACAATAGATTCTATGAATTCAAGCAAAGACTTAAAATATCACCAGTTTATGACCCAGACCACTGTTAGTCGGGCATTCAAATGCACATGCATTATTTTTTATTTTCCACCATTGCCTTTTTTTAAATAAATGTCTTGTGCTCCTCTCAGACGTTGGGGTTCTTCCTCAAGGATGCTGTGAAGAAGTTTATTGTGACCCAGTGTATCCTGCTGCCTGTCACTTCGCTGCTCCTCTACATCATCAAGATAGGCGGAGACTACTTTTTCATCTACGCCTGGCTCTTCACCCTGGTTGTTTCTCTGGTTAGTGCTCCGTGCAACAAGTGTTCTTCTGTTAAAAAAACATATATAACTTGTTGAAAAGGCCTCTTTGTGTGATAAAGGACTGACTCTGTAATTGCACTTTGGCTGGTTGATGGTACTAAAAACGTGTCAACGTATGTTTTCTTCTCCTGTGTTCTCAGGTGCTTGTCACGATCTATGCAGACTACATTGCTCCCCTGTTTGACAAGTTTGCTCCTTTGCCAGAAGGAGAGCTGAAGACAGACATTGAGGATATGGCCAAGAGTATAAGCTTCCCCCTCACTAAAGTTTACGTGGTTGAAGGTAAATTAAGACTCCATACAGTTATTGATCTATTTTTAACAACTTGTCATAATCGCAAAAATATTTCCACAGGTTGATTGTAGATATGCCACTCCTAACTTGTCTTCAACGTTTTTTCTATATCCAGGTTCTAAGCGTTCATCGCATAGCAATGCGTACTTCTATGGGTTCTTCAAGAACAAACGCATTGTACTTTTTGACACCCTGCTGGAAGACTACTCTCCTCTAAACAAGTCTGGAGAGCCACAGCCCGAGCAGCCAGAGAGAGAGGATACATCGAATGAATCAACAGCCAAGCCCAAGGTTACATATGCATGAACTTTATTCAGTTCTTATTTATTGTACTCATACAAACCAGTATATAGTCTTTTTTGTAAAAACAGCACCCAAACTAATCAACATGGATTGTTTTTTTGCACTTATAGTGCAAAGTTGTTATTTCTTGTCGTGACAGTTTGAGTGAAATCGCTTTTTTTTTCTGTAGGAAACGTGGCTATTTTGCAATGCAAGGAAAGAGAACAACAATTTTCTCTTTTTTACTTGCCCAATGGAACTTACAACAGGTTTATATATGCTTATTTTGAGTGTTATCTAAAGCATGTGCAACCTCTGGCTACCCAGAGGTTGAGACTAAGAATCAAAATCAGAAGTAGCAGCCTGTAGTTCTCCCTTACATCCAGCTTGATCACTGTCCTAACAAATGACGGCGCTGCAAAAACAATTGATATTGCAGCTGCAAACTTTGCTTTTTCGGTCAATAAAGTGCACACAGGAATTTATTAGATAAATTGACCACTATTTACCGCCAACACTGAGTCAACAGCACATACAACTATTAATGTTTAATTGGCCTGTTGTAGTGACATGTGACCTGCTTGTGTGTGTAATCCAACTGTGGTTCCCTTACATCTACTTTTACAGAATAAGAAGGGATGCAACAACTCGGAGATCCTTGCGGTCCTGGGTCATGAGCTTGGTCACTGGAAGCTTGGCCACATGGTCAAGAATATTGTCATCAGTCAGGTGACTCAACTTTTTTTTCTCATTGTCCACATCAAAATTACAAGTTGGCCTGATTACACATGGTCAAATGCATACATTTTAGATGTCAATTGAGATATAAATAACATCCACTTACTCTGCTGTTTCTGCAGATGAATTCCTTCTTGTGCTTCTCCCTGTTTGCCGTTCTGATTGGACGCAAGGAGCTGTTTGTAGCTTTTGGCTTCAATGTCAGCCAACCCACATTAATAGGCTTGATGATTATCTTCCAGTTCATTTTCTCCCCATACAATGAGGTGAGTGTGGGATTGATAAACATAGTTTATGTTTATTATATAATTGTGTGTATGTGTGTGTGTGTGTGTGTGTGTATATATATATATATATATATATATATATATATATATATATATATATATATATATATATATATATATATATATATATATATATATATATATATAATTTCACAAAAGACATATTTGCACATTTAGAGTTTAATATTTTTTTTTCTTTGCAGGTCCTGTCCTTCTGTCTGACAGTCCTGAGTCGCAGGTTCGAGTTCCAGGCAGATGCTTTTGCCCGCGGCATGGGCAAAGCCCCCGAGCTCTGCTCTGCCCTCATCAAGTTAAACAAAGACAACCTGGGCTTCCCCGTGGCTGACTGGTTGTTCTCCATGTGGCACTATTCCCACCCTCCACTCCTGGAGCGCCTCAGAGCACTGGGCAGCATCAAGCAGGACTGATGGGGCTGGAAGGGGGGGGGTCGACTGCTGCCTCCTCCAAAGGGCCTCCGCAGACCGCTCCTGGCCCTGTGATGCACCCTGGCCTTTTTCTACCTATCTGCCCTCTCACCCCACCCAATCTTGTTTTAGTAATTTCTCTACTTGCCCTACTTTCTGGTTTGTTCCCTTTTGAAACTTTGTTTTAAACAAAACCAAAACATATCAGCACAAGCCAGCCTAAAAAGTCTCTTAAGCCTGAACTTAAGTCTGCACCCTTTCTACAGAGACACCTAATATGCACTTGCTGGGAGCAATAATAATTTGGCAATGTGTGTTTAGCAAGAACTATTGTTGGAGCACAGGTCACATTTTGCAGATTGACCTGAAGGTTTAGTTTCCAAAATTATTATATTTCTGTACAATTTGTTTCCACTTCCTTTTAAGAATTCTTAAAAAAAAGATGTTTCATTTCAAAAGCTGAAATTTGACCTATAGAATTATGTGTTTCTGTTGTGATGTGAACAAGACATCCAACTGAAACTCATCTTTTTTTTTTAAGCTTATATAGTGGTTAATGCTACCGTATTATTATTTTTTTTATTGTGGATTTCAAAAACAAAAAGACATGATGAAAACAAATATTCTCAAGACAATGCTTTTTGCAAATACACAGGCCAGAATTGGATTTGTCTCTCAAGTGCAACTGTTGCTTCTTTAGAGGTATCTCCAGGCAAGCTCAAGATTAAAAATGTTAATCTAGTCATCAACTCAAATTCTCACTTTTGCAAAGAAACTATGTAGATGCTAAGTCATGGTGAAACAAATGTGAGTGCCTCTGTTTTTGTTCAGATGATGGACGCATTACAAACAGAGCAGTGCAGAATATTTCATTTGAATTTAGTTCAGACATCATTTTTTACAAGCACTGCAGGGAACTTGTTTTATTTTTTCTAAAGCATATGTTTGCCGACTAGGTTCCAACCATACCTGTACATATGTAACTTAAATGAGTTAGAGTAATGGTGTATGATGTGAATTGTGAAAACTTTTGAATGTGGTTTGAAATTTTAAGTTGATGCTGTGTTTCTTCTCTTAATTTTGGGCTGGAGTGAGCCCATAGTTGCCTGGCAAGAAAAGTATTGATTGACAGGGGACCTGGGGAAGTTTCCCAACCTGGCTTATGTGGCGCGGTTCCTTTTACCACATCAGCCAGTGTTGGGTTTGTTCAGCGGGTGGACTCCATTCTATCTTTAGTGCATTGAATAAAATCCTTCAAAGCATTCCTTATTGTTGATGGATTCATTTTTTTTAAATGGTTGTGAAAAATAAACAGGAAGCATGTGTTTCTAAACATGATAGAGCATGGCTACATCCTTTACATATTACCAAGACAGTTTTCAGTAATGGGCCTATACCTGATGAGTTTTAGTTTAATGCTAGCAATAATCATGTGACAGGGCATATACTTTTTAATGAATTCACTACTTGTGCCACTTGTGGACAGAAATGTAGTAGGGTATAGGACTCGTTTACCACTAGGCCTGTGAACTGCAATTCATTTTCATGGATTCATTGTAGCTTTCTAATATTTTACTTTTATTGCAACACATATGCTTAAGATATAACACCCCCCACCCCCACCAAAAGTCGAAGGTTCTTATATTTATTTTGTCCCCACAACTTTATTTGAAAAAATAATTATAAAAAAAAACAATATAAAAGCCTGGAAAAATCTCTTGAGGAAAATAATGAAGAAATAAAAGCATAGTCTTTGATAGTTATTTAAAACGTAATGGGGACAGAAGGAAGAAGGTATGATTGACAATTTACAGGAACAGGAAGTATTCATCCATGTATGTATAAATTAGAGACATGCATTTATTTAAACAGATGATTCCTCAGTTTAATAGTTTCGCTATATGTATTGTTTAAAGAAAAGAGAAAAATTGCAGATCTGTTCATGGTAATATATGTTCATTGAAAAAAACAAAAACCCCGAAATCAACGTGATGACAGAAGCTACGTAGACAACGTACGGAATCACGCTGAAACTTTTGCGACCATACCATTTCGAAAAAGGGACACGGTGATTTTGCTCACCTTCTATTCAATTACCTGTTGACTTATATTTTAAATAAAATGTGTTTGCGTAGTGTTTGGTAATATGTGAATTGTTTGCTTGCCTCGATTTCCCATCAGACCAACTAATGCTGGTGTCGTCACCCCTGTCTGGCAAATAATGGCGCCGTCCTGTGGCGTATTTTGAGGACAAGGACACGATCCCCTGTCAGAAGTGTTTTCACATGTGAGTATCAAACATGGCGAGATTGTTGAGGCCTAGCGTCAGGACTTTTGTCACTTCACAGCTGCGAATGTCCTCCGATCAGGTAAAATGCGTACTGGAAAAGTTGAGTGTTGTGCTGCTTGTGTGTGAATATTTTTTTTATAAAGGAATTAACCTAATACTTTTAGCTAAAGGAAAGCTTGCCTGCCAAGCAGGTAGCTAAACAACAATTGGTGACATGATTGTACGTCAGACGAATGTAGTAGTAATGCAATTTAACGACCGATATACAACAGTGGCCTTAATTAATTTAGTATTCATTTAAATCATAGCAGGTTTTGTCTAAATCTAACAATTGTAGCTGCGTGTTAAAATATTTGAGAAAAGGAATCCAGTTCTATTTATTGGTTTTGTCCTCTGATGTTTTGGTTGCATTGTTACACAAACAGTTTCTGGTCTGTTCCAAGTGCCTCCATTATCACTCGGCAAACAAAGAATCCTGTTGCCCTACTGACCTTCAAAATATGGTGTTTTTCATTTGGTCCAACTGCTTCGACCTGAATATCACATTGGAAAGTCTTGTTAACAAAACCCAGGAAGTAAATTGACTTTGTAACTCTGTAACTTGAACCAACCGTCTCTGAACAATATTCTCTACAGAGTATTTACTTGTTTCTGGATTAAACATTTCCTTGTCTTGTCTCAGCTTGGTGAGCTGGGGAAAGGTGCAGGAAAAGGTGGTGGCGGTGGAGGGTCCATCAGAGAGGCTGGCGGAGCCATGGGGAAGAAGCAAGCAGCTGAGGAGGAGATGTACTTCAAGTATGCACTTTCTTTTCCAACAAACTAATGTGGACTAACCGTACAACTGTCTTTTTTTATTAAGCTCTTCTCTTACTGTCCTAATTTCTCTTTGTTCATTCTCTGTTCCCTCCCACTCTTTTCTCACTCGTTATCCTAATGGCTCCTCTCTCACCCACCACTATATCTGTCTATCTGCACACAAGGCGTAAGGAGCAGGAGCAGCTAGCCTCATTGAAGCAGCATCACCAGGAGGAAATTGACCACCACAAAAAGGAGATTGAACGCATGCAACGCGAAATTGACCGCCACAAGGGAAAAATCAGGAAGTTGAAGCACGACGACTGAGTAAAACTCTCTGGAGAAAACGTGTTCCAGTGTTCTCACCTACCCAGCCAGACACCTCTACTACTTACTCAGATTCCTGCATGCACTGTGTCACCAGGACGATCATGAATGTATTGGGAAGTGTGTAAATGCTTGAGCGTTATTAAAATCATTAATAGTGATTATTGTTTCCAGGGCGTGCTGTGAATCAAGTTGTACCTTTTCCCTTGGTCGGTGTGATGTATGTTGCATGTAAAGCACCAAAGGGAGAAAAAATAGATATTTGTAATGCTTCACATGGCAACAACTTCATCAACTTATTTCCTTGTGTTATGTATAAATAAATTTGTAGAGGAAATGACATTCATAGCTATATCTCTGACAACTACCGGTACTTGATCAATAGAAAATCCATTGATTTGAGTAATTTATTATGGAAAATTTCCAAACACTTTAATTTAAACTTAACACCTGTTAGGATTTGCTGCTTTTTACTGTTTTGTGTTTATGCATATTGCATACATTCAAGGTCATGCCCTATCTTACCCTTGAGATTATAATTTCATACACATTTCATAATCACCAGATTACAAGTAAATTACATTAACTGAACTGATCAATCATTAGTTGCAGCCCTGACATATTTGATTTGACAAGGTAGAACATATATGCATATAAAGATTTAGGTCAATATTGAATTATAGTCAAACATAATAGTAATATGCACCGTGTCGATTTTCACTACTGGGTTTAAATGCTTTTTGTGAACATTGGATTGTGTGTTTAAGTTGATAATCTGTTTTCGTGGTGCCAACCAAATAAAGTAAATTTCTTCAAATATCCACACATTAACTTGCGCAGTGAAAATGGGGTAAATGGGGACTCTGAAATAGGACCTCACTTCCACCAATTGGTAATCAGTCCTTGAAGCACAGAGGTCACATACTCTTGGTTTCAGAACTAAATAAATCAGTGTGCATGAGCTCAAAATGAACACTCGAGGATTTCAACTTTATTATTTCTCAAGTTGTTTCCACAACTTTTTCTTCTTGGAAATCAAAACGTTTCACATTCGTTTAAATTGTTGTTTCTTCCAAGCATGTTACATAGTATGTATTTTCCTCAATTCAGCAAAAGCCCATTCAAGTATTTATTCTAGCCCAAGCAATAACAAAGAGTCTCCTAAGCATTCTCTGCTGGCCTAAACAGAATCACAAAGTTATAGCTATATTAAAATTGTATTTTGTAATTTTGTATATCGTGTTTATGTAACTGTTATACGAGATCCGACTGCGGGCCGAGGTAGGAAATTCACGGCCCGTTACTGCTTTTAACCAAAGGTCCAGGTTTAAATCTTAAGGCACAAATTGAGGATAGAAAAAAAAAAATCTCAATTGAGAATCAAGAGAACATCGTATTATTATAAATAAAATGACATAGGTATAATATATAGATGTATCGTACGTAAACTTCTCCCTCCATACAAACGGCGGCGATACAAAGTGTGTGCACACTTCCCACGAAGAAGAAAAAATAAATAACGTCACTTCCGCCTACCCGTCCCTTTAAGCACGCGCAACCCCGTCCGTCTTTCTCTTCGCGCGTCATGGCGGACCCCTTCAGTAAGGTGTGTAGCCGCTGCTCAAATGTATTTTTCGTTATTAAATGGAATCTAGTATTTTTAATTTGACAGGAAAGCTAACTTTATTAGGTTAAAACACAATTTCACAAACAATACAGTTGAACCTCCTTTCTTTAAAACCTGCAGGTTCTGCTACTTGATGCCACCTACTCGGTCGGCTTGCTGCCCTCGTGGCCCAACAAGTTCTGCTTAGTAAGTTTTAAATGCGTATACTTATGTTAAAATGTGACTCAACAGTTTTTGCACAAGCCATGTGTAGAGGCCATATGAACACTAAATGAAAATGCTAAGTAGCACAGTATTAGAAGCTGTAGTTTTGCCTCAGTCTGTCTATGATGATAATTATACAGCTTTGCTTGAGTTTAACGACCATGAGAAAACTCACATGCACTACCATCTGAGACAGGATGCCAGTAATTATTAAAATGACTGGCTTTGTTTGACGTCCAATCACTAAACTATTGTCGTCTTTTAGGACACGTGGTGGCGGTGAGATGTGAAGAATCATTTGCGGAAATTTCTACTGCAACAAGCGTAAGTACATGCTTGGTAAATAACCCTTTCTTTCATTTTTATATACTTGTCGGTGATGTTTTTACTCTGTTTCACTGTTTCAATGACCACGAGACTACCTTGCATGTACGAGAAATTTAATATGTCATGGGTGCCACTGCATAATGCTTGAGGTATTTGTAACTCAGATTAAATGTCTGTATTATGTGCCCCTCTACAGTGAAGTACCTTGCCTTCCTGCGCAAGACGATGAAGACAAACTCCTCTCGTGGACAGTACCACCTCAGAGCTCCCAGGAGGATCTTCTGGAGGACTGTTGGAGGTGAATTTCTGACACTATTATAATATTATAGCCATACTGATGACAGATTCTCAAACGGATCAAGTGGAATACTTCTGCACTGTAAATTTAATTTTATGTACTTTGTAAATCGTGCTAAAACATTCTTCGCAGAGTTAGTTTACGATTAGTAAATGTGTTAAGTGTAGGCTGTACATAAAGGAGCATTACATTCATCATAGCCCATGCATTATTTCTTTGGTAAACTAAAAGGAGTTTTGCAAAAATGTGGCTAAGATGCCCTATTGATTTAATGGTGGGCCTTTTAAAGAGAACCCAACAATGATCCAGTGTGGGTAGAAATAATTTGAGTACTGGGTTAATGTCTTGTAGAGTAAGATATTTGCGTACATTTGATCCAGCACAAGTTCTTTGCTTGACCATGATGAGCACTTTCCCGAAACTGATCATCTTTTGATGAGAACATTTTTCGGATCTGATTGCTGAGTTGAGTACATTTGTGCTTGGACAAATTAAACTTTTGTTGCAACTGCAATTGTTGCTATTTGTAAATGTATTTTCTCTGCTAACCAGGCATGCTGCCCCACAAGACCAAGAGAACAGACTGAAGGTGTCTGACGGTATCCCCCCACCCTATGACAAGGTATTACATCTCAATTAACAATACCTCTATGTTTTGCCCATATGTGTTAAACGCTGTCTGTGATGATACACAACTACCCTTACCAGCCTTATTTGATAAAAGAATGAAAAGAAATACAATATCTGAGACATGCTATCCTCTCAATGGTTAGACGTGTAGTTTTCTTCTGTATCTGATTTTGGCTTTTGTTTCCCAGAGAAAGCGTGCTGTTCCATCTGCCCTGAAGATTGTGCGTCTGAAGCCCACTCGCAAGGTGAGCCTCAAATATTTGATTTCAGTTGCTGACTTTGAATTTGATATTGTGGGTCAGAAATTAATTTGTGACGTAGAATTAGAAAATGAGCCAAATGCTTTTATTTACCTGCCACAACAGTACTTTCTTGACGGTGATGAGAACCTAATACCCAAGCTGATCTATTGATGAGACAACTTCTCGGATCTGATTGCTGAGTTGAGAAAGGGCATACATTTGTGCTTGGACAAATTAAACTTTTGCTACAACTGCAATTGTTGCTATTTATTAATGCATTGAATTTACAAGTGTTTCTGCTGCTAACCAGGCAAAACCAATCAAGGACTGGCTGCTCTGGACAGGCTGAAGGGGTTTGACAGTATCCCCCTTGTCCTATGACAAGGTAATAAATCTACAGCAACAACAACAACAACAACAACAACAACAAGAAAGGGCCACTATCTCCCCGTTTGGCCCATGCATGTTAAACTCTGTCTGTGATGATACATAACTACCCTTACCAGCCTTATTTGAAAAACTAATGAAAATAAATACTGTCTGAGACAAATATCATATCAAATGTTAGATGTGTAGTTTTCTTCTGTATCTGATTTTGGCTTTTGTTTCAAAGAGGAAGTGGATTGTTCCAGCTGCCCTTAAGATTGTGCGTCTGAAGCCCACTAGCAAGGTGATCCCTAACTTGGCGCATCACCAGGAGTAAATTCACCACCACAAAGGAGATTGAACAAATCTAACAAAATCGACTCCCACAAGGGAGAAATCAGGAAGTTGAAGCACGATTGAGTGAAACCCTGTGGAGAAAACATGTTCCAGTATTCTTGTCTACGGTCATGAATGTATGGGTAACTCTATAAATGCTTTTAGAATTCAAATTGTTAATGGTGACTATTGTTTCCATGGAAAGTTGTGAATAAAGTTATAAAACTCCTTCAAGCCTTTCCCCTTGTGGTCACTGATGTGTTTTGCATGAAAAACAACTGGATATTTGTAATACTTCACATACAACTGCTTATTTCCTTATAATGTATACATTTTATGTAAATGTATCTTTTAGAGCTGTGATAGTTGACTAATCAAATTCAATGATATTAAAAAATTGCTGGTTTTAGTATCAGTTATGGTAAATTACCATACCATCTGCTTATCCTAATTGGGGTGCTGATTCCAGCTGTCATTGGTTGAGGGCAGGGTTCACGCTGGCCATGTCAGTTTGAAGCAGTTTGAGTCTCTAAGCGACATGTCTTTAGACTGGGATGAAGGCCACTGCGACAAGGTGCAAACCTGACACCAGAGATGCCTGGAAACATTTACAATAAAAAAAAACTTATTTAGCATGACAATGTAGAATACAAATTTAAGTATTTTCAATGGAGAAAAAAAGACGTCAGTGGTCCTGGGGTTTATTTATGGAGCAAAGTGCAGATGGGAAGAAACACTTTTTGGTGTGAGGGCATGATGGATTGCAGCCTTTTAGGGAAGAGACTTGACACAATTTCTGCCCAGGGCAATTGGTATCAGCTACAATCTCTTGCCTCAAAGTCCTGTAGCTGAACAAGTCTTGGAAGGAAGGCAGATTGCAGCTAATCACCCTCTCAGCAGAGCGTATGTTGAAGTGGAGGGCCATGTTGACTCGCTCATCTACAGACCTGTTGGCTGTGTAGGCAAACTGCAGCGGGTCCAGGACTGGGTTCGGTGAGGGTTTCAAGGTGGGACCGGATAAGGTGCTCAAAAGACTTCATGACCATCGAGCTCAGGGCCCCAGCCCAGCCTGGAGTCGCTGTGATCCTTGTTTTTTTGGGGACAGACATGATAGTGGACATTTTGAAGCAGGCTGGTATGTGCACAATGCTTCAAGATGGAGGGACGTATTTATACACAACACAAGGAAATACGTTAATGAAGTTGATGCCATGTAAAGTATTACAAATATAATTTTTTTCCCTTTGGTGTTTTGCATTCAACATACATTACACTAACCACCCACTACAAAATGGGAAAAGGCTTGAAGGAGTTGTACAACTTGATTCACAGCAGGTACAACTGCTGTACAGTTTTGGAGAAAAGTGACTTCAAAGTCAGCTTTAATGACATAATGATATTCATAATGTCACAATTTCCAATATTCAAACGGCTATGAAAACAGATCCTTAAATGTGTAAAGTAGAATTACAAATGTACTTTACAAATGTAAAGATCTGTTTTTATAGCCGTTTGAATATTGGAAATTGTGACATTATGAATATCATTGTCATTGAAGCTGAATTTGAATTTACTTTTCTCCAAAAATGTACAGTAAAATCTCAAGGCCATACACATGTGCATGGCAGAGGTCAGCATGAACAAGGCTGCATTGTAATTTCACTTTACAAGTTTAACAATCTGTTTGTATAGCCATTTGAATATTGGAAATTGTGAAATTATGAATATCATTATTCAATTTAAACTGAATTTGAATTCAATTTTCTCCAAAACTGTACAGTAAAATCTCAAGGCCATAAACATAGACACAGCGGGGGTCAGTCTGAACAAGACTGCCTTGTAATTTCACTTTACAAATGTAATTATCTGTTTTTATAGCCCTTTGAATATTGGAAATTGTGAAGTTATGAATGTCATTATTATATGTAAGCTGACTTCGAAGTCACTTTTCTCCAAAACTGTACAGTAAAATCTTAAGGCCATATACATGTGCATGGCAGAGGAACAAGACTGCGTTGTAATTTTACTTTACAAATGTTAGGGTCTGTTTTTATAGCCGTTTGAACATTGGAATAGACGGTCATTTATTTTCATGCATGCGGCTCACTCGGCAGATGAGGGCTCACTTGACTCCAGTCTGCTTCTATTTAGGGATAAGAATGGAATGGGAATATATACCTCTATACACCATTTACATTTTGACACACAGCCCTTCTTGATTCAAATGCATTGTGTGAACATGGGATTGTATGTCATTTCAGTTGATATTCTGTTTTAGTGGTGTCAACAATATATCAATTTCATAAAATAATCACAAACTAACTTGCACAGTGAATATGGGGACAATGAGAGCCCTGGAGTACTTGCTCATTTCGCTCGATTGGTAATTTGAAGCACAAGGACAAATACACTGGATTTCCAAACTAAATACATTAGTATGCATGACCTCTAAATGCACAAACCAACACTTTCAGCCCAATATTGGCAAGCAGTAATAACTTTTTTCATGAAAAGTCCAGGTTTAAATCTGAAAACAAAAATAATGTGTGCTCTGTTTCTTATTGTATTGTATATATTGAGTACATCCCCACCCGGGGATGAATAAAATATCTATCTATCTATCTATCTATCTATCTATCTATCTATCTATCTCTCTCTCTCTCTCTCTCTCTCTCTCTCTCTCTCTCTCTCTCTCTCTCTCTCTCTCTCTCTCTCTCTGTCTGTCTGTCTGTCTGTCTGTCTGTCTGTCTAACTATCTAAATTGAGACGAGTAAAAAACAAGAGAGCATCAAGTTATTTTAAATAAAAAAAAGAATATATATATATATATATATATATATATATATATATATATATATATATATATATATATATATATATATATATATATATATATATATATATATATATATATATATATTGTAAGTAAACTTCTCCCTCCGTACAAACGGTGGCGATGCAGCGTTTGTGCACACTTCACCCACGAGAAAGAACAACAACGTCACTTCCGTCTGCCCGTGCCTTTCAGCACGAGCAACCCCGTCTGTCTTTCTTTTCGCGCATCATGGCGGACCGGTTCAATAAGGTGTGCAACCGCTGCGGAGTCAATCTCTGGTTTTTAGCAATTTGGTGGAAGTTTAATCCGGTCATTTTTAGATAATGTACAGGTGATAACTACGATACCTCTTGGTGATATCTTACTTGTTTTCGGTGTTACTTTTAGGACTGGATTTCAAGACATGTTTGAGACTGCTCGTCTGAGTACATGCCTTCATCATGGCAGCCTCCCGAGCCAGTCAGTAGTTAGCCTGCTAGCTTAAACATGTGTCTTGTTTATATTGTATATCTAGGCAACACGCGCGCTAATTTTGTAACATTCACGCGCCAATGTTGTAACATTAAATGTCATGATTTCGTTTAGTTGAACGTATAACCTCGTAATCTAAATAATAATGCTAGCTAACGTGTCGTCGTGCCTTTACGTTGATGCTAAGCTAATGCTACCTCCTCATCGGCGAATTCCATGTGGCAGTTATCAAAATGCTCACGTGGGCAAATACGTTTCGCAAAGTTCTTCAACGTGTAATTGCTTTAAATGTGCATTTTATATAAAGTGTGACCAGTGAATGTGAAGCGCTCGTCTAATTTGGGGCATGGTAGGAATGCTAACTAACTTAAGGTGACAAATGTCCCACACGGTACCATTAAATCTTTCTTTAAATCCTGCAGGTTCTGCTACTTGATGGCAGGGGCCACCTACTCGGTCGGCTTGCTGCCCTTGTGGCCAAACAGGTTCTGCTCGGTAAGTTTTGAATACGAATACTTAAGTGTTACCCTTTTGAAATGTGACTAAACTGTTTTTGCACAAGCCATATGAACACTAATTGAAAATTGCTAAGCAGCACAGTATTAGAAGCTGCAGAGTCTCAGTCTGTCTATGATGATGAATTTACAGCTTTGCTTGAGTTTAACGACCATGAGAAAACTCACATGCACTACCATCTGAGACAGGATGCCAGTCATTATTAAAATTACTGGCTTTGTTTGATGTCCAATAACTAAACTATTGTCGTCTTTTAGGACACAAAGTGGTGGTGGTTAGATGTGAAGGAATCAACATTTCCGGAAACTTCTACCGCAACAAGCGTAAGTACATGCCTGTTAAATTAAAGTATGTAATTGTTCCTCTTCCTAGATATGCTTGTCGGTGATGTTTTTAACACTGTTGTTCGAGTTTCAATGACCATGAGACTACCTTACATGCACTACCATCTGAGACATTAAATACTAAATGGGTGCCACTACATAATGCTTTAAAGTATTTGAACTCAGATTAAATGTCTGTATTATGTGCCCCTCTACAGTGAAGTACCTTGCCTTCCTGCGCAAGAGGATGAACACCAACCCCTCTCGTGGACCGTACCACTTCAGAGCTCCCAGCAGGATCTTCTGGAGGACTGTTAGAGGTAAGTTTGTGACACTAGCATGGAAATGTATCATTGCCATACGGATGACAGATTCTCAAACGGATCAAGTGGAATACTTCTGCACTGTAAATTTAATTTTATGTACTTTGTAAATTGTGCTAAAACATTCTTTGCAGAGTTGGTTCACGAGTAGTAAATGTGTTAAGTGTAGGCTGTACATAAATTAGCATTACATTCATCATAGCCCATGCATTATTTATTTTTTTTGTAACCTAAAAGGAGTTTTGCAAAAATGTGGCTACAATGCCCTATTGATCTAATGGTGGGCCTTTTTAAGAGAACCCAACAATGATCCAGTGTGGGCAGAAATAATTTGAGTACTGGGTTAATGTCTTGTAAAGTAAGATATTTGCGTACATTTGATCCAGCACAAGTTCTTTGCTTGACCATGATGAGCACTTTCCCGAAACTGATCATCTTTTGATGAGAACATTTTTCGGATCTGATTGCTGAGTTGAGTACATTTGTGTTTGGACAAATCGTTTTTTTTGTTGCTAAAACTGCAATTGTTGCTATTTGTAAATGTATTTAACTTATAAGTATTTTCTCTGCTAACCAGGCATGCTGCCCCACAAAACCAAGCGAGGACAGGCTGCCCTGGATAGGCTGAAGGTGTTTGACGGTATCCCCCCACCTTATGACAAGGTAATGCATTTCAATTAAAAACAAAGGGCCACAATATCTCCCCTTTGGGCCCATAATTATTAAACTCAGCTGTCTGTGATGATATACAACTACCCTTACCAGCCTTATTTGAAAATCGACTGAAAAGAAATACAATATCTGAGACATGCTATCCTCCTATCAATGGTTAGTTGTGTTTTTGTCTGTATCTGATTTTCACTTTTGTTCACAGAGGAAGCGCATGGTGGTTCCAGCTGCCCTGAAGATTGTGCGTCTGAAGCCCACTCGCAAGGTGACCCATGCATATTTGATTTCACTGCTGACATAATACATATGATTTTGTGGGTCACACATTGATTTGAATTGTAGAATTTGAAAATAAGAAAATCTTCTCAGATCTGATTACTCATTTGAGTTGAAGAAAAGTTGTGCTTTTATATATTAAAGCTTTAAACATGTACTTTTTAAATGCAACATCGAAGAACATGTCAGGTAGAAGAAATCTCTGCGGCAGTAAATAATAAGCTGTCGTAGGAAAAATGTATTGACAATTTACAGGAACGAGGTTGCCATACCTTAATTGTATATAGATTAGAGGCAGTTTTACTATATTGATTGATATTAAAAAGAAATTGCAGATCTGTTAATGGTAATATAACATCTGCTGCAGTACATTTAGCCCTGCCAGTGACAATGCCACTTACTGACTTTGACACTTTCTTTCTTAGTTCGCCCTCCTTGGCCGTCTGGCACATGAGGTCGGCTGGAAATACCAGGCTATCACAGCCACTCTGGAGGAGAAGAGGAAGGAGAAGGCTAAGCTCCGCTATAGCAAGAAAAAGACAGAGATCAAGCTGACCAAGCTGGCAGAGAAGAACGTTGAGAGCAAGATTGCACAATACACAAACGTTCTGAAACAATATGGAGTCCTTGTTTGAGCTGGTTGTCTCTGGCCAATAAAGATGAATAAATGTTTATAGAAGGTGTCTTGTTGTTCATTTTTATCTTTACTGAAAGTTGTACTTAGTTGAAATTATGTAGTAATAAGTTTCTTCCATGCTAATAACAATGTTGACTATAGATGTTAATGTATGGAGAGAGGACTTGGGCCTAGTTTTCAAACCTGTCAATTTAGTTCTATTTGAGAAATGTGTAACTCTCAAGTTCTCTTGCAGTTGAAATGCAAGGCTTTTAGGTCCATAACCACATAATGCATCAATGGGTTCTTTGAGTAATTAAAGGTTCTAATGTACAACATTTGTTGCAGTACTTTCATCAGTCTTTTGAAACCTTATCTTGCATGTAATTGGTAAGATGCTGCTCTTTCAGAAACTACAAGTTAAGAATTCTCAACAGAGCTGCCATTTAAAAAATGTGATTCCTCAAATGTTTGTCGAGTGAATCTCAAAAGTAATAACCATATAACATTTGAATAGTTTTTGAATACTAGTAATAGAAAATGAGGTTGCATTTATTTCCGCAGATTCCCCAAGTCTGATTATCAATCCATATTGTTCCCTCTTTATCTAAATATTTGGTGGGCCAATTAACATGAGACACATGAATAGGATGCGATTTTAAATGCAATTTTTGCCTTTGTTGTAATTAAAAGTTTGCTACATTGTTTTATTTTACAGATGACGAGACATTTAAAGACGGTTAACAAGAGTATTATGAATAATATCCTTGTCTCAATTCAATCATTTTCATGGGAACCAGAGTTTCATTAAAATTAGGTGACCTGTTGAACTAAAGTCGTCTTGCTGACTGTAGTTAAATCTTTCTACCAGCAGAGAGCGGTGCTATACTTGACTTCATGTTGTGGACTCATGATTCTCTAGTAATCATACAAAATAAAGAAAATTAACTTAAATTATTTCAGCATTTACATTTTTATATTAGATTAGAGAAGCACTAAATTAAATAATACAGATTACTGTTTTTCTCCTGCAGTGAGGATATTAAGCAAAAAGAGAACATCTTTTAGCTTACGGTATCTTCTTTGTCAAAATAGTGTGCATTTTTTTAATAAAAAATATAATACAATCTTTCAAAAAACCCCTTAAAAACTACTGCAGTAGATAAATCAAAACACAATTCTGATGTGGACTTTACTTTTTGAAGATCACCTTCTAATAAAGCTTATTATCTTAAGGAGTACACGCACTAAAGTTTTTTTTTTTTCAAGACAAATAAGCCCACGTGCAAAACTAATGGCATTCCCATCGGACTCAGATTTACTTTAATTTGAATTATTGAAGTAGAGTGTTGACACCGTAAACATTAAGTATAGTCAACAGATCCATACACGGATATGGCTATTGCTGTCTTTCTTCTTGCGAAATACTCAAAACTCTTCATCTCAACATTAACTCAACTAAAATTATTCAAATGAAACAATCTGGGAAGTTAAGAGTGGGAGAGAAGCGCGCAATGGCATGGGTTGCCGAAAAAGGTTGCTGACCTTTAAACATAAATATACCGGCACCTCATTTTTTTGTGTCTTTGTGCTGATACATTTTCAAACCAAATATAATTCAGAGAACTTAATTTGTTGCTTTTTTTAAATGTGTAAAAATCATTGTTAAGATCATTTGACTGTTGAATGTCAATCTTCATAACTGCTCACTATGTTATCCCAACAAACTCTGAAGGCTTCTTTTTAAATGAATAAACTGTATTTTCGCGCTCTCCTCTTAATCTCATTTTGACATCATAGAAGATGTGTGAATAATTATTTCGATGTCTCAGAACATGACACCTCCAGACCCAGCATGTAGAGCCTCTCTATTTGCTGAAGTTGGATTCGGATACTGAGCCAAAACGCTTGAAGTACATCCTTCAACAAAAACCTTCCTGCCTCTGCACTTCCTCCAAGCATCTTGCAATTTCTTAAAGTGATTAGTTGCGCATGTGTGGGCATTGTATTTGTGTCATATGGCATTTCTCATTTTGAGTGACTCCAACTGAGGCGAAACGTCTTCTGATTAAAGCCTATGTTGTAAGGAGGATTTCGTCTTGTCTTCCCTCTTTCTGTGTCATAAAATATACCATACAAACACACATGCCCTTCCTAAAAGCAGGCCCACTGTGGATCAGGCGGGAGGCCAATCTGACGCCCGTCTACCTGCGTTAAGGAGGGACTTTGTGTCTTCAGCACACAGATGGTGAAATCACTGCAACGGCTCCAAAAATGAGATTTTTCGACGATGCTTGCAGTAAATCGTTCTCTAATCACACAATCTGAGACAAACTGAAAAGACCATGATTGTCTGAAACTGGTCCCACGAGTCCAGCCTGTTATGGGCTCCAACAATCATAGGCAAGAGACGTTCTCCTCCTCCTCTTCCTCCTCTTCCTCCTCCTTTGACTGGCTGGTGTTTGGTGTTCAGTCTCAGAATGGGAGCGTCCATCTGTGTGGGCGATATAACAGTCTTGTATTTGGATGGGATTCAAAGCCAAACTGAAACTTGAAGGATAAATACAATATACTGATGCGCAGCTACTGTGCATATTTATCAAATTGTGCAAATCAGTTCATATAAGTAGAAACAGCATCTGCTTCAGGATTGTGGATGAGTGTTTCCCATGAAAGCTGGCATCGTTATATATATTATAAACTTCTTTGGTGTACTGTACTTTCAAATGTCTGGACCACATTATAGCTCGGAAGCCGACGAGCATTGATAAAATCAATTTTTCCCCTTTCTTAAGCAAGACCATAGTCCTGACTATCTACTGTCAGCAATTTAAGACAACATGCAATGTGTAGTGACATGACAGGTAGTGACAAAATACAATAGTCATACATACAATGTAGTATGTAGTGACAAGCTCGGCTAAGAATCTTCCATTGGGAAAGTGTAAGCTAATTCACTTAGCTTGCTAATACCACCACTAATTATAACAGATGTTGCCTATCATTCATGTTCTATCAACACCTGCTGAGTCATTGGCAGCTCCTACTATAGCACATTATACAAAACAGGGGGTTCCTCTCGTATTAGCTGAGCCTGTCAAAACCCACAGCGACAGCTCCTGTCATTCTGTGATTTAAAAAACGTAAATACTATTTCAATTTGTTCTTGATTAATCAAGTAGAAGTTGCCTTCTACACATCAGAACCCTACAAATATATACTGATTTTACAAAGTCTAATTTTTCACTAAAAGTTTCACTGCATTTTAGTCGAACAATGCTAACCTTTATTTATCTGCTCTTGTTGTGACACACCTAAGAGATTGTACCACATCTGATGCAGGTTTTACCACAGTGTGCATCCAAAGCACAAAGGTGTGAGTAATGAGCACGATACAAAGACTTTCCCATATGCCAACACCAGCTGATTAGATTTTAAGCCTTCATTTGATGTTTCAGCAATGTCTCATTACTACTGAGTCTGTCTCAACCTTATGCTCTTGAGTCATTATGGTACCAAAGATAGCTTTAAAATCAGATTAGCAAAGAGGAGCACATCCGGATGCACAGTTTGAATATCGTACCTAATTTATTCCTGATGAAAATATTCTGCATTTCTGTGTGTGTGGGTCTATGAAGAAGTGCCATAAACTCCCTCCTTTGAACAGTGAGAGTAAAGTTTTTCCGTCTCTGCTGATGTCACCCTTGAATGGGTACACATTTATTCTATGTCTCTCTGATTAGAGAAAATTTAACAAAAAGATAAAAAGCAAGAGAAGGACATTTGAGAAAGAGTTGGAGTTTGGTCAAATTATTAATACGGAAGAAAAAATTCAGAAAATCCCCGACCTGAGTGAGAAGCAAACTTCAGGTCCTCATAAATCTGCAAAACAAAAACTGCCACATGAATATAATTGATGTCCCATTATTTGTCCATTGATAGACGGCCACTGTACTCAGATAAATAGTTTTGCTTCTTCTCTCCAGCATGATGTTCTCAAGATTCATACAATGTATTCATGCTGCTGATGTCCTGTCGGTGCCCTCTTCTGCTCTCCCTCACACTCAGAAACAGAGAACTACCCTCATTGGTCACTGAGGTACAGCCCTTTGACATGCTCTCTTTAGTCTTGATGTGATGATGATCAATTATGATGTCCAAAGTGTCACTTATATTCCCTTGTTGTGATGTTGCACTGACTGAAACTCTTTCCAAATAACACCTCAATAAAATGATCTGCTTTCCATAACTGTGGTTCCTTCCTTTAACAAAAAAAGTGCATTTAATTGATTTGAAACTGATTATACCGAAGTGGATGCTGGTATACAATAACCTTGGTTGTGAATCACTGGGCAGTAGCATAAACAATATGCACGTACATATGGGTTGAAAAAGTGAAGACGGAAATTGCATATCCCTGCAATATAGACAAACACTTATATTTCCGAGCCGTTGATGGCAGGTCATATGTATCTTTTAAACAACCTTCCTTACATTTATATATGCACCTGTGCAGCCCTGTGATGCATTTTCATCAACATGAAATGGAATCGGGCATGTCCCCGCCTTGTTTATATTCACTGACCTCTGAGTGTAATTGAATTGATTTAGAATGACAGCAGTGCAACTCGATTCATTCAGTCATGCTGAAGTCATTACATCCATTTACAGATAAGAGCAGCTGTAGAATTCAGACAAGAGTGCTGCGGTGAGAGATTGTAATTGGGCTCGCAGAGGCACCAATTGGATTCAGAAATTGAGATCGACCAATCACAGAGACCTTTATCAAGTTTATTGTAATAAAGCTCCTTTGGACGCAAGCGCACACACACACACACGATACAACGTTCACACAAGCTCAGAACCAAAGACATGGGAACGTGGAAGTTCTGGAAGCTCCATTCTCTGTGACATCCATCATGTAGACGAACCAGAGTGTCCATGACAACAAAATGAAAACGGTCCGAAACCAGCGCTTCCTCTGGTTCAACAGACATGCACAAGTGCATTCTGGGGAAGCCTGACGACTACACAGTGTGCAAGACCCTATTAGCTTCTCTGAGCAGCATGTAAATGAAGTTGACAGTTGATGATGTAGCACAAGTCTTCACAGCGACGATTAGATCAGCCGTGGCCAGGCGCTGCTCGGGGTACGCGGCTTCTAATATTGCTTTGAAGTTGCTTAATGATTTAAGCATTAAATCACTAAAAACTATTATGGCTCATACAAAAGCACATGTGCAGGAAGTAATGTATGCAGTGGGTGTCAATTTAATTAATCTAATTCAATTTAATAATACAATCAAACTAATGTGGCGATCAAAAGTTTCTCAAGAGATCTGTATCAATGCACAAGAAATATAGAATATTTGTTTTTTTTTGTGTGGAAATGATGCATGCATCTAAATATGGATTCTGGGGTTTGAATATTTCACAAATGAAGCATGACTTTGTTTCAACGAAGACCTGCAACACCATGATAGATGTCACACAGTATGTCATTATCTTATCTTCACAAGAAGAAACAGGAAGGGGAGGCTGTTAGAGGTTTTGAGGACTGCTTGTCTATGTTAGCCAGAAAGTATAGGAGACTTTCGGATCCTTGAGTCCATTTTTCACCATAAAATAAAAGATGACAAATCAATCTCACTAAAATGTCAATTGTGTAGCGTTTCTGGAGCTTGGTAAAATATTCTCCATTCTCAAGTTTTATTGATAATATCACACCATAAGTTTGTTCCATAACTGCATTTTAATATTCAAAGCTGCCTTTAAATCTTAAGCTATGTAAAGTGAAATGCTTTAATTATTTGATTAAGGACAATACTTCTATTCTCTATATGCGATGATAGACTCTTGACTTCAAACTGGAGTTTGAAACATTATAATCTTGGGGTTATGGGGACATAATGAGACAAACAGTGTTGTATAATACTCTGAGTGCCCCTTGTTCTGTGACATTGTCCCTTTTATTTAAACATTGGAGTGATTGTACTGACTCCCCTGTGATTGTCTCCTCCAACAGCATGAAGGCATCCTTTGAATGGAAAACCTTTACGATTGTGGAAAAAGGAAATATGACTTATTGCTCTATATTACTTTTTTCTTCGTTGCTCAAGGCTCCAGCGTTTATTCTCTTTGTTCCAGGTTCATCTCACATAATAAGCAGCTTTGTGAAGTTCACCATCTGCAGTCTTTTTCACAGAGATATTGATTCAGTTAAGTGGTAATTTCTGAGGTCTCAAGTGCCATTTATCTATTATCCTGTTCTTTGTGTTTATCAGTGATGTAAATGCAGTTTTCTTCATCATCAATTATGGGCTTTTTTGGGGGCAATTTAGCAGCTTTCTGAGTGTTGCAACTCTAATTTAATTATTGATTATACTGCCTCTGGGTGTTTAATCCGGTAAATGTGTTGACTGTCAGGCAGCAGAGACATATTGTTTTCTAATATTGAACTTGTATAACTGCTTTGTTGCTTGTAGCCTTTGGTACTTTTTCATTGTAAGTGGCAGTATTTTCTATACATATCAGCTTTTTAGTAAACATCTTAATTGGTCTTATAAACAATAGATACACATTAAATGTTAAAACAAGAATTATTAGACACATTATCTTCTTGAATTGATCTATTGCTTAACATTATATTCAAACTCAATATGGGTTACCCCAGGAAAGAATAGACATCACAAGAAGCCCTGTGGGTAGCTTTAACCTTCTCTTTCACAAATTAAGGATAGAAATCCAAAGAAATATGACATGACATATACAAACATATACGTATAGAAGGTAAAACACAAACAAATGGATGCTGAATGGCCCAACGTTTTAGCTGACATATCAAATTACATACAGAGACAAGAACAAAGATAAAAGAGAGGGAAGACAGATAATGCCATTAGTAGGAATACCTTTCTCAATTCTGAAATGTTGTGACAAGCAAACATGTTAGAATATGGCCTGTATTCTGTCCTCGTCTTTTTGAATCGTTGGTTTTTGACGAGATGCTTCGCTGCTCTATTGATTATGCAACCTGATTTTCCACAGCAGGGCAAAGAGCAGGGTTATCAAAGTTGAAGGGCAGAAGCTATTTTTCATTATTGGCCTCTGTGGAACAAAAAACAATTGCTGTGTATTGATTCTTTGTTGACTATAGTGCAGCTTTTTATTCATACCTGCAAACAAAGAGACAATTTAGATGATATTGCAGCTAAAGGAACTGATGTATTTATTGAGTTTTGTTCAGATAAATATCCTGGTCCACCCTGTAAACCAGCGCCTTAAATGGTTGATTTTCAAACGAGACATTTAGCCTGGAACTATATGGGAAACAAGTGGATTTCACGTGCAGCTAAAGCTTCTTTCCACACGCATCTGGGAGGCATTCCTGCTGATCGTCTCAGTCTCTTTCAGCAGAAACTCGGCTTTAGAACATGCATTGCAACAACGACCTCTCAGCAGCGCAGCACATGACCCATTAAGGCTTGAGATGCAGTCATCCACCTCCGAGCACACACACATATACACATGAACCACCCTGTTTGATGGAGCGCCTCACGAACAAACACCACCTCTAATTAATCAATGTGGACCCTGATCAATGTGGACTGTAAAATTACATTTTTTATGCTGTCGCAGCTTCGGGGAGGCTGTTTTGCTTGTATAGAAATTACCCGTAATGAGAGATACAGAGTGAGGCTGGTGATGTCAGGGGACTAATTTCACACCAATATGTTCTTACTCACTACAAAAACCCCAGCATTGTTCAGATGAAATGTTGCTGAGGAAGGTCAACACACAAGTCACATTTTTGCACATATAAGATTTTCAGGTGAGACGTACTGTATGTGGGCTACATACTGCACACACAGTCTTAGGAGAATTGTAGGATGGACAACAAGCACAAATATGCAGTCGTCCCCTCCTCCTCCTCCCCAACTAATCAACATACATGCATGCACACACTTGGGAATATGAGCAAGATATGGAATTGCTCTTAAGAAATATGTCAATGCATATATCCCCCTGAGTGTACTGGTTATCCACCACTACCAGAACAAGCAAGACCCGCAAGAGCTCTTTTTATACGCTCCCATGTTCCCAAGGTCATAATAAGCCACAGCAAATATAATGATCTTCCACATGAATTCTAGCCATGTGCTTTCTGCACGAGCAGCTCATGTCTGTGTCCGCTCGATGGATAGAGACTTCTGATGTTCTTTTGTGTTGACATCAATCTGCGCGGTCTTCATGCTTATTAGTATTTAGAGAGAGACTTCATCTGAAAGCTGGAGTTGAAAGAAATTCAATCCCTTTTAAAGTCAACACCATTTAAAACATGTCAGTTGCATAATATTCTGCCAGCGGATTATCACCAAATATTGTTGTATGTATATATATATAATATATTTCATGTGGCTTATAAATATACAAAATACAACAAGAATAGCCTTTCTCAACATGTAGTCTGGTTTGCTTCATATTTTTAGATAAGGACCGTGTTTTTCCCCAAAAGTTGTTGATCATTGCAGGATGAAGATCCTGATTCGACAGAAGAGATGACTCCGCGAGCAAGTCCAGTTTTTATGATGGAAGTTCTGTCTTCACAAAGTCATCGTTCTTTAAAACTCCCAAGAGAGATTTACATTTCTAATATCACTACGTGATCTCAATCCTACTCATGAGATTTTGCCACTTGTGCAGAAACCTTCTGCGTAGTTTCTTGATCATGGTTAACATTGTAGCTGGTGATTAACCTTGTGATTTTGGTTAGTTTTAGGCGTCACACATAACTACATTTTTACTTTCACACAGGACATGGACACCAGTTCCCTGGGTGAAAGTCCACCACACTCTTGGATGACTTTCACACACTTAACACTACGTGCTCTGAGTGTCTAATAATGACGCGGAAGGGCTTACATTGGAGGTAATTAAAACACCAGAGGGCGTGGTATTTGAGGTGAGGATAAATATCAAGGGCTGTAGCGGATGCTGTTGTCTTACAATAGAAAAGTAAACTGCAGCACATTTCATTGATTTTCTATTCTGTTTCGTTAAAAAATACACTCGCTTTACTGAGCTAAATACATTCTAAAGGCCGTTTAACTGGGACTTCAGGGCCTTAGAAATCTCACTAGACCGTGAACTGCTTCTATACTCAACTCCTGTATGTATGGAAATTTAATTAGATGAGATACACCAGAGGAGAAGAGACGTGTTTCATTCACAAACCAAATATAGCAGCGAGCGCTTTCACTGGCTTCTGCAGTTAAATGACAGGAGTTTACCTGACTTCAAGCCGCTGACAAACCGGGTTTTTATTTCTGTTCACTGCATAAAGCTTGCAGGAGAATCTTAGATGACACATGCAGAGGCAAAGAGAGATGTTTGAATACAGAAACCCACACAGTGATGAACATCTCTAATGAGGCAGTGCACAAGAACAGCGGTATCCTTGTACTCGGAGCTCAGTGCTGTACTCCCACATACCCACCTGCAAGTTGGCAAAAATAATTTACAAACTATGTTTTCTCGTTTATTTTCCCTCTATTCTATCAAATAGGAACATGATATCCATGAGCAAAGATAAGGAAGGGCGACGGAGTGCTCAGAGAATTGTGAATTGACCGTGATCATCTGTAATAACACTCACTGAGTTGCACAGTCAGTATTGATTCTCTCTCCTGTAACACACTCCAGTAACAATGAAGCCTCTCTTTGACAATCATTCATGATTGTACAAGCGAATAGTGTCTCCATCGCCAGTGTGTACTGCAGTACAGTCACAGGGGACTCTGCTTTGTTCTGGCTTTACCTCCATTCATCAATTCTCCAATAAGCATAGGGCTTTTCCTGCAACAGCTTTTAAGACCTGCTACTTTTCCTCTCCCTTTAGTTCTCTGTTCATTTTCTCCTCTTTTTCAGTTCTCTTTTCTGATGTTCCTTTCCTCATTTTTACTTATTTTTAATGATTGAAACGTTACAGAAAATGGTATGACGTTCTACCATTTGATATTGGGGTAGAAAAAGAACGGATAGAGACCACAATACAAGTGCTCTTTTGAACATTCACTGTTACAGCAAGGAGTGTGTGAACACATTGACCCGAGGATAATCCAGTGTGGATCTTGTGTTTATAGTCGATGTGATCTAATTCCTACTCGTCATATTGTGCCGCGTGGGCAGAAGCCCCCAGGGGGAAGCCTTTTATGCGAGAGGTTGCATGTGGTTAACATTAAGAAATGATGGTGATTAACACGTGGTTAACGATGTGAAACGAATGTGGTTAGGTTTAAGCAACAACGCAGCACGGTTTGGGTTAAAATAAGACGTGTTGCTCAGTAATGTAGCATGTGATGGTTCTAAATCCCATCATTTACCACCATCAGTGAAAATCACTCTTGGTGTCACAAACGCTGGTCCCCTGTGTAAAAGTCCTGTGTTCGTTTGACCACTGATGGCCTCGAGTAAATTTAAGCTGTTAAAAAATTTGAAATAGATACAAATATTGTTTTTAACAAAACAAACAAGCAACCTAACAAACTATCATTTTTATTATTTTTCCTGTATTCCTTGATGGTGTATACATTCTTCTAATGGTTGCTTCAAACCTCATTAAAATCCCAGTATTATGTACTTGAAGAGCAGCAACACACAGTGTACCTTTTCTTATGATGAGGAGAGACAGAGTGTGTGAGCAAAAGGCAAAGGCAAAAAGACATTTGAAGTGTAATTGGAACTATGTGAGTGATTGAGACTGAGTGAGTTATTGAGGAAGCCAATTACCTCCCCACATCAAACCATTAAACGACATTTGCTTTCCCCTGAATGGAAACCAAAATAAGACAAATGTTCAGTGGATTTTGTAAGAATAAGTTCCCTTTGTCCAAGTTTTTCATACAATATGACGTATTTGAAAATATTAGCAAGTTTCTGTGTTCGATTTCCATTGACCAAATACCAATACAACCAAAATCATTTAGTTTTTAATACAATTTCCTCTTTTGCGCAATATACAGCTTGTGTGAGAGAGGCTTTAGAAAGATTAAATACAAATAATATCAAAATCAAAAGTGGTAAAGAAAACCGTTTCTATTATTGCAATGATCTTGGGTAACCGTAAGTAAAAATGATGACAGCACATTGTTTTTTTCCATGTTCTTGTTCGGCAAAAAGAGTTTGCACAATGGAACAATATTTTACTATTACTTACCTAATATTACATTCTTGGATTACTTGTCACTCTGTTTAGTTTAATATACATATTATATATTAAATACAGACCGAACTATTTTATTCTTTATGCTTAAGATGGCCGGAAACTGAACATTACTTAAATGACCTCCTCCTTTAGCCGCTCTCGCTCCTCTCTCTCCTCTCTCTCCTCTCATCCATGCTGCTTCTGTTAGTTGATTGTTCCCCTCCCCCAGCTCACAGTGTGTCTCATTTACCTTCTCGCTTTCAGCACCTTCTTTTCCTGACAGGGTGGAAAGACCCATTCTTTGCATTTCATTTTCTCCCTTTTTGCTACAAGTTCCTTCCTGACAGGGATTTTTAACTCTCTGAAATGATGACACCCTGTTTCTTCCCACGCACGGTGCGTTATGATCATGTATTTCAAACTGAGGTTTTTGGCCAGACGGGGCAACCTCCCCAAAATTGACCTTTAATAAAATAATAAAAATGTAACAGTAATGATCAGTATGGAATATTTATTTCATGACAGAAGCTCCACGATTAAAATATGCACATATCGCGAATAGTAACACCTCCCCTGTTTTTACCATGACAAGATGACACATTCACAGAGGCATGTAATGCTGACCTAACTCTGAATTTATTCATGATGTTCACCTGGAGATGGCTAGAGGAATAAATTATGTCTTTCCCTGAAACCTTTTTCTTCTGGCCCCTGTCCTCGTTCATTTCTCTAGAGTTTTTCCTCACTGCAGAAGGAAGTCACTGAGAAAGAGAGAAAATGAGACAACTCATTGCCCTCGGAGGTGGAATTATTTCTCAAACTCAAAAGTAAAGTGCGTTTGCTCAGGGATGCATTAGCAGGAAGATGCTGGATAACTTCTTGATGAGTCATGGACATCTAACTAAAATAGAAGGAGTCTCTGTCTGTCTGTCAGTCCTTGAATTTATGCAGCAACCATTCATCCAATTGGCTTCACACTTGGTGGGTGTGGTGTCAAGTGTCAAGTTGTTTAAATTAGCTGTTCTCGAAAAAACTGCAAGCTGTCGTGTTTTTTTAAAGAGGTTAATAAAATAGATATAGATATAGAGATATGGCTTTAAATAAAATAACTGCACTGTAAAGATATGTCATTAAAAGTTTAAGATTTTATTAGGATCCCTGATACCGGATGTTCTGCATCAGCTGATGCCTATTTTTCATCATCAAATTCGGGGTCCAGAGCTCAAGGAGGGATTTGGACCTTACAGTAGACTAGTTCATGAACAGTAGAGTGCTAGTGCTGTCTGCAACATTTTCTTTAGAGTTGCATATTGTTGTATCATCAGCATATCTGGAGAAGCAGGCTTTTTGAAGGGTAAGCATGAGATCATTAGTAAAAACAGAAAAAAGTAAAGGACCAAGTACATTTCCCTGTGGAATTCCACACCCCATATCTTAAGACTTGGAAAAACTTCCATTTAAGAAAATACTTTGTGAACGACTGACTATAGCTTACGCTTCTTGATGAAGCAGATGGCGCACAGCAGTAACGTGAGATTTTCCAATGATAAGCTGTAATCAGATGCATCGCAGGCGGCACTGAAATCTATAAGTATTTCTCACACATTATTCTTTTCCATCAATTTTTGTCAGCCAATCGTGTGTCATTTGTGGAAGTGCTTTGAATGTTAAGTGACATTTCCTCTGCACTCTTTTACAGCTCGTAAACAATGATGACACAGGTAAATGTTTGCACACAGCTTGGCAACAGAAGTACAGCAGAGTACAACAGCTTGCTAAGCTCTACAAAAGCTTTAACAACCACCAGATCACAAATGCAACCAAAATAAATTAACTTTCCTGAACTGTGCTCAATCATTGGATAGAACGCATGGACAGGTGGGCCAATATTTAGTATAATTGGTATTAACAATAATTAATCACAAGTCACTAGATGCATACAACTCATATGTCATGACAACGTTTTGAGTTGCTATGAAGACAACCGCACAACCTCGACATTCTTATCAAGCTACTTGGGAGCAACCTCATTTTTTAAGACATATAAATGCTTCAAAATTTACACGTGGAGTATTTAATGACGCATTTTTGTAAACCAAGAACATCTCCTTTGCATTTAGTATTGCCCTCAGACCTCTTTCAGGCATCTGACCAAACACCCGTTCAAGAAGCACATTGACTTGGAGATGAGATAACCTGAAGATGCTAACTCACACTTCAGGTTTTAGGAATCATTTCTGCAGCACTAAATACCAAATCATGAGGAATCACAAATGCATCAATGCAGTAGTTTAAAGTAAGGATTTATATTTTTCCGGAAAAATAGACATTTTCTATCCAACTTCAGTTACAGTCAAGACAAATAGGACATATTTCAAGCAACACTCAATGCAACAAAGAAAAATTGGTGGTATTAACAATCCAGGAATGTAATTTATATTAGTCAACATAACAATGAGCTGCAGTGTCTTATGTTTTGCTGACACTTGGCTGGATCCTGGGGTGCCAGAAGGACACTCAAGTTCAACCAGGTGACTATTTTTGTGCCTACCAATCTGGCAGAGAGCCGATTCTGGCAGAAGGGAAGGAGGCGGCGTGTGCTTATTATGAATAATGCATAAACAAAGAAAATAGAACTAAAATTTAGATTCTGAAATAATCAGTGAAGTTATGCCGCTGTCCTCATGCTTAAATGTGAATAACGTCTTTCGGACAGCAGCTCTGTTTTGCTTTCTGCTCTCATGAAGAGATGATTGATCAAGGTTTCACTTTAGTTGCGAGGAATATAACATTGACTGTGACATGTCTGCTGAGAACAACCTCATGGAGGTGATATTTGACTATCTCTTTCTTTCAAGCTGAGACGGGCGTTATGTTCTGTTCAGAGACTGCTCATGTGTGTGTGAAACTGCATGACGTGATTGCAGCCACTCATGAAGTATTTACATTTTTCTGTTGTGATACCTCACCTTTAATATGTGTTAGCCTTTTTGTTTCGTTTCTCGAACATAACAATTTGTTCCTGTTATACTGTTAATATATTTATCGGGTAACTGTCGACTCCCCGTGAATCCTGTCTCACATTCTTAATCCCTAGTGAGAAGCTATCTGTGTGGCCGCCTTTCCAGTCTTGCCTTTGTTGGATCCAGTTATGTACGGGGACGGGAATGATGACGGTTGTTCAAACACAGAGGTGACAGAACGACAGAAATGAGACCATACTGCCGATCTTGAAGGGAATGATAGCAGCAGATAATCAGCGGTGTGTCAATGTGTGAGTTGTTACCTGTCTAATACTTAAAATTCCCATGGCCGTTTCCATTTCCTCTCTGTCTTCAAACCGCTCTCTTCTCTCTTCTCTGTCTCTGTGTGAGTAGACTCTGTGAGAGTCTAATGGCATGAAACGTAGATCTTAAAGTCTAGGAACGCCCATGGGAAAGTAAAAGCCTAGGTGAGAACGAGAAATGGAGGCAGAGGACTTGCTTTTGTCTGAAAGCCCAGAAGAATGCATTTTTATTACATATGGCTGGAGTACTCATTTACATGCTGACATCCTTCTAAGATGTCTTTCCCACACTTGCAGACAGACTATTTATGCATGGAAAGCACAATTGAATTCTTTTTTTTTTTTTTAAACTCTCACTGCATTCCTCTTTTCTCATGCATTATGTCATTATTTCTGTGCTGCCAGTCTTCTCTGTATGGATTTCCACTGAGACTCCAATACTCGACTCTAACAAGCATAAAGACAGTATGCCAGCCTGCAGCTCCCTATAGACCAATGGACAGAAACAAACAACATTGGGGTTTGTTGAGCCTTGAAAAAGACAAGCAGGACCACAAAACAAGCACGTCAGAATGACTGAGTCACAGAATAATATATATATGAGGTTGGACGCTCAGGGTGGTAAACAAACTTAAACAAACTTCTCTGATTAGTTTCACGGCTTTGTTTGACTATATTGGGAAAGCGAAAACAGAATAAAGACTATAGTAAATGCATAAGAAGTAACAGGTTAGTTTGTTTGTCAGTTAATTGGTCTATTGACTGATTTATATTTGAATTAAGATAATACAATCTGTCTAATCGCATTTTAGGATTTGGGTTAAATAAGTGTAGGGGAGAACTGCTTCTAATACTGGCATAGTTCACATGAATGGTGTTACTTTGTAGATATTATTCTACAATACATTTTGCAACGATAGCAATGCTGTTGGACTTCAAAACTTTGGCATTGGGCTGTTTTGCGTGGACGGTTTTTAACAGCCATTGGGCTGGTTTTGTTACACACCTGGTAGACCTGGACTCAACCTTTCCATAGTAGAGCAATGCTGCTCCTTTATTCCCATGTCTACTTGAATCAAATAACAGAAGATGCTGGATTATTTATTTTTTTGGACTCATGAGTTAGTGTTTATTACTTAGCTTGCTATAGCTGATCAAATCTACGAGTTACAGTCGTCATTTCAGGTGGGAAAGTTAACAATCTGTCGAATATCATGTGATTTTAGGAGCAGTGTGCTGCTGTGAGGTGCACAGGGAGCAACTGGTTGTTTTTGCTCAAGGACAATTCAACATGTGCTATGAGGAGACCAGGGATTGAACCGGCTACCTTAAGGACTCAGAAGAACCACTCAGCCCCATGAGCCACAGCCGGCCGCCCAAACAGTAGTCCATCTAAGGGTTTCCTCAGAGATGGGAGCTCATGGAGGGATGTGGATAAGACCATATTGCTGTATGGTGGAGATGTTGCGTGTTCATTTTCAATTTGTTTCTATTTACACTCACTTCTCATACCTTCATTGCAAAAATGCTGACTATAGCACGAGCAACATACACACTGAGAATGAGAAACCGCCTTTGGGAGTTGTTTTTTTTTCAACTTTCCACAAATAGCCATCAGCAGCAGCAGCTTTGGCATGAATGAATAGTTCGGTTATTTTCTTCTTTTTTTTGGAATCACTCCAGAATCCACAATCCGGGCCCCGGGAATGCCTCCACGCGTTCTAGCGAGCTAGTTAGCGTGCTAATTTCAGTCGCTATCTCTGCAACCCATTGCATTAACAACTTTGACAGAATGTCAACCCTGAAATCGCTTCACATTCAGTTGATAAGGTTAGTTCTCTTGCTGAATGTTTTTAACAGAAATTCTGGCCTTATAGATTGCAACTTTAAAAGAGGAAAAATCCCTTCTGTTGAGCAAAATAACAAATGGTCTGTGCTGTCTGACAAAGAGACGACTGCACTCCAGCGAGAGGAGAAAACTGATGTAGCGTTTCCATGTTTTCGGCTTTGCTGAATTTGCTTTCAGCACTGGCCTGGAGAGACAGACGTGAGACAGAAGTGAAGGGCGGTGTGGTTCAGATAGTGTCCTCTCATTCTTTTCAGGCTGCTGCTAAAGGTGACACATTGTTTCAGAAAAGTTTTCGTTGACTGCATAGATACATTCTGAGTTTGTTGCTGGGGCATGTGTCTCTTCTGGTCTTGTGTAGCTACCAATAGGAACAACACAGAAAAGCAATCATTTGTTTGGTTGTTTATGTGTATTATTTCACCCACATTGAAAAATGCAGATGACAGATGTTTCTGAAAAGGTCATAACTTCTTTACCGGGTCTATTCTCTCAAATGGCAAAAAAAACAACCCAAGTCTTTCTCATTATTTTATCTGAGTTTTATCTTTGGGTTTTATTTTCCTAATTTGACAAGCAAAAATTAATTATCATATGATGGGTGGAGCATAGGCTAATATACATCCACCATTTACTTTCACTGGAACATCCCTCAAGCATCCGTGGAGTTATAATCCGTTTTCGAAGAAACTTCTACTGTAGGCGTGAATCTAAAAACAAACCAAAAACCTGAATGGAAAATGTCTTATTCAATATTTTATTTTTGGCAAATCGGAGTTAGTCTCTCTCTGCTTTTTGTCCAAGTTGCCGACTTCTTCTTCTTTACTACTGCAGTGGGTGTCCTGTTTGGATGGATGAGCTAATAGGTGATTCCACATATTTATTTAAGCTGTAGACAAGAAAAGAGAGGAATCAAGAGACAAGAGAGATGAGGTAAGAAAACAAATTCGGACCATAAATCACGACAGCTGATTGTGGTCCACGCTGTGAACATCTCCTACTGCTTCCCTGTTTCTGACATTCTCATTAGCACTGCTCTCTCTTGTCTGTCTGTCTTTCTCTCACAAGCTTCCTCGCTCCTTCTTGTTTCTCTCTGTGTGACTGGATTTGGAAAGCAGCAATCACAACAAGCTTGATACTTTTTTTCTTTCCTGTAGAAAAGGTATATGCCCCATAATACGCTAGAGGAAATCACTGTCAGTGACGCAATAGTTAAAAAGGAATTACTCTCGCTTGACAGGACTTTGAGCGTCATCGACATTGATATAAACGATGGAGACCCGAGTACTGGAACTACTGTTGGTGTTAACAAGCAAAAGCTTTGATCGTTTTGACGCACACACAGTGTATCCGAGAGCGGGACAAGACTGAGATTGAGATAAAACACATCAATTTACAACGCAGGGTAAAATCAAAGCTTCAGCACATAAGAAAAGAAAATATGTCACTTTTATAGAAACTTAAATGAATGATCTCATTAATTTATATAAGAAAAAAAAGATGTACTCTGAAGGCAAATTTCCTGAAACAAGACAAGAATAATTGCAGCATCAAAGTGCATTTAAGTGTGGCCAACGCATCTGTGCAAATTAAGTCTGGTTGCAACATTAAAGGGAAAATAAGCCGGGTGAATGACTGTTAGCTCAAGGAATAGATCGTCAACATGTGGGTGACCTTCAATATTAACAAATCACATTAGCTTCTCTCATCACAGGCCTCAGGCAGTTTTATGCTCCATGACGAAACTCCAGGGGCTACATGCTTCAGGAATGATCATCACATACAAGTTGCAAATAAAATTACGTGTCCTTGAGGATTCTGGCTTGGTCCAGCATGGGGTGCTTTTGATTTGTTGAACTTGTCAAAATCAAAGAGAAAATGATATCATAAACAGAGCTCGGACAGCACAAATTCGGAGAAAACTCGCACACGATCCATTCTTGTTATCCGACATCTTGGAGGAACGATAAATTAATCCTGAGTCCACATACATTTACCTTGAGATAGTAAAGACTTCCTGATCTACGACTGCTTATTTTTCAGTTTTTCAGCATTCAAATCAATTTCAGCCTTTCTATAGTTACCCTTTTACTTGAGAAGATTATGATGTCTGTGCAATTACTGTCGACTACGTATGATTTCATTAGGAAATAGAAGAGAAGTTGGCATTGAATTATTCTTACCTGTTATGGTTACAAGCAAACTATAATTTCACGGCTGTAAATATTGTGAGGAACTGCAATGTGTAAGCAGCCAGACCAAGAACCCCCTGAAGGAGTCACACAGACATTTATATCTCGAGGAAACGTGTTCGGAGTCACTAAAGCAAATAACACAAAGTTAAGATTTGCTAAACCTGAATATACCATAATTTCTTTCCCCACAGATTTCATTATACGCAGATTTGACAAATGATACACAAGATGGTTTGGACTGCACATTGGAGCCACCTGGGTGATGTGGATGTGAATCACTTAACATTCAAATGATGGCTGCTGCGTTGCAGCTTTTCTTACATACAATTATTTCTACATTTTCCTATCGTTTCCACAGGGTTGAAATTGACTCACTATCTATACATCCCATCCCTATACAGCCTCTCTTCTTTCAAAATGTAACCGTATGAAAATGAAATGACCAAGTAAGGCTAAACTATGAGGATTGCAGCTTGCCTGGGTCAAGTTAAATGTCACGTTCGGCTCATAAATTTTGCATTGTGCAAGTCGTAAAAAAATAATGATATAACTTTTTTCCTGTGACTAATGATGGAAATGAGGCCTCTCACTTCCTACTCATCTCTGTTGAGAGTGTGCACTTTTCCCAGTCCTGATTGCAATCATGGCAGTGGGTAAAAACAAAGTTCAAGGGCTGAAGCGCAAGTGAATAAAAATAAAATATAGAATAGTTTGTAGGGGCAAATACAACTACATATTTTGTTCACAGTTCCAAACCTTTTATAGCTTAAAGGGAAGCCTCGCTGAATAAAGTTTTTGCCATTTTACGAGCACCATTAGTGCGCAATATCATGTTTTCTACACTAAACGTATACACTAGAGGGCACTTCATTGTGCGTTCTAGAATAGAAGAGCACTGGAGGACATTAGTTAGCAGGCCAACCACAGACTTAAAATAAAAAAGACAAAATGTATGATCTTGACAGCAATTTTCAAAAATACTTGCCCCTCTGCCCAATTAGCTTGCATTGCTGGGAGTCTTCCTCTTTGCTAAGCTCCAGACAGCTCGCAGGCTCCTGAAATATCATGAAATGAGCATGCCTTAAAATGCAAATCATTTTCTTTGTGTATGAAAGGAAGAGAATTTTATTTCGCGCCATGAAAGAGGAGACTGGAAACAGACAGCAAACTGAAATCAGAATCGAGCGGGAGGAAGTGTTTTTCCTTTTGCCAGTGACGAAGAGGCTTTCCCCGACTTTCCACTGTGGGTGCGAGACTTCAATTTCCACTGAATACATTTGTATAATTAGTATGTATGGACAGTGAATGAAGAGAGGCCTAATGAGCCTGACATGTGACATGTGATAGCTTAATCAACAGTCATCCAGCTTGAACCTTGAGGTATTTTGACACAAGCAGTGTCAGTGTCTCGTTGGAGCTGCGTAATTGTGAGAGCAATTAAAAGTGAGGGTGCCAATCAGACCTGCTGTGTGAAGGAGGCTAAGTATGAACCTCATACATGATTCAGGGAGACTCATATCATACTCAACACACAGGAAGACACAACACCAACATACTCAGCTCAGAGGCTTCATGCAGACTTGTTGCCGTACAGTGTGAGACTGTTGTATTTTAGCTTGATTAATTCCAAATTGACTATACTTACTAATTACTAACTATATCATTACCTTGGTAGTTGATGGATGATGAAAAAACCATGACTGTTTTATTCACTCGCATTAAAAAAATGATTGCATAATGTAATAGCAATGAAAAAATCAACATTGGTTGAATTGAGTGAAGCTGTTACCTTATTAACTGGATTAGCTGCAACTGCAGTCGACCGACAGTAAGGAAGAAAAAGTATCAGATTTGTATTTATTCTCAGAAATTAGTCAGCTCCAAATATAACCATTACTCCGTTCGTGTTCAACACCAAGAGTGTACACTTTTCTTCTTTTTTCTGTATAACGTACTTTTGACAGCAATGTTGAGAAGTTCAGGAAGAAGTACAGTATGGTGCTGCACAGTGTTGTGTTGTGTAAACAGTGTTTTCACTCCTAAATAAAATGCAGTTACTCTTTTTTATGTGTTTATAGCATTGTTCGTTTTTGAAAGAGGAACAAGGAGTCAATCCCAGTGCAAATTGCTGCAATCTCTCCGTTGCATTCAGCCTATTCATTTCAGTCTGGGTAGAGTGAATGTTGCGCTGGTGGAGTTGGAGTCCTGTTTCATTGGTGCAGAAAGTTAAACAGTTTCATGACTTTTATTATCTTGATTTTCATTAATACCTGATACAATTACTAATGTTTAACCAAGCCTTCCAACCCTCTGATGACATTTTCCAATGCCTGCAAATACAAGCAATACGAGTAAAATCTAGAACATTGAGGCTCTACAGCAGTGTTTGATCCTTGTGGTAATTACGACGGCAGATTTATCCATTTTCTACGGTTTGTTTTCACATTTTTGTCTCTGTGAGACAAATCAATGATTTTGTTTCTTTTTATGTCAGCATGAACAATCTTTTACAGACGATGTCGTTACCAGTCGGTAGAAAACACAGTCTTTATGTGGTTGTAAAATCCATTTTCAGTGGCATCTGTATACCACAGGAAAATCTGTATTGCTATTTTTGTGTTTTGATGCACTTTACCAGATGATAACCAGAAATTTCTGCTTCCTTTTTTGAGCCATCTTTAAGGTTTCTCAGCCCTTAGAATGATGCATCTAAATAACTGTTGCCTTGAAAACTGGAACGTCTCACACAAACATACACATACAACCTCATGCATTCACACATCTGCGGCTATGTTCACATCTAATGTTCTCTTGGTTTAGACCAAAGCAGAAAAGATGTGTTGTTGCCTTTTAGTTTCAGCCTGTTTATGTTTGAAGACCACCAAACACACCAAGAGCTGTAAATATGAAGTGACACGGACAGAGAGAGAACTAATTAATTGGAAAGTTTTGGTGACCTGTTATTCTGCTGCACAAAACCTGCAGGAGAAAACAAGTTTGACTGACAACTCATAATGCACTTTATCTGTGTTGGGAGGATAGATTTATTTATCTTCTCTGGAGAATTATCCGGATAAAAGCATTATTTTTTAACTACAGCTAGACAGCATCCATCGTAAATAAGACAGAGGAACATGATGTGGAGGAAAGTTCAATCAGGAAAGACACCACAAACAAAAAGGAAGACTTTTGCTTGGACTCCATTGACTAAAACCATATAAATACAGCTGTTAGCCATATGGAGCGCAGACAACAGTGGCCGTGGGGTGGTGGAAGGACAAAGAGGCGTTGATGGCAATTTGACTAGAGAGAAATTAAACAAGTGAAGGAGGAGTGAGGACACTGATTATGTCCTTTATGGATTCACAAGTCAGTCCAAACATTTTGCTCAACTAGAGACTGATTATAAGTTTTAAAGAGTTAAAGCAGAACTAATCCAAAGTCCTGAGGCCTCCCTTTGTATTGTGGTGATAACATGCTCGTGACACTGTCTTTTCAGAAACACATCTGCAGCTGCTATGCTCATGGTGTTCAGAGTTAAAATAAATAAATAAAGATCTCGGAGCTCTCTTTCCGCCAGTAAACGGCTCCAGAATGTGACTTGTGGTTGCAAGTTTTATTCCTCTATAACATAATTTCTCCCAGCTCTCTCCTCCAGAGACAGCGTGGACCACTAACAGCATGTCATCCTCTTGTGGCTCGCCGTACGACTCCACACATGTAGAGAATCCGCTGTTATTGGTACTCTGATGAAGGTACTTGTCGAGTTTCGCCAGTTTTCCACCAAATCCATGTATTCATTAGTCCGCTAAATATTCAGCTACTTGCTAACTTATTCTACCCACTCACTACTTGCACACAGATCTGGAAAGTCAATTTGTTTTGCTTGCATTAGCGATCTTTGGTGGTTAATGCCTCTGCATATCTTAACAAGCTATTGCAATCCACTGTACTCCGTCGTCAAACTGTACAGTTTGTAAACAACGATTGGCGTTGTTGTTTACAAACTGTAAAAGTCAAACACAAACAGATATTGAGAAAAACAAATAGATTTCGGATTTTCATGAACAGGAATAGTGTCATTACTAGGTTTGATCTCCCGGTGAACCTTTTTCTGATTAATGCGGTTGATCAACGTAAAAGCGTTAGTGTGTAATTTATTTTCCTAAAGTCCACAGCCTTAAGGGATAAGTCTGTCATCATGATGATGCATTTAAAAAACAAACGCGCCATTAATTGTACAAACCTGCTCTTTTAAACATAATATTGAGGCTAATTTAACCGGGCTTCTTGATTGTACGTGCGAGGGGAGCAGATTACTGAACGCTTGTGTTTCACAGATTGCATCACATTGGCCTTCAAAGTCTTGAGGTCTGACTTCCAATAGCTAGTCGCTCTTGTAGCCAATCTGACGGAAATACGGTGGATTTAGAATTTTTCTAAATTCCCTTAGAAGTTTACAGTTTGATAATGGAAGACACCGCTTTCATCTGACGGCAGTGTGGGCGTGACAGTGCGCCAAGTCGCCATACAACGAGCTTTGAGTCATCGCGATGGCCGAATAATCAGGTGGATACGAAGTGTGGGAAGCAGAAACAGCCCACGTTCACCTCGCGGTGGCCATAACTGGCTGTTACGTAACCGTCTTCTTCACCCACTGAAACGTTGGGCCGTTTCCAGAGTAGGAACTCAGTGGCAGGACTTTAACGGTTACCAATAATGAAGTGGGCCGTTTTTTTTAATCAAATCCAAGAAACAGCATGTTTGATTTCTATAAAATGATCAAATTGAAAAAGCACTTTGTGATTTATATTCAACACACAGTTTGAGTCATTGCCTCAAAACTCCTGGGCAATTATTTATTCAGAAGCCACTCCTCAGGCTTGTTTATTAAGCAATTAATTAGAGCACTGCAGGAACTGGTGACTGAGGTTATCATTGTTGTTCTTGTTTGAGGCATCACATCCTCACACACCAAATAAATAATGTACCGTGGAGAATCATTTGCTGTGAAAGGCCAAAGTAAGGCGATAAAAGAGAAGTGCAACATTATTCAAAATCACTCTTGACATTAACATACTGCAAGAATATTGTTTATAAAATGAATATATCAGGTTATTAATATTTCATTTTCTTCAGGGATAACATTTCAGGCAATGAGAGTTACTTTTCTATTCCTCGGGGAGGGGGTGAACAATAAAACACTCCAACATTTCGGTCTCCCTGGTATATGCTCTTTTTCTGTAGTGCACAAGGTTAACTTCACTGAGTATTATCCAACCATCAAAGGTTCAGGCCAGGGGCAGCTTTGAGGTTTGGGACGGGCAAAGAGGAAAAGTGCAGACACATAACATAAATATTCTAACCCTATAACTATTTTAGAGGTACTCACCATGTCTTTCTCTGCAGATGTATTATACAAAGCATACCTTTATCTTCACAGATTTACCTCTTCTGCCTTACAAAGGCAAACAGCACTTTCTTTTTTATTTTAAAATGCACCTTTGTTTCTTACCAAATAGGAAACGACTGCTTTTTGGTTTTGTCGGACTGTCTAGTCTCAAAGCGTGTCAAAGTTTACTTTTTTTGGGTAATATTTTATTTTTTCAAATATTTTCACAATGCAAGAGAACATACGGAGCGAACAGAGAACACTACACGAAACATTGCACAAGTTAAGAAAGAAAAACTACACAAGCAGATGAAATACAAAGTCAAAAGATGAAGTTCACTTTTTGATATTTGTTTTTAAAAGTAGATAATATGAGGACAATGACAAAGATGATGGTTGTCAGTAGTGCAGATTGTATGAACATCACATATAGACACATATGAGCATGAAACATGCCATTTACGTTGCTTTGGCAGTTAGTTAAATCTAATGTCCTTCACTCCAGTCACGTCCTTCAGCTCTTCTCGGGGATCCCACGTCGTTTCTAAGCAGACGGGATATGTAATCCCTCCAGTATGTGCTCAGTGCCCTGGGGTTTTCTCTCCGCTGGGCATGCCTGGAATACCTCGACAGCTTCCCAAACTGTCTCAACTGGTTTTGATTAACATGCAGCGAGTGGTGAGAGTTCCCTCTGATATCTGAGCACATCCCGTTCCTCAGGGGGAGACAAGTCTCTGTGAGAAGAAAACTCATTAAGCCTCTTAAATTCATGATCTCTTCATTACAGTCATCACCTGGATTATTATTCGGGCCCGAGCACCAGCGAAGGCTCTATTGAAACTCTAGTGCTCCATCTATTTCTTATTCTGCCACATTAATTGGCTTTTTGGGTGCTTTATTATGTCCCAAAACAGGACTCGTGAATAATTTGATATTTTAAGGGTCTTGCATTTGGGTATAAGAAAAGGGTTCTACAGCGCCCCCTAGAGTGTTTTTTAAGCTTTAAAGGCCACACTCATCTTATTTATTCACTGACGAAAGAAACTTCCATTGCATCAATTATTTCTCACACATTGAATACATAATTTCCATAATGGGTTTGTTGAGAAGCAAAATGGATTTCTGCTTAAAATGTCCTAGACTATGGTCATATACAATCTGAAGTGGTTACGCTGCTTAAATGATTTTGATCAGATTGAAGATGGCCTCATTTCTTTATTTTCACAAATTCAATTTAATGGTTTTTATTCTGAGGTTTAAACCTTCATTTGAACCCTGTTTGTGATGACCGTGACTTCATGCCCTTGTAAAATGTGAAGCTATTTTTCTGTAGATAAAAGTAAAATAGAAAGTCAGCTCAAATACCATAATAAACAAATAAAGCATTGATGATGTCTTCATATCTAAAATGTTGCAGTGGTCCATGTTGGATTCCTTTCACTGAGATTCCAGCCGTGGTGGAAGTGCTGGGACAGAAGGTGCAGTGACATTTCTTTTTTTGGAGCAGGTAATAGTTCATTGTAGAGGTTACGTGTGCGTACATAGAAAAATAAACTATTGCAAAGCCTGTTGGTTCCGCACATGTCTGGTTAACTTCCCCCACCTTCATCAAAGAGCAGTGCACAGCTGCTTTCATGAGCCTTTCCATGGGTCCTACAGCATGTTCTGTAAAAGGAAGCCACTCTCTGTAATAGAGTGAGATAAAAATAATTGTCCGAGAAGTGTTTGAGCCAAGATAGCTGGTCGCTGCTTCCATTGAGCTCAAAAAACTTCTGCTGTATAGTTCCCAGAGGAAAAGAAAGTATATTTTCTGTAACAACAGAAGCCAACTGTCCTTTTTGAAAGACGAGCAGTGCAGTGAGGGTACAGACAGCGGACTCCATTCCTGCTCTGGTGGCTAATTAGATCACAAGCGATCACATTAGATACACAAACATGTGCATGAGCAAAAAGGGAGAAATGTGTCTTTCTGTGTACTGAAAATGTTGAAACCACGAGGCGGTGATAGCAAAGACATGCTGTGCAGTTCAATCTGGCATGTTTCTGAATCCACCACCAGCAGCATCCGACACATTTTTAATCAGACAGTCATCTCTCATTTTCCTCGATGTCCGCTGATCGGCAGTCGGTTAATTTCCTGTTCGGTGTGGTGTAAACAGACCGCACACATCCATGTACACACACACACACACACACACACACACACACACACACACACACACACACACACACACACACACACACACAGACTGGAAATGAGAGCAGAAAAAGGCTTTTATCAACAACAACACTAATTACTAATTACAAAGCAGAAATGATTTTTTCAAGTCACGTATTTCCATGTGCAATGCTGGATTCTGATGCAAATCCGCCAAATGCATGAAGACCATTCAGAACATTGATCTTTTAGATTGAAGGATTACTGACAACGCCCGCTACTACAGTATGAATGCCTGCATACATTTTTCATCTCTCTATTCAGCTCTCCTGCAGTTTTACACAGCCAGTGGTGGCGCCAACGATTTTCTTCTGATAGCACTCTGGGGTTGAAGATAATCAAAGCCTCATCCGAAAACCACAATAGAAGCTTCAAATATAAATACAATGACAATTGGTAAAGCCCAATTAAAATACATTTCTCCCCCGAGCAAGCGGTGAGCAATTTGAGTGGAGTGAAGGAAAATCAAGTTGAGCACGGAGTGATATTGAGCGGAGCAAACAGCCCCTCATGAAAACTCATGTGCAGGCACTCTCACAAACACACTCAAGAAAATAAGAAATACTAAACCAGAGACATTTCTTGGAGGTGCTAGGTGCTATCCTACAGATAGCTGAGTACAAAGCTTTGTACCCAGACTTAACTTACAACTCCTGAAATGCTCTTCAGCACACAGTCAGTTCAGTGGAATCAAGCAAAGGATGAGAGTCACTTGTAATAATAGCATCACATTTCTATTGAGCTAAATCTGACCAAACACAGAGACACAGACACAGGATTTTGTTCCCGAAACGTGAAGCAAACTTTTTAAATGTTTCATGGGTATAGAGTAGTACCGGTTCGATCTCTGGTCTCGTTGTAGTTTGCACGTCGAAGTGTCCTTGAGCAAGACAATAAACAGCCCTACAAAGTATGTAGTATGACAAATGTGATAAAGTTGAAGTTTTCCATAAAGTTAATGCGAAGACGCACATTTTCAGTCAGTCAGTCAATGGCAGCATCAAACAGGAAGTAAAAGGTGTTTTGAGAATGTGTGTCGTCGCAACCACAAGCGGTCCTTGAGCATGCAGCCAAATGAACACCCCAGTTTGGTGCAGCAGTATGCAGGATTAGCTGTGGACCGATAAAGATTGATGCACACATGCCTGCACACACACACACATCTGCACACACGACAAATCTCATTAGATTCTGGTGAAGATAATATCACATTGTGAAGCAACGGGAAGGGCTAATCTATAAAGGTGAGTTTTAAATTGCGAGCTCTGGCGCAGACCCTGAGGGAGAGCGATCCAAAGGTGAGCAGGCCACACTGAAGGCCCTGTCACCCATCGTGCAGGATCTGCAGGGAGTGGTGGAGGGTAGGTGAGCGAGTGTTTAATGATGGAGAAGATTGGATTGGTACAGTAGCCATGATTTATAAACAAGGAGACGTACTTTAAAAAGAAGTGTTAATACAGTTTCTGAAGGATAGGGGTGATGTGCTCCCTCGACCGCTTGTAGCAGAGCACACTACTGGGTATCACAATCTATTTGGGATTTATTAAAGGTGTGAATTGGAGTCTTATAGCTAGCACACGGCTTGAAAGAAGAAATACAAAGATTTGTGCAAACATTCAAAGGCTCTTGTTTGTAGCCCACCACACATTCAGAGGTCAGTGACTTGAAGTTAAAGCTTCTTTCCAATAACATGTCTCCAAAATCATCCTTTTGAATAATGATAAATATGCACAATATCTGCAGCATCACTTTTTGTATTTTATTTCTTTCACACAAAGTGGGGAGGACTTGAATTTTCAGCTTGCCTTGACTTAACACATTGTGACAGCCAGCTGTAGTTACATTTATGAATCAATGATGAGATAATGTCCAGTGAAACAGCAACAGCGGATACTATTGGGTAAAGGATAGGCTCATTTCACACAGTGAGGAACAAAAAATACTATTTGAGCGAAGCCTCACTCTTAATGTCATTCCAGATCCAGCCCCAACCTCTGGCCCTGCAGCGACCTCTTTCCTGCTGTATCCATCATACGAACGTCGCCGCCCACTCACTCACCTGATTCTCATTTCACCTGATTAGTCCAGCAGCGTGTACGCCGGCCCGTTTCCATTCGCCCTCTGCCAGGTCATCTCGTCTGCACCTGCTCTTGAGTTCCAGCATTGTGCTTCTGACTGCCTGTTTAAAGGGATTTAAGAAGTTTTACTAGCTTGCTTTGTGTCACGCCTTTGGCTTCATGGATTCTTTGACACAATCATTACATAGAAGTATACAAACGTTGTTTCTAGAACACAGCGTTGCCGAGAGAGTACCGCATTTGTCTTGGGGTTAATAAAGATAATAAAATACATTTAAATTCTGATTTGGTTCGAAAATATATATCAGTGTATTTGTGTTTGGGAGGATTATAAACACACAAATAAAATGTAAATTTGGTGCACATTAGGAAAATAGGCTAAGTAAAGCATACATGGTTGCAACATCCTCGGGTGTTGCAACACCCAGGTGATACCAGTGTGGACTCAAACTTGACAACACCTCTTGAAGAAAAGACACCATGACTAAACACTCTATTTAAAAAATATTATTGTAACATGACCATGAATTTATTATCCACAGGGACCATGTCCAACCAAAGCAACGCTTTTGAGTTGACCACCCTTCTTTCTGGTTTCCGGAGTTCACGCATGTTTTCATCTACACAGTAAGGAGGCTTTACCTTCTGCTTTTGGTTGTCAAATAAAACATTGCTCAGACAGGAAACGGACCAGCAGGGCTTTTATTCTTGGCTTATGATTTTATTGCCTGTATTTCACTCTTATGCAGTCTGTGCATTACTGCACACAGCAGACACATATAGAAAGGTCTGCAGATGTGAGTTTTTACATCAATACAGCTGTCATGCAGTTGACTCATACAGTGGAATTTGCGGCCTTGGGTTAACACTACGGTACAGTTACATCAACATCAACTTCCGCTACTTAATTGATTTTTCAATTTAAAGCTTTATAAACTGCTAAATGTTGCATGCAGACATCCTGTACCATATACACAGTACACAGCACTCCATCTCATCCCGTAACTTGACCATTTGGAATGTGCTTATATCAAGTTTGCTTGTTGTTACAAAGTGAATAAATATTTCATGAAGCAAAGTGGAAAAGAGCACGAGGTGCAGAAACTATGAAAAATATACAATACCTTTGGAGCACAGCTTTTACTGCAGCTGCGACCTGTCCATATTACAACGCATTGTTTTATCATTCCAGCCTTCAGAGATGTATAGAAATAAATGAATTGGAATATCCTCAAGCGCTTATAGTCACTTATCACTGTGTTAAGGCTGTATCCATTAATATACTATTAATAATATACAAATCTTTGTTATTGACAGTCAACTTACACACAATGTAAACTGTTATAAAGGGTTTTGCCTGGAGTGAAGGCCTGCGAAATAACTTCCCTGTAACTTTAGCTATTTTAATTAAAAAAGTTAAAGCAACTAGCCAGTGAACACAGTGGAGTATTTATTCTCAGCACAGTCAGATATTTCCTCCAAGAGACCAATAGTATATTAAATATAGCATTTATATTGGTCAGGTGGCCAGAGACTCAGACTCAAATTAATGATAATGTTGATCTGTCTGCTGGATAGGAAACACATCCATTACAAGTAAAAGTACTTAAGCACAATAAGTATCAAGTATAAGTTTTAATTAAACTTATTTATCCCAGCAACTTAATGGCTACAATTGTGAATGGTTTGCATCCAACTACTGATTATCTTCTCAACCCTAAGGTCTATTTGAATAATTTAAAAAGCTATAATATACAGGAACCCTTGTGAACATAGCTAATATGTTCATATATGTGTTAGTAGTAATCATAGTAACATAGTAGTAATCCTCATAGTAATCCTGTGTAGCTTCATGCTATTTATATGAAAAGTCATATTTTCAAAAATCGGGTGTTCTCCAAAGTCACTCTCGAGTCCCTTTGAGTCTATTATGGTTTATGCTCATGTTTATTACGAAATCGTGTCATAAACATGAACAATTGACTCATATTGACTTGTAAGGCCAGGATGTGCCATTGTGCTGCATCCCACCAGATGCCCATATGAATGTTTCTGGGGGCTCTGTGGTTCAGAAATAAAAAAATAGTTATTGCAGTAATAAATGACCTATTCTGACTATAAACGTAATTTTAACGTTGTTGCTGGTGGAAGAGAGCTAACTTCACATTTTTATATTGTGTTGTATGCATCAATTATTGATCATATGTTTCATATCAAATCCTCAATCTGCAAAGCAATTTGTAAATATAATTGTATACAGTTCAATATTACATTTTATAAATTGGACAAATACTAGTATTGGAAATAAACGGTCAAAGTGCATTCTCCCTCTGTACAGCTCTAACCAATCATTTACATTATGTTTCCATTCTTCTGAGTCGGACCAATACAGAATATGAAAGGGCTCGGTGCTATTTTAAGATCGATTGTGGATTATACTTCCTGCCATGATTTGAATCACTGAACAACAGGATACATCTGATAATATATATCTGTGCAGTCAGTCAGTCGGAGAGGAACGGTAGAGACCTTTCTTTCTTTTTCTTCTCCTTAAGTGTCATACATTTCCAGTCACTGCTGATTGCTCTGCTCACGGCTCACAAAGCTTGGTGACACATTGAGATGTACTCATACAGTGAATCAGTCTCGGTGTCTTACAAGCAGTTAAGATTTTCTGTCTTGAATGACAAACCTGCCGCAAAAAATTACTATTACCCACTGGAGGCCTGGACTTCATTCGTCAGACTCAAGTTCATACGACTCCTCTGACTATCTTGGATTTTCTCATGATTCATTGAAGCCGGAGTAATATTTTTCAAAGGCAAAAGGTGTTTATAGTCTCTTTTAGTGCTTGATCAAACGCTATATATCTACACCAGGGAAAAGCAGGATTAAACGACACCATTACAATTTTATGCCTATTGACATTTGAAAAAAATGGGAACATTTCTAAAAGGGATCGATCTAGCTGATGGGAGGATTAAACCATAACCCATCATTCATTGGTGGGTTTTATGAGACACTGACAACATTTCATGTGGAAAGAGTAAAGTAAAAATAGCTTATTCTGTACCAAATATCTCAAGACTATTGACATAACTGAATAATCACTGTGTTAAACCTTACTGTTCACTCCATTTCCTTATTGATTTTCATCCCACTATTTAAATTGTTTACATGTAGCAGTAATGCGAACGGGAAAGACACTTTGAAAAACAATATAACCTATAGATTAATGCAAAGAAGGCACACACAGAACAGACAATTCTTTCTCAGCTCAAGGCTAATGAATGACGGAGCCACAGTAATTTGTGGATTGTTACAAGAGTGTAGAAGCTATTAGTAAATGTTTGGATTCATATAAATTAATTGTCAACAATTTCAATTATTTAATTGAAAATTGAAAAACAAAAATGATACTTGATTGCCATAGCTGCTTCATGTAATGCTTGTAATGACATGTAATTAATGGCTATAATGCTTTTTTCTAAATAAATCCAATTTTTCTAAATAAATCCAATGCATTATTACATGAGACATCAATATGTTTATTACTGTTCATGTATACTTACTCATGAAATTCAGTATTTTAGTTTAGCCTGTAAGCAACATTTCTGGCCATGCTAATTCGCGTACAATTATTTTCATTTATTTTGATGGTTGTGCTTGTGGAAAAGTCAGGGGGTCGTGTGTGAACCATGAATTTCCGTACCTAGTTTCATGCCAATCCATCCGATACAGTATTTGTAAATATCTTTCGTGTTTGACCAAAGTGTTCAATACAACATCACTATCTCAACAGCCATGTTGCTGATGTGACTTAAAATGTCAGACTTTTGCTGATTTCAGCTTGAAAAGGAATCGGCTGCTTTTCTCTGTAATGTAATACCTTTAGGGTTGGGACCAGTGGATGGCCAAGAAAAGTCATTTTAACACAATAACAATGGCTAAGTGGTAATGGTGATCAGCCAATTTCTACAACTCAAGTACAAACAAACAGTGCAGAGATGGACTGGTGTTTTGTAAATGACCCAGCTAGCCTGTTTGGACCCTGGTGGTGTTTGTCTATCAATGGATTCTCCCTCTCATTTCTGCCTCTGTGTTCATTTTTCAGCAGCCTGTCCTGTTGGTGTTGGAGCGGAGCTCATTTGTCAGCGGGCAGCTCACTCTGTTAAGGATGTGTGTCGTTAGCCAGGGACGACAGGGCCTTGTTTCACAGCTGAATAAGCTTCTCAGCACGCGATCCAACCCTTGATTAAAAAGTAAAAAGAAAGCACCCTGTGGAAATCTTACAAATGATGAATAGCTGTGTTCAGAGGGAGTTAATAGCGTTTGAGGTGAAGCGCTGCCAAGAAGAGAGGGACTGCATAAATATGTTGGGTGGCCAGTGAAAAACAAACACCTTAACACATGCACTGACAACTCACTTACATGCATCTATGCATGCATACAAAGGTACACTGTTCGTATAGACGGGCATAATTTTAGTATCTAATACATCTTAAGCTTATATCCTTTTTGTTTCTCCTCCCATCATTTGTTCTGGCAGGAGCGTGCAGTAATCTATTTCAGGCCTGTGCCTGATGCAAATATCCTCCTACATTTTGATTTGGACTCTGCTGCTCTTGGAAAATGCTCCACACATTCTTACTGAAACCGAAGGATGAAAAAGCTTTTTTCTCATAGCGATCAGCTTAAAGCTCCTCCAGTTTTGCAACTTGGCTCAGAAGCATTGAAAGTGGTGAGTGTTCGCCTTCACATTAAGGCTCCTCTTCCTACATCAATCATGAGGAGGTCTGGTATTGAGTGTGCTCCTCTTCATCAAGGGAACATCCAGCGTCAACGTCACCACTTCTGTGATAATCCTGAAGGTTTGAGTTTGTTACCTGAAATGGTAATTTGAGGTATTGCTTTGGGGCCGCAACTCATACAAAATAACACAAATATCTCCTGAACACAGATGCTGAATAGAGAACAAACAGTGTTGTTCATTTGGTTGTTTTATCCCGTGTAGTGTGTCATGTTGGAAGACAACTGGCACCGCATCTGGGATGTCTCACGACGTCACGATGTCAGAGTTTCCGTCTCTCATCTTACTTTGTTCGTTAACTTCTACGATGTGTTCAGTGACATCGACCCATGGGAGAACAGAGTGCTCTCATCCAGTCAGATGGATTATACCACACAGATCACGCCTGTAGATGGACTGTCCTACTATGATGTTTGCGTAGTATGCTGAGCACTTGAACTTCAGATTTTTTAAATTCTCTAAAAGAGCAATGTATCTATATTGATATCGATATAAATTATATCCAGGCTGGTATTGTCACAATCACCCAACTACTTTCAGTAATAAAGTTGAAAAAAAAAATGTAATGCCAGAACATGCATGAGCTAAAGTATGGATATGGATAAGTATGAAGGTGAGAACAGCCATACATTCATTGATTCATGGTTTGTAATTACATTACATTACTGAATTCAAAAGACTCATGAATGAGACTAGAAAAAAAAGAGATCATTTATTTCCATTTAAATGTTCCACCTTCCTCAGAAAAAGTCTTTCTTTTCTACGCCTTCAGGAGTCTCACTGCACCCGAGGAAACACATTTGCATGGTATATCTCTCCACATGGCACCTCTATTTCTGTTATTGGTGGCGGGTCTTTACCTTGAAGCGGTTAAATCGTGCTGACACAGCCCTGCGACTTGCTCCACTTGTCTGTATAATAGGGGTGCCACCCTGCCGGCGGCATGCAGCTAGAGTCTATTATGGAGTATTGTTCCAATACAATTTTCTTAATCTGCAACTGCCTGTTTGCATTAAACCGGAATAAAAAATGACACACGTGCACAGGCTCACAAGCTCACAAGCTCAAGTGTCTAAAGAGACAGACCGACGAACGGCCAATTAAACTGCTGGAAAAGGATGCAAATCATTGTGCTGTATCTATCCATTTATAGATTTTGCTACAGGATGAGAAACCTGCTGCTGTCAGAGAGAGACACACCACATGTTTACTGTACTTGTCATCTGTGTGTTTGTGTGTGTGTGTGTGTGAGAGTGAGTGTGTGAGTGTGTGTGTGTGTGTGTGTGTGTGCAAGAAAATACAGGAGAGCAGCCTCTTTTCAGTGCAATTATCGTAGAGATAGTAGATCTTCCGCTTTAGCCATTCTTTTTCATTATTTTATGGGTGCTGCTATGTTCCTGACAATGGTTTTCTCTCTTCCTGGTTCCCCAACTTTCTCTGAATTAAAGGCTGACACTCTGTCAGGAGAAGATGGACTGTTTTTTACTCAATGCATCTGCCACAAGAAGCGTTTTTCAATTTTTATCAACAAGTCATTCAGGAGTACAAAGCCACCGCCTCTTCTTTTTCTTATTCTCTTTTCTCGTGTGTGATGTGTAGGTGTTTTGTGGGGGAGTGACGGGAAAGATTTTGGTCTAGAACAAAAGCGGGGTCCCAGGGCTGTCCCAGAAGTAAAACTCTATTAGTGGGACAAGCCCGCCATAAAAAGACGGTCAGCCCTGCAGAGACATTTAAATTCTGACTACGTGCAAAACTGAGAATGCTGAGAACCTGCCAGGGAATATGGAAATCAACCAAGTCAACTGGAAACTCCCTCTAGCTCCAACTGTCAAATCCAAAATTGTCATTTTATGTCTAGACAAAGACCAAGGATGGAAAGGTTAAACAACAGTTCAAAAAGTCCACTAAACTAAATTAAACTTTTAAACTACAGGCAATTTAAATGTTCTTTTCAGGTTCCTTTGTACCATTTCAGCAAGGGTGCATTATGAGACAATTGGTGCCAAAGAGCAAGACCCAGACAAGAAATGACACAAATGACTACAAAGGGCATCTCTCTGAGGTTTTGCATCTATTTTTCTTTCTTTCTCTCTCTCTCTACGGTCATTATTTGACTTTGTCAACGCTAAACGTCACTTTTCAAACAGAGGCTCAGGTCCAGGGCACCCGGGACCCCTTGGGCCTTGCGTGGGCCTGTGCCTGGTAGGTCTGTTCATTAATCCACCCACATGATTCTGCTCTGTGCGGTAGACATCTACATTTTTCATTTCTTTCACCTAGCAGCCGTACTTAATTGTCTGTCATTACATTCAGCCTGAAAAACATCAGCCACATTTTTCCTCCTGCTATGAGGGACAGGCCAACACTGGGGAAGCGACAGCTTAGTAATAACACGTCATATTACCCTTCAGGCTTTTTTTCACAGCTTTTTTTTTTAAGGGGATGTAACAATTGTGATACAGCTGTTACACATTCCTCCCCATCAGGCCTATCAGCGCACACACACACACACACACACACACACACACACACACACACACACACGCACACACACACACACACACACACACACACACACACACACACACACACACACACACACACACACACACACACACACACACACACACACACACAATGCTCATACTTTAGTTTTTCCTACAGTGTATGGTGTTTACATACAAGCTCCCCTGCCAGTCTCTTTCATTTCTGTGGTAGGTTTTCAAAACAGATGAGAATGGAACCACAATTTGATTTATGGCTGCCTGGGCCGCGTCTCCATCTTTACTCACTGTGCTGGATTTGACCTCTTCACCTATCGCCAGAAATAGAAGAGAGTGACAAGCGATAATGAGCAGGGATGGGTATCGTTTCTTTTTTTCCGATACCGGTGCTAAAACGATACTTTTAAAACGATGCCGTTTAAAAACATGCATAAAAACATGTATGATATGTATAAAAACCATGTATCCTAATAGGACATCCTAATTTAGAATGACATTTTTAAAATAAATAAAATAAATAGATAAGACAGAAAACATAAAAAAAAAGGGATCAATGTTTTTAAAGTGCAAAAGTGACTGTCCGGTGTGAGCTGGGTGGGGTCGTGGGGGTGATGGAGGAAACCGCTCTCGGGAAAAAGCTGTTCCTCAGCCTGTCAGACCGGGTTTTAACGGTCCTGAATTGTCTTCCTGATGGCAGTGGAACAAACAGAGAGTGACCAGGGTGTGTGGTATCTTTGTATATGTTGCTGGCTTTATTCTGGAGGCGGCCAGCATACACAGTGTCCAGGTCCGGGAGATTAGCTCCCACGATCCTCTGTGCAGTTCTGACAACCCGGGCCAGGTCCTTCCTATTCTCTGCTGTGCGGCTGGAAAACCACACAGTAAAGCACTGACATAGGATGCTTTCTATGACACTTCTGTAGATGTTCACCAGAAACTTCGGGGGCAGGACGGCTTGTTTCAGTTTCCTTAAGAAGAAAAGCCTCTGCTGGGCCTTCTTCACCAGGTGTGATGTATTTAAGTGACGTCCTTGGAAATGTGATGACCCAGGAATTTGATGCTTTCCATCCTCTCTACCTCCTCCCCATTTATGTAGAGTGGAGAGGGTGTGATCTTTCTGGATCTCCTGAAGTCCACGTTGACTTCCTTGGTCTTAGTGGTGTTCAGGACCAGGTTGTTGTCTGAGCACCACTTGGCCAGATGTAGGACCTCCTGTCTGTAGTGTGTCTCATCGTTGTTGGAGATGAGTCCCACCACAGTGGTGTCATCGGCAAACTTCACTATTTTGTTGGAAGAATAGGTGGGCGAGCAGTCCTGGGTGAAGAGGGCCGGGCTGAGCACACAACCCTGAGGTGCACCAGTGTTTAGGATGGTGGTTGCTGATGTCAGGTTCCCTATCCTCACATTTTGTGGTCTGTTTGATAGAAAGTCCAGAATCCATGAACAAAGTGATGCAGAGAATCCAAGGTTTTTGAGTTTGTGCACCAGTTTATGGGGGATGATGGTATTAAAGGCTGAGCTGAAGTCAATTTAGAGCATCCACTTTTGTAGGCCAGTATCAAACCTGAAAGCGGCGTCTCTTACTCCAAGCAGTAGCCACGTGTTTCTGTCCAGCCAGGGTTTTTGGTTTGGGAAAACTGTGAAGGTTTTGGTGGTCATCACTGTCTCAGTGCAGAAGTGTAGGTAGGCCAGGACAGCCGAGGTGTGCTCCTCCAGGTCAGCTCCCTGTGCAAACACTTCCCAATCTGTGCTTTCGAAGCAGTCCTGTAGGAGTGAGGCAGCATCCTCGCTCCATACTTCAATGGTTTTGACGGCAAATAGAACGGTCTGCATTTCACAGCCAGTTCATATATTAATTGTTTAAAGTATACTATGAATATGAATACATACAAAACACTTCAAACTACAGCTTGAAACTTTTTAACTTTAAACTATAAACAACATGCATTTATTTAAAAAAAAGAACAGACCAGCATAAAGTGGCCTGATAGGGAGCGTTTGCAACAGAACTCCACTCAAAAACAGTTGGATTCTACAAACTCTGCTGCTCTACTGGACAACAGGTCATCATTAATGTCAACTGAAGAGCTTTACTGGACTACAGCTTTGTTCCAACTCGCATAGGACTGTAAAATCTCCTGCATTCATGTTGTCCCCCCAGCGATTACTCTGTGAGCGCGCTGCGTGTGCACGCTGGTCGCCCCGCCCCCTTAATTCCCGCTGCATACAGCAACACGAGAGAAAGCGTAGCAGTCGCTGCGCTCTGATCCGCGCTATTTTAGTAAAGTATCGATACTAAAAATATGCAATATCCTATCGTTTTTAACGTGCGGATACCGCGCTATCTTTTTAGTATCTGTATACCGTGCAACATTACAGAGTAGTGTAAAAAAAAAGTTAACTTTTCAATCGATTAACGGCATTAATTATTTGATTATGCGTTAACGGCATTTATTTATTTAATTTTTTGGGGGGCTTTTACTTTAAAGGCGATAATTTAGGTCCGCCCTCGCGCTTCCGTAGCATTGCAGGACTATTTGCCGACTTGAACCAGACACGAAAGCCCGTATTGTTCTGTAGTTTCTGTCCTTAACGGGCACCGCACGAGCGAGTCGCCTCTCAAAGCTTCACAAGCGGTCACCGGCAGCTCGCGCTGCAAGCTCCACGTCCCCTTATTGAACATTAATCGCGCTTGCGCAAAGCCGCCGCTGATACCTGTCAGCTGTCCTTCACGTCAAGCAGACGTCAGTGCACTTGTTCAAGCCCACACAGACTGGACTTTGCTCACTGAGTAAGAAAAACTGAACTGAAAACATGAAAAGCACTTATTGCTTTTGTATAACATAAATCAACTGCTGGTCCTTAACATACATCTTCAAGGTAAGCAACAGACTGAACATGGACAAAAAAAGGAATGGCTTGTTCCTCACAGGGACCCTTATTACTGAACAGTACCTTTTCAGAAAAAAATATTTATAAACTATATATGTGTGTATGTTAACTTGCTGTTGCTCCAGAGTGCTGTTGTATCGTTCTGATAACATTACTTTAAAATAAAAGCTGCAATACACTATTTTTTTCTTCTCTCTCTCTCTCTCTCTCTCGCTCTCTCTCTCTCTCTCTCTCTCTCTCTCTTTCTGTCTCTCTCTCTCTCTCTCTCTCTCTCTCTCTCTCTCTCTCTCTCTCTCTCTCTCTCTCTCTCTCTCTCTCTCTCTCTCTCTCTCTATACATTTAAAAAAAAAAACAGCATCACCTGCCCCCCATCTGTAGTACCTTCGCACCCCACTAGAGGGTCAAGCCCTACAGTTTGAGAAACACTAATTTGCATATTCCAGAACCTCATAATGGAACACCCCATGAAAGCCACAGTTTTAGAACACTGAGAGAGTAGCCGATATAGACTCCAGCCATAGAGGAACAGACACAGAAGTTTCTAGAAAGGTCTTCAGCAGTCTTCAGTTATCATGAACATCCCTTTTGGAAATCACTTTAATTCTTCGGAGGAGAACATCGTCTATGAAGCAGAAATGAGAAAAGCAATAGCAGAAGATGAAGACCCACAGGAGAAACGCAGGCGACTGGACTCCATCCCCCGTGACGATGAGTTACCGTCCACCTCACGACACACTAAACTTGTAATGTTTTTTCTCTCCCCTGCAGAAAGCAGAAACACAGCTGAGGCGGCTCTGGACAACATAAGGGCGAAGAGGGAGGCCGTCGCCGACGATGGACCAGTTGAGAGGAAGAGGAAGTTATTGGACCCACAGAAAAAAAGAAGACGACTGGACTCCATCCCCTGTGAGTCGCCGTCCACATCAGGGGACACTGGTAAGCTTTATGCCCATATTTTAATGACAGCAAGTTAAAAACAACTAGCCTAAGCTATTATTATGCTATAAATAACGAGCAAAGAGACATCGAATGACAGTGCGTCTTGTCTTTTAGTTTGAGTGACTTTTTGTCTACGCTCGTGTTGTGACTCAGTGAACTCATGTTGTAATGATTTTTCTCTCATCTGCAGAAAGCAGAAACACACCTGCGGCGGCTATGAACAAGAGAAGCGATAAGAGGAAGGCCGTCGCCGATGACGGTCCAGTTGAGAGGAAGAGTCAGATATTGGACCCATCTGCCATGTTTGAGGCGAAGTACCAGCAGCAGGAGAAACTGGGCTCAGAAGGATTCGGATCCCTGTTTGCTGGCTACCGGAAAATTGATAAACTGACTGTAAGTGTTACTCACATGTTCTCTTACACACACACACACACACACACACACACACACACACACACACACACACACACACACACACACACACACACACACACAGTACGGTCAGGAAGTATAACTGAAAACTCTTGTTTGTGTCTCTCAGGTTGCTATCAAGCATATCCCCAAAAACAAAATTGTCTTCATGTACGAGGACAATAACGGGAAGGAGATCCCCATGGAGGTTGCCGTCATGCTAAAACTGGCGGACGAATCAGAGTGGCATTCAGCACCCACTGACCTGCTGGACTGGTATGATCTGGACCACGAGTTGATCCTGGTGCTCGAGAGACCGTGGCCGGCTATAGACCTCCAGTCGTACATTGCAGCCAATGGAGGCTGTTTACAGGAAAAGGAAGCAAAGGTAAGCTTCTGCAGTCAACTCAGTCACAAGTATGAAAGCATGTCCAAGCATTCTCCTCTCTTATCTCTCATCTCTCTGTTTTTGTTTGTCAGATTATACTGAGACAGCTGCTGGATGCAGCCATTGACCTCAAGCAGAGACGCATTTTCCACCAGGACATTCGGGTGGAAAATGTCCTTCTTGAGCTCCGTGAGAACGGCGTCCGAGTTCGGGTTACTGATTTTGGCCTAAGCTGCTTCGCCAATGAAGAAGATGCTTATCAAACCTTCATAGGTAAGATGTCCAGTTTTACACCTACTCTTCACTAACTTTACCCATTAAACAAAGTTCCTCTTCCTCACTGTCTTTTTATTATGTTTGTATATTTTAGGTACTCACGTCCCCCCAGAGTGGCACAGTCAGCGGGAATACCAAGCCGGGCCCAGCACGGTATACCAGATTGGAGCGGTCCTTTTCGACATGCTCCAAAATCCATCATTTAGAACGGACATGTTCTTTTTGCAACAGAGCGCGAAATGGTGGTATTCAGAAAGTAAGAAAAACATGCACAAGCATGTCGGCATTCAAAAATCTGTTCATTTGAGTTCACATTGTGATGGATCAGTGGAGCTGTCCTCACTTTTTCTTCTCCTTCTTTCTCTCCAGATTGCAACGATTTCTTCAAATCAAGCCTCAATAAGGACCCAAAAAAGCGCCTTACTCTGGAGCAGCTGAGGAATCACCTGTGGATGAGATAGTATCACACACACGACACACACACACACACACACACACAAACACACACATGTACATTTTAAATTTGATGTATGTAACATATGTGATATATGGAACATGTGTGATATATGTTATGTATGTAACATATGTGATATATGTTGTGTATGTAACATGTGATGTATGTTATTTGTGTAACATGTGTGATATATGTTGTGTATGTAATATATGTTATGTATGTAACATATTTGATATATGTTATGTATGTAACATATGTGATATATGTTATGTATGTAACATATGTGATATATATGTTATGTTGTGATATATGTTATGTATGTAACATATGTGAGATATGTTATGTATATAACATATGTGATATATGTTATGTATCTAATATATGTTATGTATAATAACATATATGATATATGTTATGTATGTAATATATGTTATGTATGTAATATATGTTATGTATGAAACATATGTGATATATGTTATGTATGTGATGTATGTTGTCTGTCTAACATATGTGATATATGTCATGTATGTAATATATGTGATATATGTTATGTAATATATGTGATATATGTTATGTATGTAATATATGTTATGTATGTAAGATATGTTATGCATGTAAGATATGTTATGTATGTACCATATGTGATATATGTTATGTATGTAACATATGTGATATATGTTATGTATGTAATGTATGTTATCTGTGTAACATATGTGATATATGTTATGTATGTAACATATGTGATATATGTTATGTATGTCACATATGTGATGTATGTTATGTATGTAAGATATGTTATGTATGTACCATATGTGATATATGTTATGTATGTAAGATATGTTATGTATGTAACATATGTGATATATGTTATGTATGTAAGATATCTTATGTATGTAACATATGTGATATATGTTATGTATGTAATATATGTGATATATGTTGTGTATGTGATATATGTTATGTATGTAATATATGTGATATATGTTATGTATGTAACATGTGATATATATGTTATGTATGTAACATATGTTATGTATGTACCATATGTGATATATGTTATGTATGTAATGTATGTTATGTATGTAACATATGTAATATATGTTATGTATGTAATATATGTGATATATGTTATGTATGTAATATATGTGATATATGTTACGTATGTAACATATGTGATATATGTTATGTATGTAATATATGTGATATATGTTGTGTATGTAATATATGTTATGTATGTAACATATATGATATATGTTATGTATGTAATGTATGTAATTGCATAAAATAAAATAATAAAATAATTATACTATTATATCTCTTTGACAGGAAGGACCATGTGAAGAACTCTTGCTGGACGGATTCAAGAACTAAAGGATTATTTAATATCTACAGCAGGTATTTAGATAGATATTTACATGTTTTAATTGGACTCACATTATATTATATATGATCTAACAATTGTCTACTTTTCAGATCCAGTCACAAGCCCAGCCATCCGAGGAGAGGGGATCTCTCTTTGAATTGCCTCTCTCGAGATTTCTTCCCATTTTGGGGAGTTTTTTCTCGTTTTCTTAGAGAGCTCGGACTGGGTCAGGAGATGCTGCTGCTTTGAAAATAAATAAAATAATAATATGTAATAAAATGAATTTATCTTTTCTTTGCAGCACGAAGAATCATCATATTGTGATTGCAATTTTACTTAAATCCACTATCCGGGCTTTTTTATTTAATTTGCAAATCATTTTTTTTCTATTTTTTATTGTAACTGGAACCATCGATTCAGCTCAGCTTTATTGACGGACTTCTTAACCAGGGAAACTCGCCTCAGAGAAGGCCGGAGACCCGACACCTTTTTTTGTCTTTTTGTCATCATCTTGTGTTGTTGTTGTCATTTTGAGTTGCTGCATATCTCCTCGACTCACTTTTTGGAGGTGAAGGCCACAACACTAGCTAATGGCCACTCACACAAGACAACTGAAACAGCAAAATGTGTAGTTCTTGTACTTTGGCTAGCTGGCACACCGTTGTAGCTAAAGAGCTGACATGCTAGCCAGCTGTGAAGATGCTAGCGCTAGTTAGCCACAATAGCTCCAAATGATCAAGCGCAAATTATTAAAGCTCTTAGATCGTCTTTGTACCGAGCTTGAGTGGAGAGTAAAGCTCAGCTCATTAGCTCAACCAGAAATAGCAAATAAGTTCATACAGTTAATTCAAAAGATGTATCAGTGTCCTCACCTGAGTCAGTCCTCCATTTCTTATGTCCCACCTCATATCAATACGTAGGAGATTGTTTGTTGTACATCGTTGTGTGAAAAAGACATGTATGAAAAGACAGCGAATCAGCAAAGTTATTACAGTTTCTCAAACTGTAATAAATAGGCCTTTACACTTTCTTGTAGAGAGTTTAGGTGAAAAGGTTTATACCACAATGTCACGTTAAAATAAACTTGTTCATCAAAATTATTATCAAAAATAATACATTAAATGAACATCGTAGATTTGGCAGGCATGGGAGGTTATGGAACATACAGAGCACATGTATGTTGGACGTGTGGTTTCAGTTCAAGGTGACCACAGCTGTCGTTCCCTATGAAGAAGGAATCTATCGAGTTTCAAATAATAAATCATTTATTACTTTGCTGAAAGGTGTCAGCACAGTCAAAGACAAGTGTCAAATCAAATGTTTAAGAATGATCATTTTAGGGAAATCTATGGAAAAATCTGGCATTAGATTCTTTCAACAAAGCACAAGGTCAGACTCACTTTTCTCATTGACAGAATGGTGTCCTCCTCGGCTGCAGAGAAAGTGTAGCAATACGATACTGGGCCATTTAGCCAGCCTGTTGATTCAAATTTAAGTCAGTTTATTTTGTATAGCCCAGAATTACAAATTTGCCTCGGAAGGCTTTACAATCTGAACACATACTACAGCTCTGTCCTCCCATCGGATCACGAAAAAGTCCCCAAAATATAGAAAAACCCTCACAGGGAAAAAAAAGGAGGAAACCTTCAGGAGAGCAACGGAGGAGGATCTCTCTCCCCGTGTTGATAGAAGCAACAGATGTCATGTGACCAGAATGACCAACGTAGCAGTTACAGCACATTCAATATATATGACAGAAATGATTTATATAATGAATAGTGGGCATGGACCACCATCCAAATAACCACGATCCATGAAACAGAAGGATGTAGAGAGGAGGGGCATCAACAGAATAATCTTCTCTTGATCTTTCTAAACACCTAGCATGCTTACACGACAGCAGCCTCTGCATTTACACTTACACACTTTACATCCCATCTCCTACACAATACATTATATACAAATTTGGGATTTTCTGCAGTATTTTCTGTAAAAAAAAAAATGCAAATGCTGACGGAGAAGCTTGATTGAAGAAAAGTGTAGGAAGATATATTGGGACAAATTCACTTTTTGTCAAAACAGGATGGGTGATGAACTAAATAATAAGGAAGTCTTATGGATGATGTCTGGTAAACATGAAGATGAATAAACCACAGTATTTCGACACCACAAAAATCTGTTTTTGTTTAGCACCTGTTTCTAGATTTAGGCAACAACCTCACTAGTTAAAGCTGCACTGACCAATGAGTTCATAGTAGATGGGTGAATGGACTTCACCCATTCATATACTGATATACTGCCGATCAGAACTAACTAAGTCTCTTTGGGAGCAATTTGGGCTGAAGTGTCTCTTCCAAGGACACATGGACATGGACTGAAGGAGCTGGGGATCATAGAAAATGACCCGGTAGTTCCCTCAGCTCTAAAGACTTTTACCACATTCTGGTTTTACGGCACGCACATTTATAATTTTCTGTTCCAAATGAATGTCAATATTGATTGATATCTGCAACGATGTGCAAAGAGGCAAATCTTTGCTTACACTCAGTGTTTACAGTTTGTTCAACTGCCTCAAGTAGTCAAAAACAAAGACATAATGAAGTAGGTAATCCCTAAGTAATCATATGATACTATATGAAAAAAATAGTTAGGGGCAGAGTTGCAGAACCAGTTAGGCAGATGACAATAAGCAAGAGACCATTCATTAACTCTTTCTTGAATTATTTTATTATAAACCTCTCTCCTGCTCTCTTTACTACTCAGACAGTCAGTAGATTTACAACCTTCCATATTTCTTTATTTCAAGACATCCTCCGTTGCCAAGCATTTGAGTAAGGTTTCCCAGAGGAGCATCTCCTCCTAATCAGCTGTTCCATATTTTACCTCTTTGCAATCCAGCTGGCTGTAAATTAACCGTCCTCCTCTGATCTACTCTGATGTTTAATTTCTCCAACCATTTGTTATAAAAACTTCAGAAAACTGCACAGTGTCCATGAGACTCTTAAAACCTCCCTGAGTACTAATCTGAACAGGGCTTTTTCTGCCGGAGCAGTCGTGTTTATCTTATTAGGCTCACCTCACTGTATCTCCACCTACATGGATTCACAACATAGTTCTTACATTTAGCTGACGCTTTTATCCAAAGTGACTTACATGTTTGCTTTACACACTGTAGACACAGCAACGGGGAGCAATTTCGGGTTAAGTGTCTTGCTCGAGGATGCAAAGACAAGTACTAGCGGAGCCGGGGCTCAAACGACCGATCCTCTGATTGAAAGACGGGCATGCGAACCACTGAGCCACAGTCGCCTCTTATTATCGTTGTTTTGCAGTAGACACTTGTTTGGGACCTTTGTGTCATTTCATATTACCTCAGCAGAATCAGGAATCCTATTGATGCAACACACAGTTGTGTAATAATCAGTGTAAATTAATACAGAAGTGTCTGGATGTGTAATGAGAGGATCGTGCACGTGACTATACAGTTCAGCATGTGTACCACGTTGGGAAAGCAATCAAATGATGTAATTTGAGATCAGAATTTTACAAAACATACTTTAATTAAAAATAAAATTCCAAGATCAATGTGAATATGAAGACATGCTGAGTAGGTAGATGACGTGTACAACCTCAATTTCCCACCGCATTAAGTTACTTTCACTGCTGTGAGTCGATGTAAGTATCTATGAGCTCCTCGCTCTGCTTCGAGCTGAGTCAGGGTATGAACATTATGGCTCCGGGATGATTGGTCCACAACTTTGGTTCGGACTGAAATATCTCCACAAATATTGAATAGATTGCCAGGACATTTTGTGAAGACATTCACAACTACTTTCGTAATGACTTTTGTGATCCACTGACTTTATCTCAGAGGCCATCACATCATGTATCATGTTTGGAGCTAAGTAGAAAAAGATAATAATGCTAACGCTATAAATCACGAGTATGAAGGAGGCAGGCAGAAGTTCTTTCACGATGATACTACACTGATTTAATGTGTGCGTGAATCCCTTCTCCTCCAGTTGATCTCAAATGACTATAAACATCATTATCTTATGGACTGTTTTTAGCATTTTCTGTATTTTCTCTTTGTCCCAGATGTGAAGCCACCACAGCAGAGTTTCATTTGAACAGTCTGAATGTTGCTTTCTTAAAGCGCTCTTGTCGTCATATATCTAACAGGAATTTGAGTAACATAAAGTGCTAGTTATCCACATGTTTTCATCGTTGTCTCATTATGTATATGCTCACAACTGGGAAGCTGCATGGCCCCAACAATAAACCAGTTGTGAAGCCAACAATGCGTTGCAAACTGTTTACAGGCCAGCTCATTCTGCCGAATCAAAGCTAGCTTCTTTGTGTGCTGATTGTCATATTTCGCCTATGGCTCATCCTGGTTATAGTGAACAGAATACACCGTTTTAATGTGCCAACTCAAACACGTAACGCTTGAATGCCTCAAATGTACAATTTGCATATAAATGCACTCCGGGAATGTTTTCCTGCTGCATAAAAGTTAGTTTTGAGGAGAGAGGGGGCCAGCCATTAATATATTGTTTTCCACTTAAGCAAAAGGGTTGTCGCTATTGCTTTATAACAATAACGAAAAATATACTGTAAAGATACATTTGCATTCAGTATTAATTTGTCATGCACAAAATATGAATACACCTTTTGTGTTAGCAGATTGGTTTGAAGCGATAGAAAGCAAATAAATGAGATTCATTTACATGTTGAGCATATTCTTTCAGAACCATTATGTTTAAGCCTCAGAGAATCACAGTAAAATATTTTTCCATTGGCTGATTATTTTACTTTCATTCAGCTATTCTAGTTTAATCAATCAGACAGGGGCATTTGGAAGATGGTGAGTCAACTGACACCAAACTAATGGCTTATGCCCAGTGTTGATAGTGGTGTCTACTTAATCTGTAATCAATATCATGGTGCTATTTGACTGTGACATATCTGGTTAGTTATGCATGAAATTGCCCTCATTATGAGATACATAGAAGTAAAAGGCACATTTTCCTGATGATAATAGCTGAGGCTCATTACTCATTTGGGTTTGCATTCATAAAGCGAAGCAGAAATTCTAACTTATCTGCAGAAATACTTTTTTCAATCCCACAGTTATCTGTGTGAGTCAAGGAAATATCAACAAGGTTACAGCAAAAATACAGTTTTAATATTTCCCCACCAAAAATAAATAATTAAAGCAAATTTATTCAGCTACAGAAGAATTGTTAAACTGCCCGAAGAGATTTTGGATTAATAACAAAAAGGTGCTGCATTCAGTCAGCCTTTCAGGATAAACTTTAATCAAAACCAAACAGAGGAGATGGATTCATATCTCAATGATTAAAAAGACTTAAAAAGAGTGATAGAAACATTCACAATAGCCATGATACACTTTCAACAACAATTAGATTATTAATTTGAAAGATATGATTAGAGAAAAAATCGAATAAATAGTTATTTACAGGTGAAATTTCGGCCGATGACCAGGTGGGATTTTAAGTACAGGAAACTCTTTCTTCTGCTTTGCTATCTTTAAGAAATGATTAGTGCAACGTTGTACAGAAAAACAAGCAAAGTACAGGAAGAAAATATCTGTGAAATCATCAATAGTAGTCAAGATGCAAAAACATCCAGCCTCCTATGAGATTAATCCAGCTGAATTAAAGGAGCATGGTGGTCGGAGTAACATTCAGCCTGTGCTGAAAGGCCTCAGGCTCTGTTACTTGTGGCATTGCTCATAGGTCAAGATAAACAAGGAAAATCAGGCGTGCAGCATTAGGTTATGTGTAACGGAGGGTGTGAAATGACAACTCAGGGCAATTAACCTTTTCTTTATGGCAGATTAGCACCAAAGGTAGTTTTGACTATCTAACAATTGCTAAATGAATTAGCATATTCAACTTCTCGCTGAGTAGTTGTCATGTGACTATTCTTACATGGGTGCAAATGATCACGTTCTTTCTTATTCCATTCTATGACATTAGTCTGCTGTTAAATACACAAGGAGGAGACTTAAGAGCATCTAAAGCTGAATTGGAGCTGCTCGACAAAAGAAAACCAAGGAATGCACACTGTTATACTGTGGAGCAATAAGGAGATAAATATCAGCAACAGCACGTGACATTTCCAGCTCAAACTTATTGAGCACAGGAGCTCGAATGACTCTAAATCACACACTGCAGACTACTCGCTGGTTTTATGTTGACCTCTCAGTCGAGGGGGTGAGACTTAAATGATGAGCAGGACTCATTGAAATTTAGTTTGCAACTTTTGGAGAATAACACAACAATGCATTTTTATATTCATCATGTCTTAAAAAGGAAGTATTGATCCAGGAAAGCTACAGCAAAACATATGGTCAAACAAAGTTTGCATACCGGTGGAAGGTCACAGCCTTTTTGGCCAACGCTCACTTGATCTCTTGACATGTGCATGAGGTCTAATCCTAGTAACACACACACACACACAGAATCTCTTCCAACGTCCAAAGCAATATTTTTGCCGTCAGAACTAGATGTTGATGCGGTTGAGACACTACATTCAAATCAATTCAACAATTTCTAGTTGTCTGTTTGTCTTATTGATCAGGTTATGATTACAGTGTTGCCTTGTCCTTCCCTAATCCACCTGCAAATACAGCTCACACTCAAAGTCAAGCAACAGATATGATGTGTGTTCAGATTATAGATTTTCTTTCACCTGCAAACATACAATCTCATATATCTTATATACAGAATGTGTGTACAGAAAAAATTCAATAATTTGAAGCTTGAAAATGAAATATTGAAGATGGACTGATTAAATATGGTTTCTTCCTAAATTTCACCTAATCTTCATCGCTCACCTGTGTCCCTCATCAGCCCTGAGTCTTCAATAATCCCTTTTTCATTCTCTCCGTGCCAGATGGTTGCTTCATGTTTTAATTTCCAGCCTCTGAACCCTGTTGTCTGAACATGAAACTGTATCTAAGCCCTTCTCTGTACTTTCCTGCCTGCCAGAACTCTTCCTTGCTCCATTCCCACTATACTGTTTACCCAATACTTGTGTGAACTGCCCAGTAAGCTTTATATCTCTTCATATCCCACCTCAAATAAATCCCTGAACAGTTCCTGACTGCTCAATTGTCTGCATTTGGGTCCAATTTCTTGTCGCCTCGACCCACCTGCGTGACAATTACAGGTTTTCTGGAATGATCAAATACATTCAAAGAGGATTTATCTGAGGCACAACTTTGAAGTGAGTTTAAAAGGGCTTTACCCAGGGGAGTAAAACATGAAATGTCTTGGTGGTTATCTACAGTAACAACGTCATCAAAAAGTCACTGAAAGTAAGTGAGCGTGTCAAACATTAACATTGATTCTTGAGCGGACAATTATTTGCATTGATTTTACTGTAATCCAGCGTGTCGTTTAGCGGGCATAGAGGACAGTGTTTTAGCTGTCATTCATATACTTGCAAACCACGATTTACTGCTTCAGCCACAGTCTTTTACAAGCCTCACAACTATAAATCCTGTATGACATCTTAATATACCTCCACTCTCAAACACACAGAGATTTACACTAACGGTTGTAATTCATGAAAAGGAGTTAACTGATTTCTGAAACTCTGTCATCTATAAATCTGTGAGGAGTGGAAGATAAACGACTGTCTTTATTAAATCAACTGTCATAAAAAAAAAGACAGCCAGAGATTTGCGCTAAAGCTGCTATACACCATAAAACAATACGCTGCTGTAGATATGATTGTCTAAAGACACACACAAACAAACATATAACATGCCTTCAGCTCTGAATCAATTACTTAACTCGTGAACGTGAGGGTGAGGGGGGTTGGGCAGCTAACCTTCATGTGGATGATTGATGTGAATTGATGCAGGACAGTTCAAGTGCATTTATCAGGGTTTACTCACCATGATGAGAGCTTCTACGAGAAAGACGTTGTGCTGTTAAAAATATAATTTGTATAGATAGATGGGCCTCATGTTGAATAATAAAAAAGAGCCTATCGATGATGTATAGGCATCATTTTAAATCCTCAAAGGGATACAAATATTACTCATATTCAGAAAACCTGTAATTACTCAGTAATATGTTATTACTGCGCAAATAAGTAAAACAGAACCACATTGGCAAGCTGCCCGGCCACACATTCACATGCAGGAGATAATAACTGACTTATTTACTGAGAACGCGATCATGAAATGTCAACAGTGCCGCGGTGCTGTTTCGACGTATAAATATACCAATAACATGAAGATGATGTGGGGATTAAATACATTTGCATTTGCTTTCTAATGGACTTAAACTCTGCTTTATCGTGAGGCAAATACCTTGGGATGTATTATGTTTACCACGGTTTTGCTTCTGTTTTGAAGCTTAAGTAGATGTTTAATTAACTCTCTTCTGAGTGTTTACCAATACACAAACCCAGTCTCACGGCAGTCACTGAAATAGTGAAACAATTTAAATTTAAGGTTTGTACATCGACACACATTTAAATGTTTTTGATGTCGCTCAGCACAAAAACAATGCCAATGGAAAGTCAATTAGATTCATTTTCATGGTGGAAATACAAACTATACGTATCCGTGTGACAATGCACTGTTCAGAGCCAGTAAGTATCAAGAAATCCTGGGTATGCAGGGCTGGTTTGGAGTTAATGTGTCAGCAAACACAGGACTGATGTTCTCGACAGCGTGGCCTAAAGCTTTTTAGTCAAGTGACACATTCAATGATCCTTTTGTTGCCTAAAACTAAAGTTAGTTTTGTTGCATAATGTCATCCCAAAAACTAATTTAGTTTGTGACTATTTCACAAACTACTATGAGACTGTGTTTAATGCACACAATCAATTCCTTTCCTGGAGTGGGGTGGTTTGTTTTGCCCGAATCAATCTGTGGGAAATGACGTATCCCACGGGTCAACAGTCGCTTATTCACTCATCCAGCAGTCGTAAAGCAACGTTGCCATAATCTATGTATTATTCACTCTCTTAGAGCTGTTTTTTTGGTTTACCAACTCCAGAGGAAAATATATGACTCGTTAGCTGCTAAATGATGCTCCTACATGTTTATGCAAGTCACTACCTGTGTCTACTGTTAGCAACAAATACTTTTAATGCTACTTAACTCCTTCACTGCCTGCCGTATATGGGTTAGTATCGCTCTCTCTTGCCTATCTAACGCTAAGAAACCCTGCTCGCTTTTGACATCTCCGCCTCAAGGTGAAACGTTTGCTGAATCAACAACATCTCTTTTTAAAGCAGCTTTATACGCACGTCAACGGTTCGGTGCTTCATGAGCTGATGTACACAGAGATGAAAACCCCGAAAAGACTATTTACAGCTTCAGGTTTTCATATAAAACTTTTCAGAGTTCAAGTCTTTGCTGAGATTTAATTAATTCCATGCTTCCATGTCATCCCTCTCATCCCTCTGTGTAGAGTAATGATCCTCCCCGGTGCCACCCCTGGTCCGTCAACCACAGTTAATAGTAGCTGTAACCTCATGTAGTAATGCTTATCACAGGTACCCTACTGTTGCAGGGAGCAAAGCAGCAGCACTGCAGAGAAACCCACGGAGGCGTGAAAAGAGATGGAGACCACCACGGGTGGTCTCACAAACTGGAATGGGGACAGGCAAAGTCAGTAGGAGCACACACACGAGCAAATGTGCACACGCACACGCACGCGCAGGTTGTTGGTGGGGATTGAGTTGACAGATTGCCTCCAGAGTAGCAAGAACATACACTTTCCCACGTCTCCATCCTATAGCTGGGAGATTAAAGAAGGACGAGGGAAATGCACGGCAATCGACTTCCTTTCTGACAGGGATAAGAGGTGGACAAGAGAAGACAAAAAACACTGATCCCTTACATATTGAAAATCACAAACTCCTGGCCAATAGGCGATCTATCAGGAGAAGGCTGTCTGTATGGTGGTTTTAAGAAAAAGCAAGTGTTGATGAGGCACGGGAAGAAAAATAAATGAAAGGAGCGGACTCAACTGGAGTTTATGTGACCTTGAACCTTTGAACCTTTTCTATAAATTCTCCAAATGTACCTTACAAGCTGCAGTTTAAGGGAGAAACGTCACAGTGCGTTTAGATTGTTCAGCATCTTCTTCTCAGACCAACGGTAAAAATGCAAGTCTAATCACACTTGTAACTTTGTCTACTTTTTTGTCAGCCAATCCTTTTCTTTTCTTCCTCTTCTTTTTTTTATTACCTGCTCCAAGCACATGTTGGCTCAAGTCAAACATTTGAACCACCGTTGGTGTGTGAAAAATACCCGATGGCAATCCGAGGAGTCCCACCTGCCTTGTGCTCGAGTGTTATGCTGAAGTCTTACACAGTCTTCGAATATGCAAGCCAATGCAGTTAACCAGGCTTTAGCCTCCACCCATTACACACACATCACCAAGGTTAATCTTTAACAATATGGAGACTCACACAGCAACCATGCAATGACTTTGTCCTGAAACAGAATTCAGACAGCACACTTGTGTCTCTCTCTCCCTCTCTCTCACACACACACACACACACACACACACACACACACACACACACACACACACACACACACACACACACACACACTCCAACCTGACATAAAGACCTTGGAGTGGCTTCTTCTCATTACCGTCCTGGAATCAAAGAAGATGATCTGTGATTCAAACCAACCTCCCTGGATCATATTTTACCAGTAGAGCAAACAAAACTCTTGTCAGACCCGAGCGTCTCTTTTTTCCCGACTTAAACACCTGGTGCAAACCTCACATCAAACATAGTTCTGATGGATTGAAGCAAGTTGTCCTGCTGGAGCAGAAACTGTCGGAGGCAGAGAGTGAACCACGATAACAGAATGAGCTGCTGATCAGCGACTATACTGCCACAGCAGCTGGACCCGTGCCTTGTGGGGTGAGATGCAGGGACTATACCGTCTCTGAAGGCTTGAGCAGTCTAAAGTATTGTAGGAAGGAGGAAAAGAAAAGCCAACTGAGGCGTTAAGGGAAGCACAGAGAGAGGAGCAGCTGGCCACCTGGACACAAGCTGAAGCCTGATAAAAACCTCTGCTGCTTCACCTGGGGGAGGACTTTCTGACGAAATGGGAAGACCAGTGCTGTGCTGAGGGCAGACCAGACAGAACAAGTACATTGTGTCCCCTCTGGAAACATGCAGAGCACTGCATGTGCTGTATGTGGAGGAGTGGACATACAGAACAGTCGGTGAACATGTACGCCGCATATAGCTGCGGTAGCTTCATTATACTGTATGAATGTGAAAATTATAAATATGTGGAGGAGTTTGCCCTTTGCGCACCACTCTTCTCTTCACCCTTCTTGTTGTCAAATATAAGATTATAAACTGGAATGAGGCCACATTATGTGAATATATGGACATTTCTGGAGCTATAGGGCCTCTCTCTTTCTTTTCCGACTATTCAGACATTATGTCCTGAGGTGGAATTAAGGCATCTCCATCTCTTTACCCTGTCTCTTCAGGCCTGCCAGAAGAATGAGCAATCAGTTCACTTCCAGCTCTTATTACTACACATTCACTGATATCAATAAAACATAGATGTTACGTGACAGTTTCAAGTGTTACATTGAAAGCACACGGATGGCTCATGTCTTACATGAGTTGTCCTAATAGCATGCAATTTCTTGGCTAATGCTGTACCTCACCACATCGAGTAGAAATGGCGTATCAGTATGGACAATACCATTGTTGTATTTCAGTTTATAACATATTATGGTTTACAGTAATAATTCCTTATATGATGGCCAATTAGCAACAAGAAATATCTGCGCAGAAATATCAAAGATATTTGTGGTGTTTTAGAAAGTGTGTTGCCTTGCCTATCAAACATATAAATGGACCAATTCCAATATTGATTGGGTGGCAATCACAAGCTAATCTTGCTAGTTAGGAAGCGTTCATGTACTTGTTTACACTTCCTTTAATACCATTTAAGAATTTTCTGATGCACAATGCACAATTCAACTAAACTACTCTTGAAATACCATAGTATTAAAATGTTATTGCATATAAATACTGTAGATATATTTTATTTACTGTTGTGTCGAGAGCTTTGTCTGTATTATGTCATTGTGAGAGCATTTTCATGAAGGGAAGATGGCCACATCTGCTCTTCCACTGAGATGATATGCATCTAAAACCCCTGTTACTGAGCGTGGGCATAGAAACACTTTTTATATGGTTGACTGCAGCTTAGAATACCCTATTGTATAATTAATGTAGTGTCTGTACCCTCTCACCTCGTACAGATTAATAATATATATATGCTTTTCCCACCATGGCTCCACAAAAATAAAAACCCATACAGTAGGCACCTCACCGCTCTTGTGTCAAAAGAGATTTAAATATATGTTGAATGTGAGAATATGTCAAATTGGCCACAGATGAACTGTCATTTTTTAATGCAATTATGTTGCGGTGTCCGCTAATCTACCACATGGTAATCCCATGTGACCAAAGAGATTATCATTATTATTTGACTTTTCATTTGCAATCCCATTTTAAATTCATGGTTTACAGAGAATGACTCGTAATGACTTTGGTGATCCCCTGACTGGTCCTGCAGAGATAACATGAGGTTGACATTGATAGTTTTTAAGTGAAATATTTTGACAACTATTGGTTGTGGATTGTTGTGCAATTTGATGCACACGTTATTTTCCCTCTCAGGATGAGTTGTGTTGCTCTAACACCATCCTCAACACAACCTTTTTAATTATTGTATTCCTGCACTGGGAAGTTTGGTAAGAGCAGAATGTGAAACCAAACCTCTAATCTTTAAAGGTAGTAGCTCTTGTGACAAAAGTCAATTGATTTAAAGATAAAGCACAACTCTATGATGTTATCTGTGAGAGAGTATAGACGATGTAATGTATAAATTGAAGAATGACCTTGGACTCCTGCGCACACTGTCGACATCTACGAGGTCAACCAGGTCGTACATGCATGAAGCTTAATGCTCTATAACTCACACCTGAGTGATTTTAATAGAAGAATACATAGCAGCTGTGGTGTTGACTCGGCTCAGGACAGTCCAATCAACATCGACACAGCATGGAAATCTTTTGGTTAAATCAAAATAATACATGTATTTATTAAAAGAAACATACATACATGTGCAACAAAGAAAGTATGTTGGATGCAAACAAAATAAATAAATAAAAAAAGCCAAATAGAGATTTAAAAGAGGATACTGAATGTGCCTGCCTTTATAGAGGGCAAATAAGGTACAAGTCAAAGATTATCATCCTGTAGAAAACTAAAAGAAATGAAATGTAACACTAACCTATTAAAATGTATTTGGATTTAGAAAAAATACACATAGTAGCCTTCTTCTTCTTTATGTCCTAAAAAACGCTTTCAAGCAGTGACATTGGGTGAGCTTGAAGACTTTTTTTGTCATGACAAAAGTCTTTAATAATACTATAGTCTGCTCTGGAGGTTATTGTAATGTGGTCTTCCTGGAGCACAACGTTTTATTTTGCTACTGAGCGCTCAGGGCTTTAGCTCCTTACATTCCCATACAGACTGATTTATGACCACTGTGTAGCTTCGCAGTCTGAGGTACTCCAGGAATTAATCCAGTGGGATGACCCCACAAACATGATGACGGCTAAGATTTTCTGGCAGAGGGGAAAACAGAAGTTGGAGATAAATGCCCTCGTTATTTATGAGAGGCAGCCAGGAAAGGGAGACCTTAGATTGTTTGAAGCAAGAAAGCTTTAAAGCTTCTGTAATCAACATTTTTATATTAACAATGGCAAATTACGACATATAATGTGAAAGGAGTCGCTTGTAGCAGTAAAATAAACAGGTTCCCTCAGCTCTGGAGAGTTTCAGCACTTTTCAAGCTCTTCATTTTGGTTTTATGGCCCACAGCACGTCCTTATAGACTTTGATCAAATCTGACTTCTTTTTACAACCTCAGCAGTTGCCCCCTGATAGCCATTAGAAATAATGCAATATTTATTGCCTCCCCTCACTCAGAACTGGAGGTTGTCGTCTGTCTTCATGGTTTTGGTTCACTCCCGGCGCTCTCATAGCATTGTATAGAAAGCATCTTTGGATGCTGCAGAGCTTTGGGTTCTTTAAACACAGGAACCATTTCAGTTGTACAAGAGTCAATACAGCCTCAACTTGCTTGAACTATCCCTTCCAGCATATTTTGAAAATGCAAACACAGAAGTGGAGGCACAAGGAAGAGTGAACATCCAGACTCCATGTTTCTTTGGCAACTGAGCAAACTCCATCAGCTGACAAGGGCTGAAATATGCTCAAAAACTCCAAAACAGGTGAGTGAGTAGACGTGGAGTTGAGTCAGCTGCTGTTCCAAAACATCACGGTTGTGATATATTTCAGTGCAGCATCCAAAGATGTTATTATAACTGTGTAATCTTTTCCAATTCTCACACACCGTGTATATTACTGACTTGACCATATCAAAGTGTCGTTATATTAATAAAATCTTCTAAGGACCTTTAAAAATCATATGAGTCATCTCACGAAATATGTATTCAAAGGCAAAGACAAGCACATTAAAACTGCTCCCGAATCAAAACCTCTTACAGCAATCCCTCTTAAAGTCATGTGGTACTTTCTAAGAGCTACCACTAAGGCTGCTTTAAAGGAAGTATTGTCAGGCGAGCAAACGAAGCAGCTGGTTTTTTAATGCTGAAATATGAGATCAAATCAGAAGACACTATAAATTAAAAATGACTGTTGTGGGCGCAAGGTTTCTAACCATGGTGGATTATCTTCACACATGAAGCACGTATTGTAATTTACAGTTGGAATGAGGATGAAAGAGGGCACTTGCTTGCCCAAAGCTTTTTTCAAGGGTGTGTGGTGTATCATAACTTTGATTTGCATAAATTTTACAGTGAATGAGATGACAGGCCTTTTGGGTTGAACTACTGAACAACAAACACGTGCACAAATGTCCTTGCATTACAAAAATACAGTAGGTGTTAAATACTATGAAATTAGACAGTGCATGAGGCAACTTGACCAACACACATCATTTGTAGGATAGTCCCTCAATAAATCTAATCAGAGTTTACCGAATAGTAGATCTCCTGTACACATCACTTCCAATATTTTTCCAGTTCTCTCTTTGATCATTCTTTGAGGCTTACTGTAATTGCGGCTCAGTTAACACTCAATTACTGAAACAGAATTTTTAAGTTTATCTGTGAAATAGCCTCACGTGGAGATCTATTCGAGACATCCCTCTCTTCCATGGGGACCCCGCAGCGTTCCGCGGCCGGGGAAGATATAATCATCTCTCATGTCTTCTGGGTCTACGTCCTGGCCTCCTAACAGTTGCACGTGCCTGGAAAACCTCTTAAGGGAGGCGTCCTAATCAGATGCTGAACCTGTTCAGCTGGACGCTTTTGACACAAAGGAACAGCGGCTCTACTTGTGTCTAAAAATCAAATTTGTTTGGTCACCACCAAAAGCTCATTACGGTGGGGGAGAGTTGGATCAACATGATTGGGAAATTGAGAGCTTTTCCTTCCAGCTTAGCTCCCGCTTCACCACAACTGTACAAAGCCTGCATCACTGCTGACGCCACTACAAGTGTGGACGGTTGTACTCACCTAAATACATCGAAGAACTGTCAATGCACAATGAAAGCTGAAATTATCTGTATTCATTGAATCACACAACTCAAGTCCCTGAGAGCCAATGACTGGACAGGCTCATACATGGTTCAGGGTCAGTCTTTTGATCTTGAAGTGACTCTACAACACCGCTTACTATTGACATTTCTCAGTGGCTCCCGGCGGTGACTTAGACAGCAGAAACCTCATCGACCCCTTCATAAGACAGATAAAGGCAGGAGCAAGGGCACAGGGTTACCGCACATGTGTGTGAATCCTGCTGATAGCGGGAAGATTTTCTGAAAGATAATTTAAAAGAAGCGAGAGTCGTGGTTTTGACAAGCACAAAGGAGCATTGTATCCTGGCTCAAAGGATGGTTGAGAATAAATACAAGGCTCTGTTCATTAATGGTACTGTCACTTCTGCAAGTAGAAATATCAGTAATGGGGCTTCTTGAAAACCTTCCTAATGCGAAATTACCCAATTTCTGTTGATCTCGAAATTGTGCCTAAAAGCATTAAGCAAGTGGCTTTACTTTCCTAGATCAGAAAACAATAATGTAAATTAAACCATGGAGCATTCAATTGGGTTTTTTTGCTCTTAAAAGGTTTAGAGATTTCAAAACAGCTAATCAACACATTCACTACATAGCAATTGCTCGAGTTTGTGGTACAAAAGTCAGTGTTTCAAGTGATGTTCACAGCGAGCTACTTAATTTACCAGTTTGCTTCAGTTTGTCATGGCTGGTGTGAAAGCTGTCAATCATTCTCTGGTGCCGACTGAACAACTGGACGACAGAGAAGACAAAAGAACACATCAGGTTCAGTGAAGTGCAGCATTATTTGCTGTCAATCAAAAACGGTCTAATCATTAAGCTCCCCTGCCAGTCCATACCGCCATGTCCATGACAACGTGTTCACTCCTCTTGGTCGGTTTGAAAAAAAAAGGTCAATGTGAACATAAAAATACATACATTATTTTTTCGTCCAGACCAAATCCAGCCAACTAGTCGTGGTCAGCCATCACGAGCTGGTCTGTTTGAAGCATATGAACCCTAATACCTGTTCAGATTCAGATAGCTCATGTTAAATCGCAGAGGCCTGGTGTGAAGCATTCAATGCAGGTAAAAAAAAGGAGGAGGGATTTTTATTCAGGTTTTATAATATCTGCAGTCAGCTGTTTTTGCATTGCTCTGTGAATTGAGGCTGAGCTTCCGATTCGAGGTCCCATTCGTTTTAGATTACGTTAGAGAAACGAAACCAACTGGGATTTCTACTTTTTTATTTCTTACACCACCTGATACATTCATTCATTCATGTGATTTTAAAGACATTACGGGAGCTTGCATTTCAATCAGTTAAATAAACTGATTCGATCGAATATTTCACCCTTTCAAAATCTTACATCTAATGTCATTGCCTTGCTTTTGTCAGCTTCAGTCACACTCCGGTGATGATGCTGATAGCCTACATTGTGAGCCGCCGTGCTTCCTCCTGCAGCGTTACCTCAAGCTCCGTCACATCTCCTGTCACTGAAAGAAGCAGCCGTCGTCTCTGCCCTCAGCCACCGCTCCAGGTCTCAGTCAGCTTCTAGTGATGATGTCGGGAGCCTTATCAATCCCACTGCAACCTTCCAGCAGTAACAACAACCTCCCCTGTACGTCTCGTCTCTGGAGGAAACCTCTAAACTGACTCCCCTCAGCAACAACTGGGAAGCTGTCTCACACTCCTGCTCCAGCTCTGTCTTCAGGGGACAGAGGCGCTCATGAAAGAGGAACATGGAGAAGAGAAAAGGACAGTAACAAGCCCTCAGAATAAGAAACTTAAAGGACTAAGAGCTATAAGGACACCTTTCCACAAGGAAACATGTTTAACAAACATATTCTCTGTTTAAAATAAACATGTAAGACATTAGGATGAAATAGATTTGAGAATAATGTGTGCTCCAAATGTGTTGTTGCCTCAAACCTGATGTACATATGCATGCCAGAAGATATTCATATCTGACAGTAAACCACTTGGTTCTGGTTCTGGAAAGATAGTAGTCATTGTTAATCCTTTGTGGCTCAATAATAACGTCCCACTGCGTCCATCTTTGAGATATGATATGGGGAAATAAATGATTAAGTATACATCATAAGCTTTGTTCCAGTTATTTTGATTTTAATCAGTAATGTGGAACCTCACTATTTGGTGTAGAACTAAATTAAGAGTAATAATTTATGAAAATAGAAAAAAATTCAGAAGATATTAAATATGTTTTTGAAGCTGTCTGATTTGGCTTTTTAATTCGCCCTCAGATCTTCTCCGGTTCATTTGCTTTAGCTTTTTATAGTGATTTCAATCACACCTCTTTACTTTTTTTTTTAAAGATTCTGCTTCGATGTACAGCAACAGGGTTTTTCTGGATATATTCAACAAAATTTTGAAGCTTTATTCCCATCACCTTAATTGCAAAGCTGCTGTATTTGACTTTACATCTCCATCCTTTGATTCAATATGTGAAGTACCCTGCAGTTTCTATCTATCATACTTTACAATAATACATGTGGGAATGTATGACTACCAGGAAGTGGAGGTGTGTTCAAGTGAAGTTTTTGATGAATCATGTGTGCATGCAAACTAATCTATCTGAAAACAATAATAGTTGTTGGAATGGGTGACGAGTTGAAACGGTTCGACAATGACAAACATCAAGCCCTCTGTCTGTCTGTCTGTCTGTCTGTCTGTCTGTCTGTCTGCATGTCTGTCTGCCAGACCCGCTGCTGCTGATAAACAGAGGGTGTGATTGTTCTAAATGGGACCTGAGTGGATAACCTTTGATCTCACTGAATTAGTGATCAGGATTGCAGAGCAAGCGCTCATCCACGGAGGACTCTGCCTCCCACCATCTCTCTCTCACTGATAACTGGATACATCGAGGAATGGAAGGTGAGAACAGAAGGTGAAAAATGTGTTGGAGAAATGAAGGGAGAGTCTCATATACTGATGAATAAAGATAAGTTTGCATCAACGCACATACATGTCTACTATTTTTCAGTCTATGCTTTTTAGGCACACCATGATTTTAAGGATGGCAGCGTCAGTCTGTTGATCAATTCGCCACTAAATGGATTGTTATAACTTTGAACAGATATTCATGAGAGTGACATTTATGCTTTTGAGTTAAATGTCTAATGACAACTATTTAATAGCTTGCCATGAAATTTAGCATAAATGTCCATGTCCCCTTCTGGATGAATTGTAATTACTTTGGGGATCCCCCAACTTTCATCTAGTACCATGATCAGGTCAAAATTAATGTTTATATAATATATTTCCAGTAACAAACGTTAGCATGCTAATGTGCATCTTAGCACATGGTCACAGGGAGCATGTTGTCATACTGGTGTATGCATTTCGCTCAAAGCACCATCGCAGCCTCGCAGTGCTGCTGGCATGGCTAGTCATAAGTGCAAAAACACCAGTCCTCCCATTCATTTGACTGTTGGTAGTTCTTTCAGGCTGCGGCATCGGGGACCACAGGGGATTCAGAGAAAGAAAGCTGCACTCCCACAATGCAGTGACACTCCTCCCACACTGCTGCACAAACCTTCACTAAATGCTGCAACGCTTGATTTGTTGTGAATGCAGCCGTATAGTCTTGGTTAATTCATAGAAAAATACAGAAGAGAACAAAAAATAACACCATGGGAGGAGGGGGGGAAGAGGGGCGGGTTCTTCCAGAAATTAGGTTGCTGACAGTATTTGACGGCACAGAGCAATAAAACAAATGACCAGTGAGATGTATCCCACTCCCTGAGATTTAAGAAAAAAAAAAAAAAATCCATCAGAGCAGAGAAAGCAGCATGAAAGTCCCATTGGGGTTCACTCAACTATAACTGGCTGAAACGACATGCTGTGTGCTAAAACCGGTAATCTGCATCGTATGGCACCAAATTACAAGCTGTATTACCTTCTTTACTAATTTGAAGAAGACAGTTTTGTTGATGAAATGGAACTAATTGATCTGTCATTGTGCTGTGATTCTCATGACACTAAGTCTACGCTTCAAGACAGCCCGGCTAATGGTGGGCCGCAGGAAACATGGAGATCCCCGACGTGAGGCACATAACTGAGCTGACTCACTGATGTAAAGAGTGTAGTGACACTACATGGATTAAGCCTCAATACAGTGCAGGAAGATAGATGAGGAGGAAAACAAAGCTAAAAGAGTGATTTACATAGAACATTTTAAATTTAACAAATTCAAAAGATGAAATGAAACAGTGGGAGTAAAGAAGGGTAAAGGAGAAAGAAGATGGAGATATTAAAAGTCCTAAAGAGCGTGACAAGAAATACGCGTCCTGATAAAATGGAGCTGTGACCTTTTCTGCTTTTCTCACTTTGTTAGTCAAATGCCAACTGTGACACAAGTGAGTGAAACTTAACAGTAATGACCCTTTGAAAAACCACATTTTGAACCTTGAATCCAATCAGCTCCTGCCTATTTAAAGGTTTGGAATGAGAAACATGTTGACAAACTTCATGTTTCTCTAAAACATATTATTGAGGAAAAATAGAAAAATATCATGATGGTTTCATGTCCCAAGAGTCTGATTGAGTTGAGGCACACAGACAGAGACATATTGCCTTCAGTAGAAGAGGATGAAGCTATATTTCTGTTTGTACCTTGGTTCCCTGTGGTGGCTCACTTCTTCAGAAATAACGTGGACTGAGACCAAGACTTAATCTACGCCGGATCATGCCAGAACATGATTTGGACCTTTCTCGATTGGGAACAACACCAACAACATTTTGTAAATTCTGGCATCTCCTCTGTTACTAAAAAAAAAAAAAAGGATTTCCTAAAAATATTGCTCTGCATTCTAATTTCCAAATTAAGCACTGACTGGGACTGGTATTTAGGCTCGCCTGTGTGGAGAGGCGTTAACTGTGGTTAGCAGGAAGTTTGAATCTACAACTATCACCTTTATGTTTTCTACGGTACAGAACAACTGAAGGGGAAAAGTTGTTAACGTAAATGGATGTAAATGTCCCTCTCCAGTCACAAACACCACTGGGACGTTGCCACTAAGGAGCTTTTTGACTACCTCAGTGCTCTGTCAGGGATGTCTTCATGCCGTCCATCAATTTATCACTTCCGGTTGCATTTTTTCTTTCTTATGCTCTCTCTCTCTCTCTCTCTCTCTCTCTCTCTCTCTCTCTCTCTCTCTCTCTCTCTCTCTCTCTCTCACTCTCTCTATTGTATTTGAAATCTTGGGACGCATGTGATGATTTATTCGCCCACCCCTGCTCTTAGCTGCATGCTGTGCCAACAGCACATTATCAGGGAATTACAATAAGCGGTAATTACTCATTCATAAAATCTAAAAATCCCCCTCGCTCTGTGTCTGAGTCCATGGCCCTGTGAGTGTGGAGGAGGATTGACACTGCCAGTTAAAAATTGGGAGATTTTTCTTTTTCAACCGTTGCATTATATCTAAAAAATGTACTTTTAAATTAATCAATTATGAGTTTGAGGAGGAAGCGATACAAATTGGTCCACACCTTTATTATTTCACACAAAAAGAAAAAAAAACCCTATCATTGGCAGCTCTATTATGAAAATGTTACTTAAGAATATAGCAGCTGTCTCATGAAACGCACACACATATTATTTAATAACACTAGTGATTCTTTTTTTTTTTTTCCCTCTGTATTGAGTTTAGCTCTCATGACTCTTATACTCAGACTGTAACAGCACTCAAACCAAAGCGAGTCTGATGAGTGGAAAAAAGGAAAGGTGTTCTAGGCCATTGACGTCAAGACGGATATGGAATATTACCTTGATGAGATTCAATGGGAAAAAATTCAAAATGACTATTTTAAAAGTGCTTGCGTATCACATATAATTGTAAAAGTCATGTGACACTTACCTTAACCTAAATCCATGAATCCTCAGCTCAGAGCCAAACTGACCATGACAGGAGGTTACACACCACGAGCCAAGATAGTGAAGCGTGTGTGCAAGTGTGGGCGTGTGTGTGTGTGTGTGTGTGTGTGTGTGTGTGTGTGTGTGTGTGTGTGTGTGTGTGTGTGTGTGCCTGTGTGCGCGTGCTCTTATACATCTATCTTTGAAAGAACCAATTTGAGTTTTAAACAGCAGGAGAAAGGTTATTTTATCTTCACTCTCTACAAAGCCTGTTAGAGGGTTAGTATTTGGTTTTAGAAGGATGACGGTGGTGATTAATACATTTATTATAATCAATACATTCTATGAAAAAAACAACAACGCATCCCTGAGATATCGTGTTCATGAGAATTTGATGGACCAAATTTGATGATATCCCGAGAATGTGACAGATTTCATGTCACAATGACCTTGACCTTTGGCCTTCAAAATGTAATCAGTTCATCCTTGAAGTAGATGGGCCCTAACCCTAACTGACCCCAACCCTAACAAGCCGAACACGTAATAAAAATCCTTAGACCATGTTGCCATTAGATTTATGTGAAATTAAGTGAAGTTAATTTTAGGGGTGATAGTAATGCTTTATGTCAATTATGTCATTATGTTTGTGTGTGTGTGTGTGTGTGTATGCTACTGTGCTTACATGCTTGCTGTAAGCACAATTGAAACAGCATGCAGGAGCATTTCTGCTGATTTCTCCGATGCAGTTTGTGATTAACTGCTGAATAATTGCAACACGCAGCAGCAAAGTGTAATGTGGTTTTTCACCGGTTCCACAAATACTTTAAACTCAATAATGCTTTTTTCTGTCTCAAAGGGAAGAGGTGAAGTGAAAATTAGGATATGCTATTAATCATGTTAATCTAAGCTGACACAGTCATTAGATGTGAGTTTGGGCTGCTCATGAAAACAGAAAGGAAAACCTTTTCAATAATGTTGCTGACATGAACATTTGTACAGACTGTTAACACAACATTAACTAAAGCTACAGTGAAAGACAAGGATGACACATCAAAAACTACATTTTGACCAACAACTATATCTCCACAGTGTAAAACCTACAGTGTAATCTGTCTCTAACAGCTTTTCTTCCCTCAGTGTGGATTTGTGCCTTGTTGTATAATCTCATCTTGACTGAAAAGGATAAGGGCTTCTTTCCCCCAAAGTTAATCAGTCGTTTTTGGCGGCAGGAACAGGATAGATTAGAGGCTTTTCCAACTCCTGTAAGTGGTGAAACGCTTTAAGTGCTCTGAACACAGAATGATTTATGAAGAGAAACAAACTTGTCCATTAGGAGCTGTCAAAAACGAGCTTACTCATCATGTGGCCAGTCTAACGTCTGTCTCCCTGTCAATAAAACATTCAAAGTGTTAATGAAGAAAGCTGGGATTTCATCTCAAGTGTTAAAAGGAAGTTAAAAGGTAAAAAGATCTAAAGCAAACTGGCTATTAGTTCATCATACATTTACACTGAAACTAAAATCATATAATAATCTAAAGTCAAATAATATAAAGTCTGGGGAGTGTATTTCTCACTTTCCTTGATATGTGTAATATGGTATTGACCCAGTAAAGTAGCACAATATAAACATGATGTTTACAGCCGCAAAAAAAGCTGCTATTTGTTAAAATGTACAGACATTCAGCTCTGATCAGCTGCTTCGTGATAGTATAGCACATCCTCCTAAAGCCAGGTCAGGACTTTCTATTCTTTTTTTATTTCAAAAGGTGCTGTGTACAATCATTATCTTTCTTTTACATATCCAAAAGTAAATGAAACGCTACTTTGACATACAATGATTGCTGTTGGTGAAAAAATAATTGGCTTTAAATTGAAATCTGAATTGAATTCTCCTTAATATTCTAAGAGGCATTTGTAAGGAAATATGAACTTGTATCTACTACAGCTATTCAGAAGAGGACAAAAACATTTTGGATGTTCGGTATTGGGGAACTATAAGCATTAGTGGGCATCTCTTATTACATTGGTTGACCTCAAACATTCTCAATCAGTAGTTCATAGTGATTATTTAGTTTTACATGAGCTCTGTTTCGGAGATTAAGGGATACAACAAACTAGTGTAAGTGCCAGAATGAAAAGATTGATATTAAGGAAGGCAGAACAATTATGGGTGGCACTTTAGTTGACCACTCTGTCTACAACTATTATTATTACGCATCTTAGGAGGTAGCTATCCAATACTAGACTTATTTTAAGTGCAGGTGTAAATGCAATGAAACAGATACAGTGGGGACCTCAAACACACTCCAAAAGCTCAAAGGCTGAGACATTCTGCATCCAAGTGTAAATGCGTTGACAGTTTTAGGTGACACACGTCGCCTCTGGACACTTCTCAAATGGAAAAACAGCACAGCTCACTAAACATGTTTCACTACCTTCTCACAAACATGAAACGATGCAAGAGGTTTCCTTCATGAGCGACAAACAATAAAACAATAAATAAAGTAAAAGGACACCGATGGGAGTATTTCGGGAGGGAAAGGACAGTTGGATTAATATGTAACTGCTGAAGAGGTGTTTCCCTAATGACAGAAATAAGCACACAAGGTTTGCAAAGCGGTAAAAAAAGAAAATTAAGCGTTGGAATTTTGCTTTATTTCAAATAAAACGTTACGTGTAAACTGCATAAGAATTATGTTCTTTCTACCTTGAATATTCCTGGAAAGGCGATTTGGACTGTTTTTCTTGATGCCTGTGTGTGTGTGCGTGTGTGTGTGTGTGTGCGTGCGTGCGTGTCTGTGTGTGTTTGTGTGTGTGTGTGCGCGTGTGCGTCAGTTGAGGCTTTTGTCAGCGGCTGTTCATTATACCAGTGAACAACATTGGTCTGAGCTGTGCGTGTAGGACGTTTACAAAAATGATCTGCTAAACGATAAACACTCTGCTGTCTATGTTTTGTGCATCTCCAAACACTCAAGAGAGCCCGAATTAGAAGATGTGTACTGTGTATTTCCATCTGTCTGTGTGTTCCTGTTTGTTGATATCCACAGGGACATTGAGTTCGACATTGTGCGTGCAATCTACACAACTCTAAATGCCAAATGTCAAGAAACGCTGTGGCTTCCTTGGACGGAAATATTTTCTATTCTTATTTAAGACAATTATTATACAAATGAGTTAATACTGACCATTCCAAACTTTTGGAATTAAAATCCTCACCAACCCAAAGACATTGATTTAAAGGTGCATTGTGTAATATCTGACTGGTCTATGGGATATCTACTGAAATAACCAGCTAGCCCAGCAGTGCTGTCTTATTACACCTCGTGCACCTCAAGAGGACATTTGAGTCACGGTAGTTTCTGCCATTTTGGATTCAATCCAAATAAACAAACTCTCAAAACATACACAGAGCGCACTGCCCCCAGTTAGTGGCACGATAGCAATGTTATTTAGATTAGCTCTCAGAGTTTCAGCAGTTTGTTCAAAATTAGCAGATCCTTGCTGCTGTTTGTTAGTAGTTGGATTTTTGACATATTTTTTCGAAATTTAGTTTGCATGGACCCAGTAAGAGAGGTGAAATTCTGCCTCCTATTTGTTTGGAGCATGTGGGCAAATCTTTTAAATTAGACCCTTAAATTCAAGAAAAATATTAAAATGAATATTCCCTTTTCTCAAAATATGAAAACATTTATCATTAGTGTTTGTTTTGACTAGTATATTCAATTTGTAAAAAATATAAATACCAAAAACAATGCTATTAAATGTTAATTTATGTTTCGACTGCGATAGCAATCTTTGATAGATAGATAGATATAACGCAGGTTTGCCAAGTATCTACACAGCATAAACAGGATGTTGAAGCGATGTTTTGATCACTAAAAAGGGTTCACAAAGCAAACTTGCTCCGAGATAACAAGCGTGTTATCAAATGCAGCTTGGGCACAAAAGACAATCCCCGTATCTTTAGCTCACAATCCCTCACACGATTTTCAGCTTCCTGCAACACATTCCCCGAGGATGGATCTTAACAAGAACTCTTGGCCACGTTAACCTCCAATCCCGTGTCTAGTCAGCATTTAAAGGTCGGTCTGCTTGGTGGGATTTGAACTGACAGACCTCGGGTAAGGAGCCAAGTTCCCGGAGCTTTCAGTGGCAGCCGGCGTAAGGATTAATGAGCTGATACTGACTCCATCATTTCTTCCAAACAACACAACTGTAAGGAGCTTGACTCGAGTAATACCGATACATGGTGTGTGTGTGAGCGCAGGTAGGAATATGTCTCGTTATGTGACCGAGTGGACTCACCTGCGCTAACTGCATTGGAGAGGTGAGTCATGTGGAAACAACATAATCCTGAGGCAACCTGGAGGGGAGAAGAATCCCACTGGGATTTAGACTCATGCATAATTTAGAGATGAAGGTTTCTAGCACACACGCAGGTGTCATCGGAGTGTTTGAGGACTCCCCTAAAATACTACTTCGAGGATTGTTTCGTGCAGCTTTAATTTCCACAAATGTTCAGACAAACTAAAGAGTTGTCAAGTTCAAGGGACACGAGGGACCTTTCCTTTTAGCCTCATAGCGGTGCTTCAAATCAGAGCAAATTAGACCAAATATCGCAGCTCTGGCTCTCAACCAGCTCTATAAAAAACATATCCACTACTTCAGAGCGGTTTAGTTAATGGGACACCGCTGCAGTTATTTATAATCCATTTGGTGAAAGAATACTCATCAGTGGCTTGCCATTGAAAACAGATCCCAATATGCCTGTTTTCACACCACACAACTCTTAAGGGAATCTGTGAACACTAGTTATTATCATTTCAAAAACTGATTATTGATTGGTGGTTCACTGAGTGTCACAGCACCAGCTTAATTCAAGTCACTCTCGTTTGTTTCCCTGCAACACTCAACTCTCCTGCCAGTTCAAACCCTGCCACTCCCTACTGACCTGCAGTGACCCCTGTCCGTGCCTTTCATTGTTTGACAGCCACAAACACCTGATCACCTGTTCCCACTTCCCTTATCCGCCATGCAGAACATATAAAGCCGTCCATTTCCACCTGTTCCCTGTCAGATTGTCCTCTGTGTTCCTCTCCATGTGTTTCTGCATAACGCTCTGAAGCCTGAAACTGGTTTCTTGACTCGAGGACTAGGACAAATAATTTTTTTTCTGGTTTCTGCGTTGTATATTTGGGTCAAACCCCACCTTGTTTGCATCACTAAATTATTTAGTATAATAATTTATGTCCACCATATTTGCTGTCATAAATGTGATTTCTATTAGGGATGACCATCCATTCAGACTGTAGATATGGTAATTTCAAATCTTATTTCACACTCCACTACAATGATGACCCAGTGGTAATGCAACACACAGTATGACCTGGTTACATACACAATATCCATCACATTGTATAACTTTAACCCTTACATTGCAATGAGAATAAGAATAAGATTATAGTTATCCTGGCTAGTTTGACCTTTGTTAAAGTTGGACAGAGCTGTATTTCGAGGTTATTTATTTTTTGTCTGTTTTTGTGCACTAGCCTTCTTTGTATATTCTAGCAGGGCAAGCATGCTTGTTATAAACACACATTGTCATCAACAGGTGATTGTAGGCTATCAATATGAATGGTAATGAAATGGCAAAAAAGTCACGCCAACAACAAATGACAAACAAGACTGGGTCAGACGACTGGTCAAGTGCATTAATGGCACCGATGCAGACAATGACACCGGTACCAACAAAAAAAAAAGCTCGTTCAGCTACAGCCCTTCAACAGACCAGTAGGAATTATGAATTTGTGCTTCGAGGTCTAATGAGGAAAAACAAAAAAGTACAAACACCTGTGTGATGAATAAATTATTAATATGCTGGGTGTGGAGTTCAGACATACATGTTGACAGTTGCCATTTCACGGATTATCACACTATGCAGCTGCCACTGCGTGTTTGCTTGTGTTTTCGGTTTGCCGCATATTTTCTTGACAACCTCCATGTGACTTCAAGATTTAGTTTTTTTTAAAAGGCTGTATACATGTAACAGGCGGAAATTGGCACGCCGCTGGCCATTCATAGGAGAGCACGTGAAAAGTTAGGATGACCTTTTCATAAGAAGTCATAGAAACCTTTGAAACCAAAGTTTTTCCAGGTCTAGAGGTATATCTGTGCTCAGTATGTCGGCTCTGCTGCAATACTGTTTGGATGTTATTGCAACAGTTTCTTAAAAAGTCATTTGGTCTCAAATTTAGCCTTCAATGTATGGCATCATGAAAATAATTATGACAGCAGAAAAAGATAATTATTATGAATTCATTCATTTTTATTATTATTCAAGAGTTTCAAATGAGTATCTTGAAACAAGACAAAAGTACGCCGATGTAATGACAGTTTATTAGTTTGCAGAGCTATACCGTTCAACATTTAAACAATATTAAAGCAGCTCTGAAATAGCTACGAGCCGCTAACGACCATATGTTGACTACAATGTAATCTGGACATCACAACAACCCTCGAGGTTATGACTGAAATAACTGCTAGAGAAAATCTGGCATTTATGAAGAACCAAAAGTGTTGAAAAGACAATAATTTCAATGTTCTTGCAGCTTTGAAAATCTTGAGCTTCAGTCAGAATCTTCAAAATGGTCAAGTCTCTGATGTCAAAGTAAATCACTGTTCTCGTTCTTGCATCATGATTAGAGGCAAGCAACTGGAATATGTAATATTTTCCTTCAGGGCATTACTGGAATATCACATGAAATTAGTATTTACTAACCTTTTTTAGGTCATTTTGGCACAAATGAACATGTTCGTTATAATCATATTCGTCTTCTCTGACTGGGAGTATAGTATTGACAGTATTGTGTGCCTCTCTTCATCTTCTCTTCTGTTTTTAGAGCCGTCTTCACTCTGTTTACTGTGATGTTTGCCTTTGTATCTCATCCCTTTGGCCTTTGTACCTCACAAATGCTGCATAGATTTTTTTTTACGGTGAACAATCAAGTAACAAAACACAGCTCTGCAGCCAATTGCCTTTGGGTTATCTTCAAACAAAAGCAACTTTGTGTCTATTTCTAAAAGAAAAGCACTGTTGTGTCGTATTGAGATGTAGTCAGCAGGAAACATGTAAACTGGGAGCTGCAGAGACATTTTCCGTTATCTCACTGCAAGACAGAAAAGGCTTTAACAATGTGTGTCTCTCAATATTTTCTGATGCCAAACCTATCATTTCTGTATCGCTTCAGCTGCTTAATTTGAATTGAATGCTGTTGGCTTAACGTAAAGGCGGCACAAGTTAAAACATGCAAAAAGAATTTAGTATCAGAATTAAATGAGCTGTTCTGTAGAAAAAGAATGAACCTGCAAACCCCATGACGGAGCCCATTTCAACTTGTTGTGGAGATTCTTCTTATATCAGATCAGTCTGTAAAATCAATGTTCCTCTTACAGTGCAACTCCTAATCGCTCTCTCTATATTTTCAATCATGCCAACTATTGGATAAAGTAGTATCCAGCAAAACACTTTACACACAGCATGCCAGCTATAATTATCTCCTTATTAACTTTAATGATGAATGATGATGTATTAGTGTGAGAGGGTCGAGCATCCATCGCACTCGCGACCGCCATTTATTAAGGCTTCATCAGTGATGAAGTCAGTGAATGAATGAAAAACAATCTTCCTCCCATCACAGTGTCACCGCCCTCATCATCTCCTTCTGAAAACATAAATGTTAACAATATACACAGCAGCACAAACATACAGCAACGTCACATTCTAGAAAATAGTAATCTACCTATTAAAAATTGGGTTGTCCCTAAAGCGGACACATTAGCACAACATAACACTGTGTGTTATTGTGTGTCTTGCTCGAGGAGAAGCCTCGTCCTGAAATCTTGCGTTACATCCATTGATGAAATCAGCGTAATATTTTGTAAAAACCATGTTAACATATTCAACACAACACTCTTCTCTTCAACTCTCACTCATGTTACCGCCACTGTCTTCTCGCAACAAGTCACATGACACATTAATGTATCCTCACACAACGGTTTGTATGGAATCTTACTAAACGTTACTGATCATTTTTCGTGCGTTTTCCTACTGAAGTCAGCAAGATGTGACAATTTCTGCTTCTGTCTTTACAGGGGAAAAAATAAATAGGTTTATGCAACAAAACTACATAGTTCGGTTTAGGTAAGGATCGTTGTTTGGGTAAAAACAAATACAAAAGTACCATTACTGTATTACGCACATTATGTGACAAATAAATCAATGCTGACTTTTAGTTTCACCTTTTCTAAACATATGTATTGTACTGTGCAATAACACTGAAGTTAAATTAACTTGGTCCATATTATTATTATGATTTTATTATTATTATTATTAGTCTATCTGGACAGAAAATGAATACCAGACAATCTGATGCTCAATAATAAAAGGCCAAGTAATGAATTCTGTCTCATACACTAGTATGGCAAGGCAGCTGTTAGGTTTAAAGAAAGATCAAACTACATGTAATTTATTCTTCTTTTGTATAAAACCAGCAGTTGACCTGCCCAGTGTTTACTGAGGAGAGAAGAAATTCAAATAACCTCTTCGTGCATCACAGCTTTTCAGCGTTTCAACTACTCAATTTTCTGCATAATAAGAATAAAATATTATAAATAAAGAATTCATAAATTGAACTCAAGACAGACACATGTTTGACTTTCTATTCAGAGAGAAGTATTTTAAAGTGCTAAACTGCCCAAAAAGATCTGCACTGTATTTCATTCCCACGTGGGCGCTCCATTTCCCGAGGATGGAGACGACGCGATCAAAGACGAATCAGCCAATTCTAAGTCCAGCAGTTTTCATTTCCACTTAAAAAAATCCTTAGAGTGTGTGGGTATTTGTGTGTGTGTGCCTACATGTGTGAAAGTGATGTGCTCCATTTCTTGATTAACGTTTTCTATACTTGAAGAGCCTGTTAATTAGCTTTGAAGGAGCTGCTATTGATTCAATTAATGATTAAATATGCAGAAGATGGGGGGAGCAAAAGTAGTTTAATCAAAGCTTTTAATGAACTAACAAGACCGCTTTTTCTGTGAATTAGTGTGGAGCATGGACAACAATTTTAAGGTACTTTGTTCTTACTTAAAAGTGAAGCTTTTCAGAGAACTCTCATGAGATAATTTCACTGAGAACCGGAGCAGTGTGATGTTATAGTTAATCGAAAATACCCGTTTGAATGAGTGATTGCTGACAGAAATACACATGTTGACCTGTGTCATCAATGACAGACTGAATTGCTCATTTGTTTGAAAAACGATTAAGAAAAAACTGAAAAAACAGTGATATTATGCTGAATCAAGGCAATTACATTATTTAGGGGACTTAAGGGACTTTTTTTTATGAACTGGTGTCTTTGTAATAAGTAATTAACTCAGATGTTCAATAAATTATCTCTAATCCACAATCCCAGCCATGTTTTCAAGAAAAAGCTGTCAAAGTCTTCCCCAGGGGTCAAAAATAGTTTTCTTATGGCAGCTGCTAATGTTGCTCATTATTACCGCCATTGCTGAAATCTCAGTCAAATCCCTGCAGTGTGGTGTAGTTAATATAAGAATGGCTGACATCTTCAAGGTTTCTCGCTGCAGGTGCTTCCCTAAACTTTTGGAAATAAGTGGGAAACTGGCAAATAGCCGTCAACAACCAGGTTTCTGCAATCCCATAAACAATCCCCACCTCGAGATGAAGAGGAAGGAATATCTGCTGAAAATTTCTGCATTACTCTGCTTAAATCTGTAGCATCATTTTGCATAAAACTTAGATGGTTTTAATTAAACAGCCAGAGCAGAGTTAGTATTTCTAATTTACCTATTGTTTTGGGAATGTTTGTCTTTTAGTTTGTGATTTAGTCTTGCTTTGAAGATCCTATTTTTAATCTTTACTTGAATGTCAAAATGTTATGGTAGTTCGTTTACAGTGCAATAGAGAGAGAGACTGCTGTTATCATGCTGCATTGCAACACTGCATATGTTGACGCATGCACTTTGACTCAAACTATGCAAACCCAATGTATCATTTGCAGCTTCAGCATTACAGCGGAAATTGTACCAAGTCTGTATCGACATAAAAGTATAATGTATGTGGAGTAGGGTTCAGAACTCATGAAATTTTAATGAAACCAAAGGTTCGTTCGTGAAGATTTAGACAGAACAGAATCAGGAGGCTGACTCATATTGAGTATTTATCTTATAGAAATGGTTTGAGACATTTCTCTGGATTTTTAAATATTTATTTCTTCTCTCAGCTTGAAATCCTGCTTTGAATCCAGGCTGACAACCTCACTTTAAGTCTATATGGGAGTCAGAGTTTGAGTTGATATTGGGTGCATCATTGTTTAAACACAGGACTCAAATTAAAGTCTGGGATTATCTCAAAACTCATTCAACCCCAAATATTATTTAAGAAATGAAGATTCATATTTTTCCTGGAACAGAATTGGAAATGAGTTGATCATTTTGCTGTGGCACCATCTTCCACTGCCAAGTTGCACCCTATTGAGAACCTCTTCCCTACAGTAACACGAAGTGGACTGTCAGGTATCCACTGTGTTACTTGCAAACACACGCCTGCAGTCGCTGTCGATTACATTCACTCTCAGTGTGTCTTGGGCGCACAGAACAGCTTCTGTTCAGCAGCCAGTCCCATCAAAACCTCACAGAAACGAAGATTTTAAAGCAACTTGTTGACGACTCCGTGATCTCCTCTGGAGCAGGGCGGATCGTGTCAGCACCGAGGAGCCCCCATGTCGTCCCCCCCGGGGCGGTTGAATTGTTCCCGAAGAAAACTCACAACGTGCTGCGCTTCGATGCATCCGACGGAGCTGCGCCGGCAGCTCACTTCTTACACCTTTCACACAGTCCGGCACTTGAACTCCGGAAAAGGGCATTTTTGAAGCTGAACGTCATCATTTCGAGTCGCTTTAAGTTTTTCGGGACAACTGAAATAACTTGTTTTTCCTGTGTTTGTATATTAAATACAGACCGGCACGCGCTACCTTTTTTTTTTAGATGACATGGGAAGCAGTCTCAGCACTTACAGCAGCAACATCTCGTGAAGCTGAAGCTGCCCGCTGCTGTAAGCCAGTCCGTATTTCACTGGTTTGTACCGGACGTGTATAAATGAGGGAAACCGCTGCTGGGACTCCCTGGTCGCTTTTGAACTCCGCTTTTCTTAAAGAGGAGTGGATGGAAATTTGTCAAATGAAGAAAAAACATGGTAAGTTTAACGATCTTTTCTTTTTATAAATAAATAAGCATCATCTGTCCGTGTTCGCTCCCATTACGCACGGATCGGAGAGCGCAGAGGAGTGTGACATCATGTTTGACTTGCAAGAGCTGAACTAAGGCAAACATTACAGGTTCAAATCGGCTATTCTTGAAAGATCAAACAACTCTGGTGAGAATCTATAAATGATTCACACACACACACAAGATGAAGATGTCACAAAAATCGGCTACCAGGGTCAGACTCACTATACGAGCCCTGAGGGGAAGTCACAAGAGCTTCGTGGATTTAAACGTGTCATGAAGTGCAAGACATGAGAAAACAAATAAGTGAAGGATAAAGCCTGCATGAAGCCCCAGTGTGACAAACCTGACTGACAGGGTGAGTAAACAGCTGGAGGATGCAGGAAGCACATTATGTTTTGTTTTTTGAACAGTAACTACATTATCTCATTCCAGTTCTTCACGGTCAGTGATTGCAGCCTAATATAACTTCACAAATTGGTTCGTGAGCTAATATTAGCTATTAAGTTCATTACAATCATGATAATATTAACAGGTTTGTCAGTTTCTTTTTCTGACTTAATGTTTTGTTATAGAGTGAACAGTTTAAGGGGTTGGCAGGCGAGGAGCTTATAATGTGATAAAGCATATTTAATCTTAATCACAAGGCTTGAATTCCTGTATAATTCTACAATATGCTGCTGTAGAGAAGTCACTGGTTGACTGGCCTTGGTGTTGACGTTACATTACAGTTGTTTTCTTTAAAACCAGCACAGTTGTGGCACATGCAGCAGAAGCCATTAAATGTAGGGCAGCAGAGTGGAGTTACATGGTGATATTTGTTATTGGTGATAAGCCTTATGGGCTTTTTGTGCTGGGCATTAAAACAACATGCACAGTGTGTTGTAGTGATTTGGTTTACACAAGTGAGTTTGATAATATTCATGTCCTAATTTTCAATTTTCTTGCACCCTTCTGTCGGACCATCCTCACTTGAAAGAAGGAATTCAATTATTTGAATTACATGAGAAGATGCTGCTTTTGCCATTATTGGCTGCTGGTGAGCAGGAGCAGCCCAGACATTAAGTCCATTTCAAGTTGGAAAAAATAGGCCTTTCTTCTCCTCTTGAGCTTTTCAGGAACACACCTCAGGCTCTGTTCAGAGAGAGAGAGAGAGAGAGAGAGAGAGAGAGAGAGAGAGAGAGAGAGAGAGAGAGAGAGAGAGAGAGAGAGAGAAACAGAGAGAGTGTTGCACTGTTTTGCTTTGAGTAGCTGACTGATGTGAGAGATACTCTGCAAAATGAAAGGGAATCACCATCACGATGCGCTGATGAAAAGTATCTTTGAGCACACAATGTACCTCCACTCCGTCGGGAGACTCGTACAGGCAGCTTCCTCTCTCGCACTGACACTGACTGTTTTCTCTCCAACCCTCTTCCTCTCCTTCCCCTCTCTCTCTGTTTTCTCTCCAACCCTCTCCCTCTCCTTCCCCTCTCTCTCTCTCTCTCAGACACACACACACACACGCGCGCACACACACACACCCACACACACACACGCACACACCTCAGCACATGTACCTTAACAATCAGGGTGTGACGATAATGGAAAATCCATTCCTATTCATATGCTGTACCCTCTCCCTACTTAATATAAACACTATTAAACATTGGAAACGTGAATGATACAGAAACATTATGATACTGTTAAATATGCAAATTTCTTATACAATGATGATGGAGTTTTGTTTCCTCTCATCTGGTGGAGGAGAGGGCATATCACGAAGAGCACTGGTTTGGAGCTCATTAGGCAAAGTATGAAGTTTAGGTTTAATAATTAATGTAAGAAGAACCAATTTATGCCTGATGGTTTCCAGAGGGCAGCATATGATAATATAACGACTCTCTGTAAGAAGAGGATATAGGGGTAAAAATGTAATCCCCATCGATTTGCTCTCTCACGTTCACTTGCCTCCCATGGTCCTATTGTTTTTACTCTATTGGGCATTCACGCCACTGGGGAGCAAATCACTGTGAACAGCCAGAAACAAGCTAAGGTACGCTGAGAGTCAGCGATGTATGAGATGAAGGAAAATAATAACTTACAAGCTAGTTTTAAAACTGACACACTGACACAACAGAAACTTACAAACACGTACTGACACTTAAGTTCATTACTTTGCGGCTCTACATCAAAGATAGGCAACCTTTGTCTTGTGGTTGCTTATCTATCGGCACACTACACAGACGGTGAGCAAGAGAGCTTTTTCAAAATGTTGAAATGCCTCTTATCTGCAGGCCAAAATACCTTTTTCACAGCCATTGGCAGATGTGTGACATATTATTTACTGTAGTTTGAATGATAAATTGTTTTGGCTGCTGATGAACCAGATGGGCACGTTTTTTTTTTTTATAAAGATAGCTTTCTCATGGAGGGCTTTCATATATACTTAGAATGTTCTGATTATCAGAAGAACATGTTTTGAATAGTTTTTTTGCTATATTGTTTATTCCATCCTATATGGATGAAATACAATTCCATATTCATTTGAGATTTTAATTGAGATGTGATGTCATAATTCAACCTAAGTATTGTATGTTTAGGGGTTTAACGTAATGGGAGTATTCCACTTGCAGGACTGTGCTGAAACTAGAACAAGAAGCAGATGTATGCAGTTGAGTTACAGCTTCATTCCACAATCATAACATGTGTTACTTCAACAAAACTGTCACTTTTATGTTGTCAGGAGACAAACCATAGTAAACAAAGTAAAACACTTGAGTCAATCACTACGTTGTTTGTTCTGCAGACTACTGTTCACAGAACTGTGCAGCACGCGAGTAGCAGCTGAGCAGATGGTGGGGCAGCGACTGTGAAGAAGACTTTACCATTCGGCTGTAAAACACTCTGCCTGACTACATATCTTTGTAATCATGGAGCAAGAAAATGCCAATATTACATTCAGGACCAAGAGATACTGGGAGTGCAATGAGGAATGAGGAGATTAATACTGACACCGTACTCATTAATTGGCCCAACTGCTGACATGAGAGAGTTAACTACTATCAGACAAACTAAATTCCCTGAACTCAGTAAGAGGCTATCAAACAATGTGACAACCAGTCTCAGTGCAGCATTACCTGCAATTCCCACAACTATTAAAAATGGAACCAACGTGTTATTATGCCATTGCAGCAGCAACACACACGGCCAATGGATGCCCTTGCAAGCTATGCCCTGAAAGTAAGATGAAGTAAACATGCAAAGAGGTTGAGAAACAAAACTACAAACTAAAGGAAGAACAAGTAGAGGAAATTATCATGACACCAATCATCAGTTGCATCCATTGCAGGAACCAGTCACCATTATTAGATATCCAACTATGCATCATTAAAAACAGCAGCACCAAAGCCTAACGTGATCCTCAAAGACACAAACAAAGCAGAATGAAAAGGTTTCTTAATACTGGATAACACGAGGAATGACTGTCATGGGAATCCTCATTAAACGTCTGGCCAATAACCTGCTTCTGCTCGACAAACTCTTGCTGGCCTTTTAATCAATAGAGACTAATTGAAAGTCTTGCTTAAAGATATGAATTAATGTGATACAGAGGTAATGTGTGTGTCCTTTGGTAATTAGACCCCGTCGTAATCTCCAATTTTTCAGTGGAAGTCATCCAGGCATACGAGCAATACAGGAAGATGCACCTGACGCTGGAGGCTATGAAAGAGGGAAGAGCAGCTGAAGATCTGAATGGATATGATATGGATGGACCAACTGGGAAGACTGGTTCTGATGGATAGTGGAATTGGGTTGAGGTGGATCACAGCCGACATCGTAGTGACAACTGACAGGAGAAGAGAAAAGGGTGGTCTTTAAAGTTTGATGGCAACTAGAAGATTGGCTTACAATGGCGACCCCACTGCCGTTCTGCAAAAGACTGGATCGGGTCGTTATGCAGAACCAATTCAAGTTTAAATCTCCTCCTCTGTGAGAAAAACTTTTAACTGTGAGTTAAGAATGACAGAAAAAGCCACTCGAGGATCCACCGCCTTAATATCAAGATGTTGTTCGGACTGGAAACACACGGAAAGCCAAATGGGTTCAACAACATAAAAAACTCACAGAAAAGTTTCAAGAAACTAAGGGATGGAGAGTTACATGAAAACAGCAATAAGGAGGCAAGATAATGCCGAAGGAAAGAAAGGCAGCAACAACTAATTATCATCATTGAGGTAACGTGTACAGCAGCTATGCAGCTTTAAAATGCTTGTTTCTTTCCGACCGACAGTTACCAAGTTACCAATGTGCTAAACACCAGTCTGAAGTTAGCTTGATCATCACATATAGTTCACTGCACGGTGGTGAAGTTCAGATCAATGGAAGTGATCAGATTATAATTTTTCTTTAGTAAACGCAGAAATCTGAGATATTTCTCAAAAAAACTGCAGTTGTAAGAAGAATTATTGACCTCTCCTGTCTCTAAACTGACTCCTACTCCTAATATTTATATTTATTAGATGCAGAAATCCAGTTCATTCACATGCGCTGTTAAAGTTCCTTGTTTCAGTTTCACAACATGAAAATACTGGAAATGGAAGTGACAGTGTTTTAAAGTGACGATGGCTCAGCTGGATATACTGGAACGATACAGACATTTGCAAACCCATCTATATGGTGTACACTTCACTTCTCTTGTCACATTTTATGCTGCTGTGTTTTCTCTTTACACTGAAATTAAAGCAATCCATTAGAATTGAGTCTTTATCTATCATCTCATTGGATCTACAGGCAGGATTATTCACATGGGATTGGACTAAATCTGATAACGCAGTGTTTTACTCACAAAATAAAACGTCCCTCTCTCTCTCTTCATCACCATTTTCTCCACTACTGTCTCAGCACTGAGAAGACAAACCACATTGCAGTGTCGCAGAGGGACCTTTGTGATTTTGTCTTATTTGATCTAATTTGTTGTAGCATTCTTCAATGTATGTCCTTCCCCTACTCTTTTTATTTCCTTTGCTCACATAATCTCCCAGTCTTTTGTTTGTTGATTCATTCTTCATCTCTGACTGATTTAAAGTCAGACTACCAACACGATTAGCGCTGAATCCTAAGATTGGGCGCTCCAGATGAAAGCCATAATTATAGATCGTAACAATAATTCATTTTATCATGAAAATGACAGCCTATACTTCTTCCTCTCACAGCAGTAGCAGCATCTGTGCCACTCAGGCCATTAGTGGTCAATGTTTCACGATTGACTACTTGTTGAAAGATGCCTGTTTCCATTACAGCGCTTAATCAGAATCAGAATCAAAAACCGTTTATTGCCAGGAACGTTTTCACAAACAAGGAATTTATCTTGGCGGAAGGTGCAACGTCAGACATTAAACATTAGACGAGACCAACAACAATCAACAGTCAATGAGAACACAGTGCAATGTGTATTAAATTAAGTATGAGGTAAAGATAAAGTGCTCAGACAACAACAAGGGAGGTATAGCTGTGTCCAGTTAAGCCAGTTATAAGAGGTATAGCTGTGTCCAGTTAAGCCAGTTATAAGAGGTATAGCTGTGTCCAGTTAAGCCAGTTATAAGAGGTATAGCTGTGTCGCCTTACCCAACAGCCTCTTCGGTGCTGACTGAATCCTGTTGACTGGAAGTAAAAAATACCACAAGGCAATACAATACAAAAAGAGTATCTGTACTACCTGGATATGCACCGTTTCCATTTGAGCCACAAAACAGCACACTGTAAACTGTACAGTTACTAGATTCACATTTTGTAATTATAGCAACATTGACATTTTATTCATTTTTCCTATGAATCATTAATATTACTCAAAACAATCCAGAACTAATTCTTTGTTGGATGCCACGTGGAGATTATTGTCTTTGTGTGGGAGAATGCCTATTCATATTTAGCTGTAAAATATAATTATAGTGTGATAAAAGCATAATCAGATTGGACAATGACGCATCAAGACCAAAGACAAAGAGCCTCTTGTGAGAACCGTTCACACAAACAAATTAATTAAGCGGCGATAGAAGAGAATTTGTGTCATTCACAGATTTACTGGTAGATGTATTCAGTATCATCCTCTGACACACACTCAGTGCATCGTTCACCTCCTGAAGGCTGTAATATCATTCGTCTAACATCTCTGTGACTGTGACCGCCTCTCTTATTAGTCATGGGCGAATGTTAAATTATTGCCTTTGAATTTGTGTCACCGTACACAACTCTGCTCTGATGACATGTCAATGACAGCTGCAGTGCGGTTTAATGCAGCCGACAGCTCCATTTGTTCTGTTTTAGTTTGCTGAATCACAAATCAGGATTTAAGGCTGCGTGAAATTAAATAGTTCTTTTTAATATTTGGTGACATTTTTATGAAAGATGAGGTCATTAGCAGATTAAGTATGGTTCTGTGAAAACCAGTTAGTTGCGAAGAAGGAACAATGTTTGAACTTTGGAGCAAAACAGGTGCAGTGTGTACAATTAAGCTGTAATTAGGATGCAATTTATGTTTGAATGTTTACACCTGAGGTGAGGTTGAAATGTTGCATTTCATATGCAGTATTGAGCTCAGCAAATATGAATAGAGTTTATAATCACAGCACGATTCTTTTGGGACTCTGCATGTCGGATCTTTTGGAAAATACATTAGCAGACCGAGGTTTCAAAGTCCAGAGTTAGTCAATCCTTTGAAAATAAAGTTGAAAGTGCCCCTTTGACATTTTTTAAGTAGTTCGTTGTGTTAATTGACAAGCTCCTTCTTTCTGTCAGAAACTTGACCAAAGTCAGAGTCAAGATGTCAGTTTCTCTTCTTTTTACTTACAAATTGGCTTCCACACAATTTCTCTGGGGATCTGTAATTCAATATGGATCCTTGCTGCTTAATTAAGTGTGGCTTCAGCCGCATGGGGTCAGAGACCCCATGCTGGAAGCACACTTCATGTTCTCCTGCGGGCTTATTATTAGTTGGAATGCTTCGAGCATTCCAACTATTGTTCTTCGAATCTTTAAAAAACTTATTATTATTATTCTTCTATTTCTTCCGTACGTATTTTGGACTTCTTCAACTCCTTCATATTTTCAGCTACAGAAAAAAGTTCAATTATTCAAATATTCAGCTTCTTAAGCACACGTGTGCAACTTCCTTTTCAAATTTCAGACTTTTCAAATTTTTAAATTATTAAACTTTTTATGATTTTTTTTAAAATGGGACCCAATGGGGAAATCTTCAAATCATCTTCAACTTCAAACGTTTACAGGTTCTTCATACGTTCAGCTAGAGACACAATTTCAAATTTCAAATGTTGACAAAACGTTCAGCTATTATTCTACGCTTTTACATTTTTCATATTTTTTCAAATATTTAAATTATTAAACTTTTTATGAAAATAAAAATGAATGGTTTCCAATGGAAAAACGTTTTAAAATCCGCTTAAACTTCTTCAACTCCAAAAGCCTAAGGCTCTGCCATGCTTTCAGCTAGAGACACCATTCCAAGTTTAAAATGTTGCCAAAACTTTCAGCTATTACCGAATATCTCCACTTATTGATATATTTTAGACTGTCATAATTGTCAGCGTTTTAGTTTTATGTTTTTTTGCCGCCTTTTCTCTCTTTTGCATGAGTGTGTGTTGCGGAGCTCAGAGCACGTGATGTCATGTTAGAGGGCAGACCCACGTCAGATCTTGAAGATTTTTTTTTTTTAAATTTGCCGTAAACTCCGTACCGTGTACTCTTTGGGCATAATTTATAGCTCAAAACGTTGGAAATCTTGTCTTCTGTCATAAACTGCGGTCGATAGGAATCCAACACATTCAGACGTCTCGTAATCGGACTGAATGTGAGAGCAAGTCCACCTCGCTCTGCCATCCACTTCAATGTTAAATCTCCCTCCAAAGCCACGTCTCCCCTGAAGCTCGTACCTGATTTGTAAATCGCCCGTACAGACACATGTTTTATCGTACAGACTCGCCAGTCACAGTATCTGTTCATCAGGTCTTCCTAACGCTTCATATGCGATATCTAAGCAATTGGGGCTTTTTAAGTATGTTTTTTGGGTGATTTTTGGATAGGTGTTTCCCAGCATTGACTCCATATAATCATCGGCAGTTAGTAATTGTAACTGCCGATATTTGAATTCATCACCATGGCAACCTCTGACATGAGGGCAGTTCAACAGACACACAGACACTTACACACGCACACACACACAGGACTTCTCTCTCTGTCTCCCTCCCTCCCTTTCTCTATCTGTTCATATATATATTCCACTATTTTCATATCTATTCAGCTGTTTTGTTATTTTCAAATATATTCAGCTTTTTTAAGCTTTATTCAACAATATTTCACTATGTTCAGTGTTTAGATGATGCAGTTTTCCTTTCAACTTTTCCAATTATACATTTAAACAACAAGGATTTTCAACAGTTCAGTTTAATGCTTTTGGGCTTCAACACTTTTCATCAGGTAGTTTTCTTTACATGTTCATATATATTCCACTATTTTCATATATATTCAGTTGTTTTGTTATTTTCAAATATATTCAGCTTTTTTAAAGCTTTTTTAAGCTTTATTCAACAAAATTTCACTATGTTCAGTAATTAGACGATGCAGTTTTCCTTTCAACTTTTCCAATTATACATTTAAACAAGAAGGATTTTCAACAGTTCAGTTTAATGCTTTTGGGCTTCAACACTTTTCATCAGTTAGTTTTCTTTTCATGTTCATTTATATTCCACTATTTTTATATATATTCAGTTGTTTTGTTATTTTCAAATATATTCAGCTTTTTTCAGCTTTATTCAACAATATTTCACTATGTTCAGTATTTAGATGATGCAGTTTTCCTTTCAACTTTTCCAATTATACATTTAAACAAGAAGGATTTTCAACAGTTCAGTTTAATGCTTTTGGGCTTCAACACTTTTCATCAGGTAGTTTTCTTTACATGTTCATATATATTCCACTATTTTCATACATATTCAGGTGTTTTATTCAGTTGTTTTGTTATTTTCAAATATATTCAGCTTTTTTAAAGCTTTTTTAAGCTTTATTCAACAATATTTCACTATGTTCAGTGTTTAGATGATGCAGTTTTCCTTTCACCTTTTCCAATTATACATTTAAACAACAAGGATTTTCAACAGTTCAGTTTAATGCTTTTGGGCTTCAACACTTTTCATCAGGTAGTTTTCTTTACATGTTCATATATATTCCACTATTTTCATATATATTCACCTGTTTTGATAAATATTCCAGTATTTTCATATACATTCAGCTGTTTTCATATATATTCAGCTTTAAGCTTTTTTTAAGCTTTATTCAACTTTATTTCACTATTTTCAGCTACATTCAGCAATTTCTTTCAAATATTTCAGCTTTATGCTTCAGCTTTTTGCATTCCAACGCATTTTCAGCAGGAAATGCTCTTTCTAGTTATTATTATTCTTCTTATAGTCAAACCACTACTCCTCCCAGAGCGTTGCCAGCACATGCGCAAAAATTACATCGAAACGTGCGGTTTGCGCGGGAATCGTGAGGTATGACTTTTCTAAGAGATTCGCCCGTACGTTTTCCCGAAAAATGCAAAAAACATAAAAAAAATTTCACGAAATGTTCGTAGAGGGTGGCGCACCAATTAACAGAGTGAGAAGAAGCGACAGAAACTGTTAAAAAAATAAAACGTATTTTGTCTTTACTCCCACAATGTTCACTCTTCATACACCATTGTTGGATAGAAACGTTGGAAATCTTGTCTTCTGTCATAAACTGCGGTCGATAGGAATCCAACGGACTCAGACGTCTTGAAATCGGACTGAATGTGAGAGAAAGTCCACCTCGCTCTGCCATCCGCCACCATGTTAAATCTCCCTCCAAAACCACGTCTCCCCTGAAGCTCGTACCTGATTTGTAAATCGCCCGTACAGACACATGTTTTATCGTACAGACTCGCCAGTCACAGTATCTGTTCATCAGGTCTTCCTAACGCTCAATATGCGATATCGAAGCAATCGGGGCTTTTAAAGTACCATTTTTTTAAATAGTTTGAAAGGAGTTCCACAGTATTTAGGTCTGTTAAGCTCAGCGTAAGGAAGTCCCTTTGAAGTCATCACCATGGCAACCTTTGATCTAACGACCCACAGGTGTTCTCGTTAGGGCAGTTTAACAGACACACAGACACTTACACACGCACACACAACACAGATGACTTCTGTCTCTCTGTCTGTTTGTCTCACACACACAGACACACATACACACACACAAACAAACAAACATACACAAACACACACAAACAGACACACAAACACACACACACAAACACACACACAAACACACACACACAAAGACGTTTACGTGTGTTTTATATTGTGTAGTTGTCAACACTGTGATCATTAATAAGGTGGTATGATATTTCATATACGTTTGTGTGTGTTCAGGACGTTCAGTAGTTTATTTCCTTAAGTCCACAGTCCAGTCTGCCTCTAATCAGTCTGCTGGCGCTCACTTGGTCACCATGACGACGGCAGCACACAGGTGCTTCATATCAGCCAATCAGTTTAACACACAAACCAACTCAAGTGCTTTGGAGGACAGACGGGCGTCATAAACAAAAGTTATATATTGCGACGTCTTACGGCAGTAGTAGCCACACTTTCAAAATTTCTTGCGAAATTTTCTAGTTGACAATAAAATCAATGCACCATCTCAGAGAAAGTTACAGCTGTCTGTGCAAAACTCACCAACTAGCCCTTAACCCTTACTGCCCATTCGCAGAAAGATTCAAAACTGGTTAATATGCAGCAAAAGTCTCATTAATACATATCACAGCAATATGTTTCCCTTTTTTTCAATAAAATCAACTAAACCATTAACTCCTTTCCCAGAAAAGGGCTTTAATCTTTATTTTTAATTGATCGCAACCTATTTTCACATCAGAAAGAAGCTTATTTTATTTGCACATTGCAAACAAGAAATTAATTCAAAGCGCTTTGAGTGAGGCATATACATGCATGAGAAATCCCAATGAAGAAGAACAATACATGCAATTTCAGTGTGGTACAGCACATAAAAACCTTTCATTTACAGCCACTTATACACTTTTTATCAAACAACAATTAATCTCTGTATAACGGTGTCTGTAATATTCAAGACACTGAAAAACTGTAACAAGAATACTTCTTATCCAGCTGATTTTGCTTTATAAGAACATTTATAAGCAATTAAATTCTCGCTTGAGTGCTTTGCATATATATTTAATTACCTTCTGATGTCAGTAAATGCTGGCTTACTGTTAAACGATAATCCTTTAACAATACCCCAATTTAACGAAAGCCCGGAGTTATAGCCGTCATGTTTACGGTTCACAAAACACAGAAGTGTGTGTCCTTGGCACAAACCTTACAGTGGGTTGATAAGATTGTGCACAAGCTGCACAAGATCAAATCAACCCACATGTGAACGTCTCTGCTGAGATCACTCTAAACTGGATCATCTGCTGCTGTTGCTACAGAACAATCGCTCACCGCTGCAGCTCATTCTCCTCACAACATGCACAGTGCTACAGGGTTCAATTTGTGGTCCAATTTCGCTGTACATGCTAACCCTCGGCCGTGTAAATCATAATGTTTTCTTGCACTGCAAAGTTATTGACACTCTTGTACAAGCCCTGCCTTTAACCAAGTCTGACTTCTAAGTAGCATTTTATTTTTTTATCTAAAGAGCATTAAATCCCTGAAAACATCTGTCTTTGGTTTGTAGTATCTTTCAGCCCGGTGTCCGAAAACTCACATTCCCATATCAAGATTGTTGAATATGTTTTGAGGAAAATACAATTTCTCTCGGATAATCTTTTTTTCTGTGACCCACAAATTGTAAAACTAATTTACAGAAAAATGTAATTGTTAACCAAAGTTTCATAGCACAAACTTACCCTCGAGTAAGAAAGAGAGAGTGAAAACGTTCTTCTGCACACGTGTCTGGTTTTTGGGAATGTGATTACCTGCAAACTTGACTTGAATTTTCTCCACTAAAGTACAAAATCAACTTCTCCGGTTACAAAATGGTGTCTCCCTGTAAAAAGGTGCCGTGTTGAATTAAACACATCTTTTTGATTTCACTTTATATTGTGCTGGCGTGGTGCTTTTTCTAGCATTTCTTGGTTCCTGGGTCTCACAATAGATTCAAGCTGCCATCTATACTGTGTTGTGCTTCCAAAAAAAAACTGTCTACATGATTTTCTTTCTGATGAAACAATACAATAGCGATTGATCTCACGACCATGAGTCAAACTAGTTTGCAACATGTGTTGGCTCTGGTATTTACCTCTGGTTGTTGTCTTCAGTATTCATTTCACTCTTACACTCCTCGCCTTCATGTGTTGCTCTTTTTGTAGAACAGTCTTCCTGGATACTTGTAGTGAATATGCCATCTTTACTGTTCGTCTTTGTATCCCCGCGTTCTGTCATTCTGGGATAACTAAACCTTTAATGTGCTCTTCAGCGTCAAACATCTGCTGTTGCCTCCTGGATGGATTGTTGTTTCTCAACCTCTGTTGCACCGCTTCCACTTCACTTTCATAACTCATACACACACTCCAACATTGAAGATGAACATAAACATGACATCCAACTGCAGAGCCTTTTCACTTGCACTCATCAAATGTAGTTATTTTTATATAATTGGTCAAACAATGTTCCCCTCATTATTCCCATGAGCCATAGAGATATAGCGTGATCTGTTTGCTGTTATTTAACCATATTTAGGCTTTGGGATACACACACATAACAGGATTACATGAGTGGGGATATTTTGTTTCATTTAATTCTCCTGTATGTGAATATGTGTAATTCTTTGGCTCAGCAGTGTTATTCACAATTATTATTATTTTTTTTTACGTTTGAGGTAACGCTTCATAACAAGAGGCCAACTAAAATTAAAATAATAAATAAATACAATTTCGTCCGTTGCATGACTCATGCTGATTTAATGCCGGATGTATCATGAATTATCACGTCATTATGACTTAATGTGATTAGTTCACACTTAATAGATACTCATTTAAGCAATTCACAGTCACTGCATACATTCATTGATCGCTAGTGTTCATTTCATTTAATTTTAGACCCATGCATTTGCCAAGTCTCTGAAAGCTGATCTCACCATCTTTGTTCTGTTTATGTTTATTTTATTAAAGAAAGGACAATGCACATTAGTTAACATGCTCATATAAATGTGCCAGATTTAGCCATACAGGTTACTTTCCATCTGAAGAACCTGGCAGGTTTATGTATTAAAATAAACATATGTGTCTTAAAAGATATATATATATATATATATATATATATATATATATATATATATATATATATATATATATATATATATATATATACTGGAAGTGATTCCTTTGACGCATGTATTTGAGTCAAATGCCCCTGATTTCAACTAAATAAACTCATGTAAACATGATTAATTTGGGGAGCTATGGCACTAGAAAACATGAAACAGTCTGCAACAACGTTAATGAAAATATGCAATGCAATTCACTTCTGTTTCTGTCCCTATCTACCACTCTTTACGTTCATGTATATACTCTAGCTGTAATACTGACAGCCTGTGTAAGCTTGGTTATAAGGTTGGATTGTTAAATAGGTACAATAATTTAAATGGTTTGCTGAGACAAGACTTGTTGGAGCGATGCAGCATCTTTGATTCAACCGGGGGAAAGAAGTTTCCAGGCCTTAATGAAAGGAATTGGATTTGTTAAGGGTAAAGTTGTATTGTATTTGTGCTGACACTACAGTGGGTGGAAATTGAATTACTTCATGAGGGAAATGACTAAAATGTTATTGTACTGGAGTTTTGTAAATGTAGCAAAAACAATAGTGCAGAGATTTAAACAATTGCAAGCCCTCACAAAGGATTTTGTCAACTTCTCCACAAGATCACTTTTTTCAGGAGGGACTACCTAAAATATATCTTTTGTTTTGTTAAACCATACTTTGCACTAACACTGTTCTCATCACAAGCTCTTTTATCATCTCCCCTGATACTCATTTGTCCTAACACACACACACACACACACACACACCACACACACACACACACACACACACACACACACACACACACACACACACACACACACACACAACCAGCTGTGACAAATGAGCTCAGCATCAGCTCCTCCCAGGCCCACTCTCAAAGAAGGGCCTCTCAGGTGTCCTAGATTTGCACTGGACTGTTTCACTGTGTCCTGAACACACAGTGGGGAGTGTATTACTGTGGAGTGGTGTAAATAAAAAATAAAACACTGACGGAAAGGTGGCCTGTGTAGCAGGAGGCCCAGATGTGTTAATAACGTTCATTCTAGGCAGAAAAGATGTGAAAGTTGCTTTTGAAACAGTTTTAATATGCTGCTGTGAAACTTGTTATTAAAGGGGCCGGTTTACAGAAGACCTGAGATTATCCTGTCCAGCCGCTTTACTGTAATGAGTCCTTAGGTTTGTACCCAGAGGTTTGAGCTACTGTCACTGTGTCGCTGGCTGCATTTAAGAGACTTCACACCTTCTCTGTAAAGCATAGGCCTCAGTCACCAGAACTCAACATGAACCTGTGAAGATCCTTCATTGACAGTTTCCTGTGAGGATTAACTGTGTGGTATTTTACGTTTGTCTTATGTGTGTGTATGTGTGTTAGCACGTGTGTGTGTGTGTGTGTGTGTGTGTGTGAGTGGGGATTGCCGGAGGGTGGTGCAGATGGTGCATGCGTGTGTATATGTATGTTAAAGCTTGTGCACATGTGCAGCCCCCACAGTTTTAATAAAACACCTACTCTCTTCGCTCCCGGGCAGCTGCAAACAACTGAGATAAGATAAACCTGTGAATCCTCGAGAAATAATGTGATTACATTTGCTTTCTGAATTATAGCGCGACATGCCAGCATGTTGCAATTCATGCATGCTAGCCATTCAAGAAACGCGTTTCTGTTATTCTGCACAGCATACTGGAATTGCTGTTGTTTTTTGAATTGATTTTCTTTTTGATTGTATGCACTTTAACCTTGAGGCCGCACTTTGATATCACGTCTGAAGTCATCTTGACTGTTCAAATATTCCGACTAATCTATATTTTATAGTTTCATTTTCCCACAAATGATGCAGCTCAGCTATATAATTCAGTATGTGCATTGTTCTGAGCAAACGGCATTGTAATCAATTATTTAGTTTTGCTAATTTAAACATGCAGCATGAGAAGGATGTTCCACCCACAGTGCAGCATTAGACAGTGACTGCAGATGGTCTGTCGGAATTATGGAACAGCATTATCTCCTTTCCTTTTCATAAAGGATGCGGTGTTCCCTATGCTGAGGTAGATAAGCAAGGACGCATTGAAGCACCTTTCCTTATCATTTAGAGAATTCAACCAGCTCTTATTATGCCTGCCACTTTGTGAGGAACCTTCCTGAGCAAAAAAAAAAATAGTTAGCCGTAGATGAAAATGATGGCCTCTGTGGCGAAACCCACGGCAAACAACATTTTGCAAAGCATTTGCACAAATGACAGACATTTTTTAATTATATTTTTTTATTTATCCAGTATAATCCCATTGAGCTTTTAAATCTCCTTTGCAAGAGATCCTAGTCAATATGGCAACCGCGTAAAAACACAACTGACTAAAAACAAACCAGCAAATCAATCAGATAATTTGTATCTCATGTAACTGCATGTCCATTCAGAACACAAATGATCCATAATCCTATCTTAAATATGTGCATTACATAAGCTAGTTTTGAATGTCTTTGTAGCTCACGACACCCGTCCAAAACCTTAAAAAAAAAAAGTTCACCAAAAAACGCTGCAGGTCAAAGTAATGACGAACATAGTATTTCAGTTAACAGCAGATCTGACAAAAAAAAAATGGTTCACGACTCATTGAGAGCTCCAATAGTCTGCTCCCATGAGTCCTTCCCGCTCAGCATTCTTCCATTAACTCCATCATCAATCCCCAACCTCCCTATCTAAGCCAACTTCCGCCCCCCACGGCCCACCACCCACACACACACACACACACACACACACACACACACACAGCACATGATTGCTCACCTACCGTTTAGTGCTTGTTTGAGTAAACACCAGACATTAGCTGACAGCGGAGGTAGAACTAAATCAATTAGCCTATCTCCAGTGGGGCCATGCGGTGTTTGCAGGCCTGCTGGGTTCAGAGGCTACCGCTGTTTCTCCCAGACCAACAGACACGCTGCCACGCGCTGAAGCATCTGCTTGGATTTGGCCCTAAGTCTTTCAGGAATGAATTGGATTTGTAGTGAATTGATGTGTGATGCAATGAAGCCAACTGGGCATGGCTGTGTTATTGTACATGACTCCACTTCTGCACTTCGTCAGACCTACATCGACAAGATTTACATTTTTAGTGCTTGTTTTTTTGGTGATTTTATTTCATTACAACCATTTAAATATGTTTTTGAATGACGTTAAATCTTAACCAACTGAGCTAAGAGATGTCTCTCTGTATGAGATCGTCAATTTTAAAGCCAGATGTAGAAGCTAATATATTTCACACAAACAGTCGGCCCAATTTAGGCGAGGTCTGTTCTTGATTGGAAATCTTTTTCCTCCCATCCTTTCATTATGAACCTCATTACCTCATTGTGCTGCAAGCCAGACCCTTAGGAGATAAGCCTTATCCTTGACGTGTTTGATGTGTAAACAGATAAGCTACTCAGCCATCTATCAAACATGCTACTGTGGAGACAACTTAATGAATAATAACTCACTGTGTAGTGCAACAACACTGTGACTGAACATTATTGCCAAACACTGGCTGACCAATCTCTTCTCCACTGATGCAATGAAGTGAGACTGGAAGTTTGTCATGCTGTGTAATGCTTCACCCATCAGCAGTTACACCTCTGTATCTCTAACACATCTGTGCTTGATGTTTTTTTCTTTGAATCTACAACACACCCAAAACACAATTTAACGAGCAATGTTTTAAAGGGTCACTTCACGGATTTTACACATGACGTCCGGTGGTATTGTCTAAGGAAATAACTTAGATGCTGCCATTGTGACGTCACCAGGGTCAACTTCCTTATTGCTTCAAATTTATATGAGGCGCTTAAGGTCAGGACCTAATCATCAATGGTGACCAATAATAACCATATATAATGCAAATAACAAACTGTAAACATAAGTTAACTGCTCTTTCAACGTACAGAGCTTGAAGGGACTTGATCCTCGGTGACAACCTCCTTTGCGTTTAGATTGTTGTGCATGAGGGGAACTAGGAATTTGACCTGGTGATAGGACACATTTACAGAGGAGTTCAGGACTGATTTTATAATACCGCAGTGGATACTCATGGACGCTGGTTGACGCTCTGAGGATAAAGAGCTATAATTGCTTTGCAGTATTTTCAAAATTCATTAAAGCTAAACCGAAGATCAGCAGTTAGACTCACTCATTGTATGTGTTGAGCTGTTGTTGGTCTGGGTGGTTACCACCAGCACGCTGTGCCCTTTTCTTTGCTGTTGAACAGTATGTACGTGTCTTTGATGGCGGGCAGCCAGCCGACCAACCTCACGGCCATTTGAAGATTATGCTGCTAGACAAAATAGACGCAAAACATATGCTTATATATACTGGCTATACTGTTATACATCATATACACTGTACTTCTGTTGGTTTAGTTCCAGCTCAAGTCACCGCTGTGTCAAAGAAGAGCATTGAAAAGCTGCTCTTTGTCTTGTAAACTTTTGAAATTTAAAAGCAAGTCACAGCCCAGAGGCTCTATATCTACTGTGGATACTCATCAATTTCTGCACTAAAAGCACTTATTTGAAGTCATTTAAATCAGTGAATGGAAGTTATTTCGTATATGTGACTCATGATGGGAGTCTTTTTTTTCTCCTTTAATGACTCTCAAGAATCATCGTCTCAAAGAGCAAACACAGCACATAAAGAACAAAAGGCTGCAAACTTAGTTTGGTTTATAAAAATGTTCATACCCGAGAGTCTGGAAATGAATGTACTAAACAGAGGCTGCTCTCATCTACTATTTAAATAAGCATATTTATTGTCACAGCCGAGGCACAATAATCCCCCTCCAGAGCCCAGCTGCCAATCAACACTTAGTTAATAGAGGTGATTTGCAGAGTTGTATCAGGAACAAACACACACTCAGAAACCAGTCTTGACACTCTTAATGTGCTGGCAGAAAGTTGCGTGGACCGCAAAACAGTAAACATTTGTAATTACTGTGGCAAATACCATTGCTTGTTTTTGGCAGCTTCATTCCTTTATACAACATCACTTCGTAGCTTGTTGATGTGTAAAATACAAAATAGTCTTGAGAAAAGAATTAACATCCAAACAAATGATAATCCAAGAATTAAATTGGGTACATTTTTCTCCCTACACCATTCCTGTTTTCATTGTACAAAGTCTCTTTGGCTCTTGTAAGCCGTGGAAGATTGTGCAGGTCACATGAGTGTGTCCTACTGCTCAGAAAATAATTTAGTTAAGCGTTTACCATTTGTCACAACGTTTATTAATGTTTATATCTCGGTCAAATCTTAGACATAAGTTATATGTTCAATATATGCGTCATTTGATAAATACATGAATAGTCTTTATTATTTCTTCTGAACTGTAAGTGGTCCGTATCCACGCTGTCTGAAATAATACATTAAAGCAATGTATAGAGGAGAAGCTGGAGGGAGACAATGCCTTATGTGGTGGTTAGTCCTCATCCCACAGTTCTCATCCCCTCTGGGACACAATAACACATTTCAGTTTTTAATGTATCTCTTTCATTGTACTTCAAAGTGCGTCCGCTCCCCATCCTGTAGTCATGTTCAGTTCCCGGGAGGCAACATAGCCAGCGTCTCTTTGTGTTTCTGAGCTCCAATAACAGAAAATGTGAAGCAAGTTGAGTTTGTGTGTCAGGTGTCCAAAAGTTTACCTGTGCTCATCTGCATATACATGAGAGGAAAACGTTTAATGAGCTTTGTGTGAAGTTTTGACAACAATTTACATGATGAAATGTTCTGATTATATTATTGTGTCTGTTAGTCTCTATTTTAAATATGCATATTATAATATGCATAATATTTCCAAATGACATCAGGAGGGAATCATGAGATGGAAAGATGAGAACCGATTGTGCAAGTGTTTTTTCAATGTATTTTAGTGACAAGAAACAGGAGATGATGAGCCAATGTTGTTGCAATTACATGTTCAGCATCCAAAATCACTAACCGACCAGAACGCCCCATAATTGGACTGTGAACTATTATTACATTACGAAAAGCAGTTGCTATGGCAGAAAGTACTAATTTATCCAATCATAATTTGAAATAATATTATTAGTATTAATTGATTTTATGTTTAGAATTGATGTGCATTGGATACCTTGTTAAAGCTCAGCTGCTGTTTGTGATTTTTTTTTTTAATAAAATCTGTGTGTATGTATGTATCACAATGCTCCATTTACAGGTTGAGGTTGAGTTTACAGATTGTTTATTGGCATTATTGCCCCATGTGTGTGGGCTTTGTCATGTAGGAGGTTTGTTTGTGTATGTGTTCAGAATGGGGGAGGGGATGATGGTAATGTTGAATATAACTCATCTTCTTTCATATCTCTCATTTGTCTCCCCTAGGTTGAACCTGCTGCAGAGGATGCTTCATGACAAAACCATGGCTACGTAGTATGGACGCTACAGCTGAAAGTTTTTACCCCGGGAACCTGAAAACACTTTGTGAACTCTGCATTTCAGCAAACTTCTATATCACTGAAAAACACTCAAAGGATAAGAAACAATTATCCGCAGGATGAATAGATTTTTCCTTCGTCTGCATCATGTAACTCTAATGTTCCCGCTTTCCGAAAACATCAAAGACAGGAAAAGCAGCCGAGTATCTGTACAAACCTCAATTTGGAAGGCCTCCCGTGGACATGAGAACAACAGGAGCAAACCTTGTGTATCTGTCGTCACATCTTCCTACACGCTGCTCCTCGCGTAGCTTCACTGAAAAGGAGGAGCCCATTAAAGCATTTGATAGAAGGTTTGGTCAGAAGGTGCTGTTGCCAGCCGACTGCTCCTTGGAGATGAGATAAGAGCCTTGGGAGGAAAGAAAAGGAGTGTCTGTCTGAATACCAATTAGCAATCGTCTCTCCTGCAGCTACACCAGTGAGGCAAATCAATATCAGAGGGGCGAAATTGGACAAATTAACCGGCTTCAATTACAGGAGCATTAGTCGTGGATGGAATTAGATGTTTGCTGAAGGTTGATACGAAATTACGGGATGAATATGAAACCAACTTCTGCAGTTTCTACAGCCAAAACAAACCAAACCGTGCCATGCCTGAACTGATGTGGTGAGGCTGGTTCAAACCTGGGCGAAAAGTGTCACAAGGCGCAGAGGCGACATGGAGCTAGATAATAACTCTCTGGACAACTTTACAAGCAACTACACAGAGATTCCCGACACCATTACACCTCCACCCTGGAGCGAGGCCACGCTACTCAGCTTCCAGATCTCCTTGTCTGCCCTATTAGCTGTCCTCACCCTGGCTACCGTGCTCTCAAACGCCTTCGTCATCGCAACCATCTTTTTAACCAGGAAGCTCCACACACCGGCAAACTTCCTGATCGGCTCCCTCGCCGTCACCGACCTACTGGTGTCTATCTTGGTCATGCCGATCAGCATCGTCTACACCGTCAGCAAGACCTGGTCGCTGGGGCAGATTGTTTGTGACATCTGGCTTTCTTCTGACATCACTTTCTGCACGGCCTCCATCTTGCACCTGTGTGTGATTGCGTTGGACCGCTACTGGGCCATCACAGATGCGCTGGAGTACACAAAACGGCGCACCATGCGCCGGGCGGCGATTATGGTTGGGGTGGTGTGGGTGATCTCCATATCGATTTCCATGCCTCCACTTTTCTGGCGTCAGGCCAAAGCCCACGAGGAGCTGAAAGAGTGCATGGTGAATACGGATCAGATCTCTTACACCCTATACTCCACCTTCGGCGCCTTCTACGTTCCCACGGTGCTTCTCATCATCCTCTACGGACGGATCTATGTTGCCGCCCGCTCCCGCATCTTTAAGACGCCATCGTCCTCGGGCAAACGTTTCACCACGGCGCACCTCATTCAGACCTCTGCAGCCTCCTCTCTCTGTTCTCTTACTTCTTCCTCCAACCAGGAAGCACACCTACACCCCCTCAATGCGGGAGGAGGAGGAGGAGGAGGAGGGGGAGGATCGCCTCTGTTCATGAATAGTGTGAAAGTAAAGCTGGCAGACAGCGTGTTGGAGAGGAAACGTCTGTGTGCGGCTCGGGAAAGGAAAGCGACCAAGACACTGGGCATCATCCTGGGCGCTTTCATCGTCTGTTGGCTCCCGTTCTTTGTGGGCACACTCGTCACGGCCATATGTAAAGAGTGCTGGTTTGATCCAGTGCTTTTTGATATATTTACCTGGCTAGGATACCTGAACTCTCTCATCAATCCTGTCATATACACCGCATTCAACGATGAATTCAAACAAGCTTTCCAAAAACTCATGAAATTCAGACGGTTCTCCTGAAGAAAACTACAGATTAAAACTTTCTTGGAAAACATGGAGTGAAAAAGAGCAAACTAGATGCAGACTAGATAATAATGATAATAGAAATACTGACACTTAAATGTCCCATCTTGTGAACACATGCTAATTGTGATATATTTTTGTTTTTGTATCAAACAGCTCTGTGCCATAGCTCTTTAGATAGCATATCCTTCATATAAACTTATGCATGCTAAAAAAAAAAAGAGAACATTTTAAGCCCGAAGAATTTTGGAACTCATCTTCAAAAGATAAAGAAATATTGTTGGGAAGTCTATTTAATGTCACAGGGACACAAAAGCCGATTAACAGTTTGGAAAGAACAAACTATGAGAGACTGGATTGAATCCAGCACAAATGAAAAGCCATGAAATATATGTTGTCTTGAACTTTGTGTCATTCTATATGCTGCTGCTTCCATATAATGTTTCTGTGGTACAGTAAAGTACTTAGAAAGACTGCAAACTATTGAGATTCAGTATGTGGCAATATGCAATTATATTTGAAAGTGGTGTGAGTGTATGTGTGTGTGTGTGTGTGTCAGTGTGTGTAAAGTACAGTTACTTTACTGTAATATATGCGTGTTTGAGGAAGGGAGAATTGTCAAGTGTTTGACATTTATACATGCTATTCTCCAGCGAGGCTCGTCTCGTCGTTACAGAGACAGAAATGGAAACAGCATTTTCACTCTGCTTCTGAATTTTAAGTACAGCCAATACCATAGCAACAAATAAACCCTCTCAAAAATGTTATGAAATGATATGCTCGAGCAAAAGGGACAAAGTAGGAGCAAATGATCAGAGTTTTTTCATCCATGTAAAAGAGGGTCATTGGAAGGAAAGCTGATTTGTTGGTGTTAAAAATGACCATGACAAAGAAGGACTTTGGCTTATGTTATTGTTTTTAATAGTGTCTTCATAAAAGTGCTGTTTTGGGGCGCTTACGGGGTGCAAACAAAATATTGATGAGAGATGGAACTAATTTGATAAAGAAATGTAAGATTTAATAAGCAAATAATGATGAACGAGAAATTCCATCAAATTAAGAAATACAAACAATACTTTAAAACAATAAAAAATGTGCTGAGTGAATTTAATAAATGAATATGTTTAAGGCAAACACATGAAGAACTGCACATCATGCCAAACACGAGCTCAGCTTAGAAACAACACATCTCATTGGTGATGAGTGTGAAATATCTTACCTGAGTTGCTATACATTTACTGCAGGTTGATTAATTTATCTGTGGAGTACTTGGAAAATATGTTTCTCTAATAATGTACGCAATACATTTTAAAATTGAGACTTTAAAATGTAAAAAGAAGAGACAAAACAGGAGTCAAACAGACAGAGTGGGATAATCCACCGGACTGGTCAGTTCAGTGTGTCTTCGATATCCTGCAGACGTCTTTTTAAGAGGCTGGCGAGTCAAAATTAATTTGATCTTTATTCAGTCCAGACATGAGGAAGTCATTGAAAAGATGTATAATCAATTCAGTTTGGGTAAGAGATGTGTCTTTGCATGGACTCAGTCCACAGATCAGATCGGAGTCGACCACCACTACCTCTGGAGCAAGAACATTAGCGACCCAATGGACCTCCACTTGTTTCTGCCATCAATTCTTAATGTGTGTATATATTTATATATAAATACATACATACATCTCTGTGATACATACGTTTTCCACTGGTCTGAACATTACAGATGGATGAACCAGTGTCTTTGAGACAGTCAGTGCTGGATCAGATTCAATTCAGTCCACATGAAATAGAACTGAAGACCACCTCAGACCCTCACAATAAATATATTATTATTGTGTAACTTGTTTGTTTCCATATCCGAAGAGAACTGTGGTCTTAACATCTATTGGCTGTACTGTCATGAAATCTGCACATTTTCATCTAGTACCAACATCATGTACATCTTTTCTAAATTCTCTAAAACCATGGTTTAATGACATTGTATATTTGTGAAGTTTAATTGTCAGTGATACAACATAACAAAAGGTATCATCCTTAAAACTTAACGGTAGTCTAATGTCAATCATGAAAGATAAAGAAGATGAAGAAAAGCTATTTCTTTTTTTTTTTACAGTTGACATGTTATAATAAAGTCTTGACAGAGTCCTTGGAGCTTGGACTCTTCAGGGAGATTTCTAAACAAGGGGCGTCGGCCATGAGCATCACTTGCAGTGCCTGGACTCCACGGGGATTCATCTCGCAACGTGCAGTTCTTCAAATACCATCAATTTATCACCTCCAGCCACCGCTGATGAAGGTGATGAATCTGACAAAATTGGACCGAGTCAGGGAGGTGGAAAGGACGAGTAACAGCAACATGAATGTACTAAAGGTGGAGAGACAATCAAAAAGAGATGGCAGCAAGACGAAAGGATGACTATGTAATTGTGTTGCTGTGCTATTGGATAGAAGAGACCAGCTGATCAGAACAGCTGATATGAAAGCCCCAAACAATATCAGCAAGGGCATTACAAGTAAGCAAGTATAGTCTTTCTGACTGAACTCATGCTAGAGACATCAGTTATGTAATAGATACATATCCAATTAAGGATACATTTGGGACTAAGTGGAGTATTATTTTTTATCAGTTAAGTTCTAAAAGGTCAGCTCCACATTGGGTGTTAGCATGTTATGTGTCCGTAAAGTAATTTTTAGGATCAATTGTAATTTGATGTAATATAAATTAAATTAGCTTTAGTCAAATCTGTCACTCAGTTTCAGACTCCTAAGTAGTACAGAAGTCAAAAGGAGGACAAGATGCATATACTTATACAAGATACTTTTTCTTTGAACATATAGCTGCAGCTTTGAATACATAATTAATTGTCATGGGAGGTAATGGCTAATGTGTCCAAATGAATTACAACATGAATAAGCAAAGCTCTGTGAAGACCGACCACAGTAGGCTTGCATCGTGTTAAAAGGAATGTTCTGTGAATTTAAAGGTGACTCACATTTAACAGTGTTAGACAAATAAAACCTAATTATTCAGGATACAGTGTTAGAGATAACACAATTAGCCCTTCAGCTATTGATTTATGTGTTTGGGATTCACTGAGGTGAACAAATGTGTCTGAAGTAATTAGCATGCAGTGAAGAAACTGAAAAAAAAGAAGGAATATATGTCCCGAGGTACTTGAGTGACAGCTGATCTCGGGTTCAAATCAGGCGTCATGTGTTTCTCTTGCCTGTGTATTCTCAAATAATAGCTTAAATACTACCCAAAAAATGTACAAAATGGAGCCAAAAGTAGTTCTGTCACTCCGGATCAACATGGATAGAAGATAAAGCTTAGCTGTGTTAAACATTGAAACCAAAAAAAGGTCATGATGTACTTAACCTTATGGGATTGCATGTCACTTCTCAATCTTTTCTCCATTAAACCGAAGTAGCCCAACAGGCACTGGTAACCGAGTCAGGCCAAATGGTTATAAGGTGCCACGTTAACATGTACCTCACATTACCAGGTTAAATGATCAAGTCCAATAGAAAGTTCAACTTAGGCTCAGCTGCTTTGAAATAAAATGACTTCCCATGGGGTTTGGTTCTCTTCTGATATTCATGAAGGATAGTTGCACCTCAGTCACGTCTCATCTACGTAGTTTAGTTGACGAAATATTGATCACCAATGTAAACGAATGTCAAAACGGCATATATGTACATTAATATCACATTATTTTAAAATTCAATTCAATTCAGTTTATTTTGTATAGCCCAAAATCACAAATACAAGACTTGCTTCGGAGGGCTTTACAATCGGTATACATGACATCCCTGTCCCAGAACCTCACATCGGATCAGGAAAAACTCCCCCAAGTAAAGATAGTAAAACCCTTTCACAGGGAAAAGGGGAAGAAACCTGAGGGAGAGCAACAGAGGAGGATCAAGTTGAGGCGAGTAAGAACTAACACAAAGTATGAATCTAATATATCATATTTTTTCCCAAGTTGTCTTTAACCTGACTATCAAAAGGACAAATTTCAACATCCTGTGAGAGACAAACTGTCAAACATTCCTTTCTTTGTTGTTCTGTCTCAGAAAAAGAGCTAAAAAGAAAGAACAAGACACACTATATAAATTATGCAATTGTTCTCAAACTCAGATGGAGTGCTGTCCATGATGGGTTCACATTTAAAATAACAAGCACATACGCAATCTGACAAGCTTCTATCCACTTACACACAGTCACTTAGACTGCACTCTGTCTATGCATCTGTCCGTGCATCTGAAATGCATCTGAAATGCATCCATATTCAGTGGTCTGCACATCCACACACACTCATCAAAACACCTTTGCTATCTCAACATGCATGATCATAAACATGGGAGGTAAATAATTTAAGAGGCCACGTAAATATTTTACATGCCATGTCATACGTACCTGTTACAAAGCAAACATCATGAGGTGGCAATGCAATTAATAAACATGAAGCTTCCATTGAAATGAGAGTGGAATTAATTATACAACACAAACACGACTGCATCCTGAAACAGGGAAAAATGCTGCTCCAAGTAGACAATGAAACAAGGCTTACTGAAGGATAAATAAAACCCTCGCAACATAAACTGAAGCAATCAATCAAGTTAATTAAATTTATATCCAAAACTCAAAGGTAAAGCTGCGATACTTAAATCCTGGCCGGGAGTCAAAATGAATAAACTAAAGCAATACCAAGAGCATTATCACCTGTGTATGGTCTTACATTTTTTGTTGTATTCAAAAATACTAATAAATAAGTAATACTTATAGATAGTTTAAAAGATTACTTTGTTCTGCTCCCTCGCCACAGTGTGTTTATACACTTCTTTAGAGACAGTATTTCCACGCAAGCTGAGCATTCATCATTTATGTATGGAGCCAGAGCAGCAAGGGTCCGTAAAAACATTTGTTTAAAACATACATGAGCATCAGACGCGGTTGAGTAGACCTCGGTCACATGTCGTCCTAACATCTGCAACATGAAGGTGTGATGCAAAGTATACTACAAGGTCATCGCCACTGGAAGTTTACCAGCAACCTCTATGTCTGCTGTGCAACTCACAACCATGACTGAGGTGGAGATCTTGACAGTATGCCAAGGCAGGATAAAGGAAAGCGTTAAAATCAGTGAGCACTGAGTATCCGCTGATTCCACATAAAGCTACACATTGGACTGAGGGTTAACCAAGCAAGCACAGCGTGGTTGGCAGGCTGAAGACTAAAACCATGATAAATAGCTGGAGGGGCAGAATTCAGAAGTGAGTAAACAGGTGTACAAAATAAGTATGTCTCAAACCATCTCTCTCTAGTTACCTTCCAGCAATGCAGGACTCACTCTTACTAGTTTTCCCTGTCAGATGTTATCGGTTGTTTGGATGTCTTAAAAAAATAATCAAATAAACCCAGGAGCAGGAAACTGAAATTAGTAAAGTATGGTGTAGTTTAGGGATTTGTGATGCCCAACAGCAAAACATTTCTGATTTAACATGAGAGCTGTATATGGTTGGAGGCTCTGAATACTCACAGGATGATTTCTACACCTGAGCAATATATTGGTTAACTATGTAACACCAACGATGCCCCAAAACCAAACAGTTTCTCTGAAGTTTGTTGGTTTGCAAAACCAGTCGTCATCCGCCGTGTTTTTCTACGTGTCCCTGAAGGGATGTTTGCCCATTTACAGAGCAGCTGCGACTGGCCCCGTCATCAATGTTCCTAGAAATGTTAGGGAGACACGTCACGTAACATCATGGAGATATCTTTTTTTGTTGAATTATGTTTATGTTGCGTTAGAATAAGCTCTTCATAACTGCATAGGAAGTGGGTCCTCTTCAGTGCAAAACGGACGATACAAACACTGGCTCTAGACTGGAGAGCCTTTCACGTGGTTACATTACCTGAAGGCCACTGTAGTGCTTATGCTGATGAAACCGCTGTAACTTGAGCTGCAGAGTGCAAAACAGTGCTCCCACCACCAGCGCCTGAACCACTGTTGTCCTTAAAGGGACAGTGTGTAGCTGTTAGTGGCATCTAGTGGTTTGTGGCCCTCAGCCCTCGTGTCGGAGAACGACAGAGGCCTACAGGTACGGATAGGTATCTTGAAGATTGTAATACAACTAGCGGCTACACTTATCAATACTCAAATAAATTAATTCAGAAGAGGATTATAAGTTATGTATTATTTAGATATCACTAAATATTGTTTCAGCAACCGTTGTGTTTACAACAGCAAAGTCACTATGTACATACATTAATATCTCACGTAGAAACACAGGTAAAATGTCAAGAACATAAATAAGACTTCTGTGTGAAGTTAAAGAATGAGGAACACCGACATCTGCAGTATCCGTCATGGCTTCGCCTCAAGGCTACTCGGGTTTTACGCAGAGACGCAAGCACGCAAGACACGCAAGACACGCATGGCCGACCTTGCGTGGTCAAATCGGCCATTTTGCGTGCTTGCGTGCTTACGTTACCCCAAATTTCTCACTACCCGTCAAAGCTACGCGAGCCGTACGCAGCCCGGAAGGCTGTGATTGGTCCGCTAACCACATCCTTTCCGAGTCTTGTATTTCCGGTTTCATAGCATAATACCGCCATTTTTCAAAAGCCGCAGCAGAAACACGAACAATGGATCCCGTCGAAGAACGTTTGGCAGAAGAGGTCTGAAAATATGAGCACTATATCAGCTCCAGCTCCACCAACTCGTTTTGACTCCGTTTAGTGAGTGTCTGGACAACGAGACTGGGTATATAAACATAGTCGAATCTAAACGGTCATTGCACCACCAACTGTTCTGGCGTACGGAAAACGCAGGGGAACTAAAAATCAAAACGGGTCCGTCAATCCGACTGCGTGGCCAGCCGTAGTTGGAGTTGCAAGAGTATAATTCAGCCTTCAGGCAGAAAAGTGCAGCTGCGGTGGCCGACTGAATTTGGGTTTCACTTTCGTTTGCAGATGTATAAATCAAGTATTGGCTTTTTACTGAATATTGTATTGCATGTAGAGTAACAAGCGTCGTTGCTGTCGTCTTGAGTAGCCTTCACCTCACTGGCATCTGCGCGCGCGCTTCGCGCGTGTCTGTGTTCGTGAGGAGCTGTTGGAAGAGAAAATGCAGGGAGAAGAGAGAGGAAGAAGGAAGAAGGAGGGAGAGACACGAACACAGCCCGGTGGTTGTCTGTTTCAGTCAGTGATCTATCTAGGTTAGAGCAGATGAACCACAGTTGAACCCAAATGGAATGAGACATTGCAATCATCTAATCTATCTAATTCTTAATTAAGAGTCTATTGTTCAATTGATTTAAAGATGATGTTTTAAAAGTCTGTTTATCCACGGAGCAATGAAGCAAGTTAATGAATAGTCCAATTCATTTTGAACATTATTTCTATGCCATTTTAATTATAACCTCCAGGTAGGTGCCTTACATGAAGTACCACACTAAAACACCCTAACCTTACTGCTCACACAATAACAAAAAGCAAACACAAAACAGGGAAATGACAACATGATCTCAATATAAAACCTGGCAGTATTTTTACAAATATGATATTACATTACTTTTGAATCCTTATTTTTTTATGATAGAAATCATTAATTATTAAAACAATAATAAGTTATCATTTTAGGAACATTTACTTGGTTTGCTTTGGTCCCCCACTATGCTGCCTCTATGTGCAAATGATTTACAAAAACAATTGAAGAATCCTTATTTGTCTGTCTTGCCTGTGCTCTTCATGAACGCTGGCAATAGTTGCCTCAGTTGCTGGCATGCAGTTGCAATGGGACCTATGCCATCAGTGATGCGCTGCAACTGCGGACAACCCAACCACAGGGATCCTCCTACGCTGTTCAGTGACAGCTTCAATAAATACTTAATAGCTCCTGCTCCTTTCGTAGTAAAAATGTCCTGTTTTGCAGACCTACTGACGCAGTTTTGTGCATTGAAACTCAATGTTTTCTATGAATATATTTTAAAAGCTAACAAAATGGCTACCTGCAATCAAGTTAAAATGTAAGGTTGTGCTGAGCTGTCAAAAACTGACTTTTTATGATAGATTTATCTTTAAAGTATGACTACGAGTCTCTGTATTTATGCTAGCAGCTTTTTAGCGTGTTCTTAGCATCTTGTCTCGCATAATAACTGGATCAAAGATGGCCGAATCGTTCCTTTAAAAGTGCTCACTTGGTAAATAACCCAAAACGCATCCTTGGACTTCTTACACAAACACACACGCACGCACGCACGCGCGCGCGCACGCACGCGCACACACGCACACACACACACACACACACACACACACACACACACACTACAGTACATATATAATCCCCATGATTGTACTATATAAGAATACAGTTGCTATTATTTAATTATGCATGTTTATTTTCTTCTACCCACCTTCTACAGTCAACTTTAATTAGGACAGAAATATTTCGAACAATCTGGTCTTCCATTCCAGCTTTGTTGTCCTCACACACTCACAACAAAAGCACACACACAGCCTTCGGGACATTGCTCTATATACAGTGCATGAGCCTATCTTTGCCAGAAATATAATTTAATTCCCATTTCCTATCATGCAACCACAGGGGCGAGATATAATGGTTCAGTCATTTCCAAACTTGCTATAACGGCTGCAAAATAACAGTGACTAATAAGTGTGGAATGTCAAGAAGAGATGTCTGTTCTTCTGAATTATTTGAAATACCCAATAATTTCTAATTAAATGCAAATCCATACCTGGCAGGACGTACATTTACATGTAAGAATCTGCGCCTTGAGCTGAGAAGCAGAGCCTGAAAATGTTCATCCCAGTGATAAAAGGTTTTAAGCATGAATTAACAAAATCCCATTTATCAGGCTACAACTCCCACAGTAACATGCAATTATATAATTACCCTATCAAAAAGCTGTTTATTACAAGCAGATGACTAATGCGAAAATGCCTCAAAGTATCATTCCCCTGTTGATGGTTTGTATTTTCTCTCCTCAAAACTGTCAATACACGGCATCATCTTTTCCATCAATCTGAGGTCCTGATGTCAAATTCAAATTTCTCCTTCTGCACGGCAATTTTGAACTTCAGGCGGTGGAGCCTCTCCAGACATGAAGATGCACTTCTTTTCTTTGTGGCGTTCAGGTACATTTATAGGTCAAGTTGGAGGGTATCTGATTTGAGGTACGAGCGGAGCCTTTTATCGATGTGGAAAGCTGGCCTTTCTGTCAACCTCTGTCTCCGTCTCCAGACGCCTGTATTCCCCAGATTAGCCCGGACAGCTGGCTCATTTTCTGACCTGAGTAACTCAGCAGCAGAGAGGAACTGAGCTCGGACTGAGAGCGGATGCAGAGGATAGAGGGAGGAGGAGATAAAAGAAAGCACCGTGAATAGGACAGAGAGAGAGAGAGAGAGAGAGAGAGAGAGAGAGAGAGAGAGAGAGAGAGAGAGAGAGAGAGAGAGAGAGAGAGAGAGAGAGAGAGAGAGAGAGAGAGAGAGAGAAAAGCCGGTCTGACATATAGAAAGAAGGGTCAGAGCAACCCACTGACTGACAGAAGGACAGAGCGTTATTTTATCTCAGAAGCTTTTCAGTAGGACTTTATCTCTAATGAAATGTGGTGTGTGAAAGCAGTGTGAAGACGCCAGACAGCAGACATTTTTTAAAAGCTACTGTCATAATCCACTAGTTTCACACCTTCATGCTGCTGTGGACTTTGAATATTGAATACAAAGAGATAAGAGATAGCATCCAAAGGATTCACCGTAGAAGTCTTCTTAGATCCCCAACTTCCTTTTATGGCAGCATGACCCTCAACAAAGTCTTACATTTTACATCCACACAGCAGCTATACCATCACAAACTGTCTCTGGAGGTAAAGGTACAGTTAAGAGCTCACATAACTATTGTACTGTAAAAAAACATATTTAACACTTAACATCTTAAAAAAATATATATAAATTTGCCATAAAATAATATTGTAAAATATGACATGCGGAAGAGTTAATGTTTACTTAAAGTTGGGATGTATAGCTATTCAACAGGCTCGGACCGGTACAATTATGATCCATACAGTCATGTGACTCCTTAGAGTTAGTGTCACAGGTGAACGGAAGCAGGACCCAAACGCCAAAAACAGTTCAAATAATATTTAATCGACAAAGAAAAAGGGTTCTCAAAAAACAAACTAGAGCAAAACCAAAGACGAAACCAGAGACAGGATACAGCATTTCACCGGGCAGTTACACAGAACGAACCGACAAGGAGAAAGGAGACAAATGGGGTTTAAATACAAGAGGGAGGTAACGAGCAACAGGTGGACACAACGAGGGCAGCACAGGTGCAGCGAATCCACAATCAGGGACCAGGTAGACAGACAATCCCAGACAATCACCAGAGTAGGAAATGCAGAGACGCAGGGGACACAAGACTACAAAATAAAACAGGAACCAAAACTCAACCCATGACAGTTAGGGATCCATACAGTCTGCAGGTAATAGCAGATGTAAGCAGGATGCAGCGCATTAGTATTTGATTCAGAACGCAGGCCTCATATCTGCTTAAGGCTCGCGGCTCAAAGCTACATTAGCTGCAACTATAGCGCACAGCAACACACTTCTGAATTCTCCAGCTCAACCTTCGGTGGTTGAGTTGCATTTTGGGTAATTCAGACGTATCTGGTAGTTTTCCATCCTTCTTTTTTTTAATATTTAATGTGAGTCTGACAAGGTTCATGGAGTTCCATGCTAAATTGATGCAGTTCTCTTCTTTTTAATATCTTTAATTTAACCTTTATTTTTTCCACAAACATCACATTTGGATTCAAAATATATTTTCCTTGTTCTTTAAATAGCTCGTTTTCATCTGCACACCTGAAGAGACAGAAAAGTCCTTTTGTGAGATTTGATTACAGTTGTCTTGATAAAGTGATAACAACACATATAGTTGTGATATTAGGGCTTACATTAAATAAGCCAGTGTTTCCTCCCATTCTTTAAAGACATAATTCCAGTCACTAAATAAGCAACAACAAATATGCGTGGGAACTAAACACTTAACTATTTGAAAGTTGTCAAACAGTCAATCAATCAAACTGTTACATAAAGCAAAGAATATTTAAATTACACCAGTGCTTTTGTAATATATATATAAATATAGATAGATAAATAGATAGATAGAATGTGTTTGTGGCAGGAGCAGCAGCAAGCAAAGTTACACAGGAGACATACACATATTAAGTATGGAAAATACTCAAGATTCTCTGATTCTTCATGTAGATCTCTTTTTTAAGTTGGAGACCCTTTCTTCCCACAATCTCGGTCCATCTTTTAATGTACTGACAGCTGCAGTTGTAACAGGTCTTTTCATTCCACTTTCCTTCTTTTTTATATAGATAGGAGATAAAGACGATAAAGGACAAAGTAACAATAAAGCTGGATCCCTTCTGTGTCCAGCCACAGAAGGGATTCAGCTTTATTGTTACCTTTGTCCTTTATCGTCTTTACCTCCTACTTCATTGTTGACTTGTCCTCTACAGTGTTAGAAGAGCTGGAAGTTTTCAACTATAAGAGTGTTACTCTCGCTCTCTCGATGTCGCAAGAAAGTAAATATGTTCACTCTGCAACAAGAACCTTAACTCCTCATCTTGTCTCCTTCATTACAACCAGTTGCAGAATGTCAAGCCCTTCCATCTGAAAGAGCCACTCACAAACTAATCACAGCAGGTATGAAGTAACTTGCAGAGAGTTTGCCGTGACCTGGTTCATACCTTAATGTACAATAGTTCGGGTGGTCAAAGGGATCATGTTATATTCAAGAGGCTGTTTGTGGGTGGGTGTCTTTTGTGCTCAGGGTATTATTGTATTGTCTATCTTGTGGTGTACACTCTTCAAGGCTAGCTATTCAGAGCTTAACATTGAAATACTGCTCAGAAAAATACATTTAAAACAATTGCTTTTGAAGTACCAACTGAGTGGCTCAAGCTATCTAACACATACAACCAGCAGCTCTAAAGCAACTCAACAAGTATATAACACATGGTATTTTTAACCAATGTCTAAATTGTGTTTTACAGGGGTTGCGTGTGGACCCCAGGAGTCTTTAAGCTAAGCTAACTAGCTGCTTAACTTTACATTAAAGCAGAAAGACAGATATGAGAACTACCAACATGTTAAAAATAATTCCTTAAAACATTGTGTAGCACACACAAAGCCCTTCGTAGTCTTTGAAGTTGTAAACCCAGTGATCACCAAACAATATTAATCTAACCCAAAGACTTTTTTTGTTTTGATGCTGCCAAGATTCAAATGTGTGTTTGTTCTTCCCCTTGTATCACATGCCTATATATATATATATATATATATATATATATATATATATATATATATATATATATATATATATATATATATATATATATATATTATTCAAACCCTCTGTATGTTTTGTGCATGCAATTTATGTGCAGGCAGGTGGGGAATTCACATGCGTGATTATGTTCCTTCCAATGTTCCATAACTAATAGATCAGAGTTAGAGGCTTTTCTTCATTCCTGTAATCGATGAAATGTATTCGTTTTGAGCACTTACAGGCTGAAGGCAAGAATGGAAGGAAAAATCATATATCACCACACTCCCAGTCAGAGTTAACAAAGGCTTAGCTTTACAACGATTCAGTCAGAGAACATTCAACGCAGATCCAGTACGGGCCTGATTACAAACTTGATTTGAAACAATCAATGTGCACTTCATACAAATACAAATTACTTAGAAGACGGCCGACTGCATTCACATTTGTATGCATTTGTGTGCTTTCTGAGAGAGAGAAACTTGAGGGCTCCTCTTGAAACAGCCCTCCAGACTGACCGCAATCCAGGCGAGACAGAAATGTTGTTTGTGTTTTCAGGGTGATGAGAGAATTTAAGCTGAAAACATTTATGGCTCTCACGAAAACCTTTTCGCAAACTCTAAATGTTTTTATTTCCCACCTACATGTAGACTTTTTTTTAATGAATGTGTAGTTAGTTACATTCAATGTTTTCAATTCAACCAAATGATTAGTTATGTTATAGTTAATAGATATGTTTTGAATAAATCAATTAAAACAAACACACGCACAAATAAATTCTCTATTCAATTTTGAGATTGCCAAATAAATCAAAATAAAGTCCCATTAAACTGACTTTACAAGCATAACCAGCCCTTCAAAGTGCATTACAGATCTAACAGCCCTCGCTCTGCTCTGTGAACCATGGTCGGTGAGTCTCTTATTTTTTTCTGGTGCTGAAATAAATGAGGAGGTCAGACACCAGAGCCAAAGGGAATGAACTGATTCTGGAAAAAATACCTTTAATTGCTTCAGCGAGACAGGTGTGAGAGGTGAGGATGCTGCTATGAGTTGATTGAAACAAAGTGTAACAAGTCAGCCAATCAATAGCCATTATGTCTGTGTCAGAGCTCAATGGTTGCCGTAATTGTGTGTTAATGAAGTTGTGGATTAGAAGTGACTTGTCTGGCATCAGCCATTATGATCTCAATGGACGAAAGATAAAAGAATAGAAAACAGACTCTGAGGATCTCAACTAAAGATCCTCATGTAAACTAAGATAAACATGTAGCTTAAGTTCACTAAAGGTTCTGCCTTCACAGTTTGTTTTCAAAATGGGTGTCAACAGTGAAGCTTTTAAAACAAATTCCAGGATTTATTCCTAAAAGCTACATGTGCTTAAGTGTGCAATCAACCTCAATCTTTTTCGGTTGAGTGATAAAAGGTATCTGAAAGCACAGCATCTCTTTAAAAGGCATGCAGAGATCAGGCTGCAACACAAGTGCAAAGGGTCGAGCCCTGGGATGCGCTATCTGGGGAGCGCTCCAACACCCCGGGGAAAGGAAAAGAGGTTGAGGTCGGTGCACCGTGAGCTGTAGGTTGCAGAACATAAGTTGAGTTCCAGTGGAAACAGCAAGTTGACTGCAGAAAGTAGCTACAGGCGAAAAGACTATAAGGTCACCTTGAAGGAACTGGAAAGTTTATTCCCAGAGGATGATGTTTTCGAGGCAGGCGGTACAGGATGTTCTTCCAGGTCCATCAAAAAAGCCATCTGCCGGGACGAGGTGAGGACTTTCCGAGTGAAAGTGCTCCATCACATAAACATAAACATGCCAACATCCAGTTGCCCTTTTGAGTGTTAACACAGAAATACTTTCAACATTTTGAAACTGTCAGATATTGGAAATCTTCAAAATCATAATTCTGTCACCTCCTGATGGAAATCATAGGAAGTGATAGAAATGTATAGAACAGCTAATAAATAGTCTTTTAGGATGTTTTGTCAACTGCTGTTTTCAAGAATGAAAATACAAGAGATAGATAATTACTTTATTGATCTATGCATTTTTTTGCAAACGCGTAAAAGAAATCCTTGAAGTGCTTCGAAACAAGTACATTTCCTCATGTAACTATTCAAGGAGATATGCTGATGAATATCATGTTATACGATGCAAGCTCTAAAAGAGAAGAGTGACGTTGTGGTTCATCATCTGTCCAGTAATTGTTAGTGTAATGAGAGCCTCACACTGCTAGTGTTCTTAATCCTGCCTAAGCTGATTGGTGATTCTGTTTCTCCAAACCAACAGAAACATCTGTCATTGGGCTTAACATTATTTAAACTATCTTGCTTAACCATTTGAGATGTGGAGCTACAATTCACAACTAACAGTGGATTTAAGAATAAAAAGACGTCCTTTTGATTTACAACTTATTGTGCAATCTGGATGTGCTTTTCCGTAGGTTCAAGTCGAATCCATAAACCTTATACTACCCAAAAGGACACCTGCTGTTTCAGTGCTTACATTATCATACATCCCCCTGCACATGTGAATATATTCATTACTTGTAGAGGTATCCTGTCATGAACTGAGCGGTTGGACGAGTAGAAATTTCAACGAAAGTCGTTTGGATTCACCCTCTTGAATTACCCAATAAATCAATCTGCCAAACCGTGACAGTTCCCTTTCACAATAAAAGCAGGCAAACAGACAGGCATGCAAGTGTGAGAGCTTGTTTGAGACAAACTGTGTCACACAATCAATACACATTAATGTGTTATCATTGGGAATCGTGCACCTGCGATGCAGCACAGTGATTACAGTCAACCGAGCTATCTCGGCCCTGTTCCCCTCCGGTTCTCTTTTGTCCTCTCAAGCAATCTTCTTCCATTACAATAAGCTGTCCATTTATCTTTCACCTTAACCCTTTTGTCTGTCTGTCACCGGGAAAAATAAACAAGCTGTTGTTGAGCAGCGCCTCTCATTTGCTCCAATAGCTCGACAGCTTCTCGTAAAACAAGCTGGTGTTATGGGAACTCACTCCTCACTGACTGTGCTGCACAGCTCTTGTGTAAAACAGGTTCACTCAATGTCGCAAAGGTTAAAGAATGTAAACAGGTAACTCAAAGAAAAAGAAAAACACAAGATAGAGGTAGAAAATACCTCCTTGAGTGACTAAAATGGCCCCAGCCTGAAATCGATGAATAGGAAAAGACGATTGGTCAGAATTATGTGAGACAAAATATGTATTTATTGACGTATTATTTGAACTCTTCCCTCACATCAATAATATTCTTCATTTCTCCAGCTGCCTGTGAATACCAGTTAATTTATTGCGTTTCTTTGTGTAGACAGGACATATTGTGATCCATCCACCCAACCATGGACACACACAAGAAAAAAAAAATACTTTTTTCTCCCTGTGGCTGAGACAGGAAATTAAGGGAGCCATATCATCCAGTAATAACACCATGTTGATGATGAGGCTCTGACCGTGGAGAGATGGAAACACAATGATTCAGAGAACAGAACATTCTCATAACCAGATCAATACACATCAGTGTGCTGCGTCGACAACCAGAATAGAAAACAAGCCGATTCTGTTTGTAGCCCACACATGAAGTCACTGCTCATGTCTATCTGTACTTTCTTCTCCAATCAGTCATACTAATACACACATGCTCTCTATAGATGTGAGAACAAGTATCTACAGTAATGAAATGTAATGTAATGTATCAAACGGACACTCGAGTGAACCATAGTTTAAACTCTCTGGATCGCTGGACTCTCTGGATGTTCATAACAATATTCCTTTAATCCATTCCTTCTTCAACCTACTGGCGAGGTGAAGACTTCAAGAAGGGTAATCTCCATGAGGCTGCTTTTATGCAAACAAATATTAAGGGATTATGTGGGTAGTTTAGGTTTTTGCTCAATGTTACTGAAAAGAGAATGAGATTTTGGGTGGTCAAAGTTACATTATTGTTGAATGGTAATCTCATATGACTGAATTCCAACTCTTTGCTGTAAGATGTAAGATTGATTACCTCATGCACACCTGCTTTTAGGTAAATGCAAACAACTAAGAATCAATATTTTTCAATGTTCAAAAGCCTGCAACACTGCCACCATGTGGACTGAGTTGTATATCACAACAAGATAACAACGATTTAACTAAACCAGCACCTATATAGGATGAAATAACATCCTATTGACAGCTCAACTGGGGGAGCCAGATCACAATTACATAACGGGGATATCTGCTTTACAATACTGGGTGGTAATCCAATAATATGTACTTGTATAGCTCGTTTCATTTTTCTCAATTTCATTATTTTGCCAAATTTTAGCTTTTTCAACTATCTGTGACAATGTCCAGATAGTTGAAAATGCTCCGACTCGACCACAACACACTTAAAGCCAGTGCAATATAAATACACTGCACAATAATAGTCATTATAGTTTTTCTGTCTGTATATATAAGATTTCAGTTATGTTGAATTTTTTACTGTTTTTTTATTACTTAGTTATTTATTCATAATACTTGTTTTTGAACTTGTTTCTTTTTACTACTCAATTCAATTCAATTCAGTTCATTTTGTAAAGCCCAAAATCACAAATTAAAAGATGAGGATCTCTCTCTCCCGGATGCACAGAAGCAATAGATGTCATGTTTGCACTGTACCCTATGCTGCTGTAAATCCTGTCATCTTTCCCGCTGTTACTAATAAAGATTTTTTTTTTTTAATCTTATTGTAAGTGTCAACATTTCAAAAGGAAGCTATTTTAAAAAGTGTTGTGCTTGGATGTGCAATCAACCTAAACATTTTCTGGTTAAATGATAAAAGGTTTCTGAAAGCACATCTCTGTAAAAGACAGGCGGACGTCGGGCTGCAAAACAAAAATGCAAAAAGTAAAACCCAGAGAAGAGCTATTGAGCACTCCAACACCCAGGGGAAGGAAGAGAGTGGGAAAATGTCGTCACCTTTGAATACTACCTAACTCCAATATCTGTTGTTGTGTAACTAAGTAGTTATTGCCTGCAATGGGTAAGTCACCACTAGCATAGCCCGGCAGGACCCCGTTGACCTAGCATGGCGGTCCACCCGACCGATCAGTCTCTTTTCAAGTTACAACACTGCCCTCTTGTGGTAGGTGCTGCGTATTACAAGCGGAATGACACATCTCTTGGTTGAGCTGGAGGACACAGCGGCTACCAGAAAGTGCAGCCAGCAGCAGCAATAACTTGGAGACTGACAGCGGACATCGCCGGCATTTTTCTTTAACTATGAACTATATTTTTTTAACAACGCATGACTTGTGGTTTGCAGCCGCCGCGGACAGAGAATGACATCTCGTTAGGTGTCAGTCACATGGTGTTTGCATGGTCAGTGGTGAAAGCCACACCAGTATCCAGACGCGTTAAGCGGCCATCTGCTGTCAGAGTGTGACCACAGTTTCACCGCGACCTGCTGACACCGGGGATCCCCGTCTTAGCATGCCTCACAAGAGCAAAAAGGAAAAGGTAAAGGGATGCTTGATGCAAATGCACTTTTACTGTATTGTTATTTTTTATTACGGCCTCTTTTTACGTTGTGATTATTGAGTTTGATTGGTTTCTCACTGTCACTCTAGGAAACTAAATCTGGAAGATCTAAAAAATCTGGACCTGCAGACCACCAAGATGTAAGTGTTTTTGCACTTTTCACTGTCCAGAGGATTTGCATTGGTATGCTTTATAAAAATGTACCAGTCATAGAAGAAATGCATTACTGGCTTGTAGAACAAGTAAGCTAATTATTGTAATGATACCACAAGATGATAAACTTAAATAAAGGATACAAATATTCAGTTGTTATGAATGTGTACTGATGAAGATGGTCTTTGAAGTTGTATTGGGGAACAAGCTCTTTTTTTTCTCTCCGCTGTTGTGCATTTTAGGGAAGTGTTTGTTTGTTTTTAGTGTTCATTTGTGTCATAATAAGCACACAGACCTCATAGAATGAGTTGTTTCCCTGAATACTTAATTTGGCCTTCAGGTGGAACATCTTTAGGATGAATGAAGACAAAGTTGCTCGTGTGCCTTCTCAGCGTGATCTTATGACTCTTCTTTCTCTAAAAAACACGTCAATCCCTAGTTCTACTACCATGACTTGTATGGAGTATAATAGAAGTCATTGTGGCGTCTATTTTTGTCCTTATTATTTCTGGCGTGCATCAGTGATGTTGAGTACAGTGCTTTGAGAGTGAAAGAGACCTGATTGATTGATTGCTGGACCTGCTGTTTGTTCCCGTTGACAGCTTTATCGGCTCCATCTGTGTTCAATTATTCTGTCCACTGAGGTCCATCACAAACTCTGTCAACTGATGCAGTACAGTACACCGCCGACCGGGATCGCGTTGCTTCGCTGAGACTCACCTGATCTGATTCGGAAAAGAACTTGACCCTTAACCACAACACCCTCGTCCCTTCTTCTCTCGTCTCTTTTCGTCTCCTCTCCCCTCCTCCTCCTCCTCCTCCTCCTCTTCCTCTTCCTCCTCCTCTCCTTTCCCTCCTGTGCTCTCTTCTTCTCTCCTCCTTTGAACTCCACAGTGACACTTGCGTAAAGTGAGTCCTGTGGCGTTTCCTTCAGGTGCATGAACTACCTCGCCCCGACCCTTCTCCAGTAACAGGAGCTCTTCCTCTGCGACTCTTGTTTCTGCAGGGCTCCAATAAGAAAGTGCCTCCCGCAACTCAGGTGATGAGGGTGAAGCAGCCGGGGTCACACTCAGCTATGAAGAGGGAGAAGAGGTTCAGCACTTCCTGTTTCCCCCTCAGTGCTAACAGAGAGCTACATAAACTGCCTGCGCTCTCAGGTATGCCTCCGCGGATATCACTAAAGTGCCCGTGTGTTTATTTTCTGACACCATTACTGTGACTGGATGTGAAACTTCCTTCTTCAGACGCAACATGACCAGTTTATGATTTTACCCTCCCTTCCAAGGAAGCCAAATATGCTGTAATAGAATTTGCTCCCGAAACCACAAAGAGTTAATCTGCAAAACCAAGTCCAAAACACAACACACAGGAGTTTGTACATTCTGCAACACAACACTAACTGAAATATCTGGGACCACATCAAACCTTAATAGACTCTTGGAAAGGAAGCACGACATGGAACAGTGTTGAATGAAGTTGTTTTCAGTTTCTTGGTGTTTGTTTGTATTTGTTTGCTCGTGGGAAACTAAAACTAAAACCCCCACATTCACATACCCATATATATATGGCGATGAAAGAGGTTAGAGAAGAATAATCTTTAGTTGTTTCTTCTGGGTGTTTTTATAGGAACGTGGATCTCTCCGATCACTTTGAGGAGTCAATATGGTTTACATGTTCTACATTTTATCAAAAGTGGGTCATGCAGTCTAGGACTCGCACTGGTCTGCTCTTGGTCTTGTCTCAATCTCGACAAACTCTGGTCTTGGTCATGTCTTGGTTTCGGTGGTCTTGACTACATGACTGTCCTGTAGATAAGCTGTCTGTCTTCTCCTGGAAAATGCCAGTTGACCTTTATCTGATTGCATGTTCGGCCCATATGGATGAAGGGAATCATATTAACAATTCATAGCCTTGGTGGATCCTCATAACCGCCTTTTTAACCTTGAGGCCTTTTCTCACTACATAATTTATAGCTAAGCAGACTGCCCATCAGCTTTATCTGTAATGCAAATGATGTGCAATTAGTCGCAACTCCACCCGTACCTGGAGGAAACAGAAAGGACCCTCTAAGATAACGCTGACTCTGACTGAATGGACAGTAGTGGAATCTAGGCCGTTCAATAATAACTCAATATGTAGGCCTGAATCAAACATGAACTGTACACTCCGACACGTCTTGGAGCATCAGGCATCTTAGAGCTCTCTAATCATTTCAACAGTCAGCACTTTAGCGTAAGCTTATTTTGTAACTTACCAATCTGTAAGAATAACTGAGATGGCTTCGTTTAGTTGTCACCAACCAGCAAACTAATCACAGAAACCATAACAAGCCAGCTCGTCCCACTGTCAGTGTTGATTGATTGATTAGTACATATCCCCCGGATGCCTTTTCTGAGACACAACAGTGAGGTTGATGTTTGAACATATGCATCAATCTTTCATGGCTTCTTTCATTACACACGGCATTGAAGGCAGGATCTGACCTAAGTGGTTTCCTGTAAACTATACTCGGCTGTGCTTTGTTCTTATACCTACGTGACACGGCAGAGCAACAATAGAGGTGTGCAGGATGGATTTGCAAGTTTGAGGGAGACACGGTCACAGTTCACCTTTGTGACAATTAATACAAAAGAAGGTAATTCAAATAAATCCTGCGTTTGGGAGTTTTGACTTTGCTTGGAGAGATAGGACAGAATACAGGAGAAGTCAAATGAACTTTGTTTTTAGCTAAAAGAGCTATTGTACACAGACAGCTAAAAATGTAAGGTTCATATTTGTGCTTTCTGTCTCTGTGTCAGAGAGAGAGACAGAGAAAAATGGGTCTATAAATGTCTGCCTGACAGCAACAAATAAGAAATATCACAAACATGTCAATAATGGAAGGAATATCAGACATTTTATCTCACTTTATTGTCTTTGATATCAAACTTCAGTTGACAGAGTCTCACTTGCTGTTGTGGGCAACATGTTGGCAGTAGAGTAACAATGCATGTTTGATGAAGAAGGATACACAGAATGTTGTTCCAAGTGTCAGTAAAACATTTAGTGATGGGCTTGTGTTACAGATGCTTGCGGACAAGTGGACAAGCGTGTGCTGCCACCTTCTGGCTGAAATAGGAATTATTTTGTTTCCTTGGTTGAACTGAGCTTTCACAGTGAAATGTTAGGAATTGTCACAGTGATATAATATCTCACCTGTTTATTTAAATGAAGCTGCTGCCATACGGCACTCTGTGTAAAGAATATGTTCTGCGTTTTCTTCTTGTCAACAAATCCCCTTATAAGAGGGAGCATTGATGTCATCTAGACGGTGTGTGTGGGCCTGAATCAAAATAAACGACAAAGCGTTGGAAGAACGTGTACAACAGTGATGCTCTTAGATGTGTTTTTGAACAACGATGGAGGTATTACCGACGTCATGCTACACAGATCATTCCTGTTAAGAGGATTTTTTGAAAAAAATTGTTGAATTCCTTGTCCGAATAACAATCCAGAAGGGGTCGTGAGGTATTTTTGAACTGGTACACACTCCTGCACAGCCTGTCATACCAGTAGAAAGTAAGTGGCAGCTCACAGAAAATACCGGCGCCCGTTGTCATGGCTGTGGAATGTAATGGCACCTCTTGGAGAGGCTTTGGCCCCTCGGTGAGAGAATGCCAAGTCGGATTTGCTTAGTGATACACTTGGCCTTCCTCTCCTCTTCTTCCTTAACCTCGTCCCCCAAATAAAGAAACAGGGAGATGAAAAGAATTAAGTTATTACAACACCTGCTGAGGAAAAAAATTACCTGCCATATTTTTGGGTCACCTATCTTTAAAACGTGCTATTTTGAGACCTCCAAATTTCCCTATAGGACAACTGTAACCTCTCCTTCACTCCTCATTGGCCAACTCTTAATTTATTAGTTGGTCAATAATGTTCTGACATTGTTCGTTGTTGGAAAACAGCAAAGTCCCATTGTTATTAAATTACTGCGTTATGACTGTATGAAAACTCTGGTCGGCCTTGTGATGTGAATGCGGTTTCACTTTGTGCGTCCTTATGATGAGTCACATGAGAGGGACAGCTAAATCATTATGTAAAGATGAAATGCAGATTATATGCATTTGTCGCCTCAAAGTTGGATTTGGTTATTTTGGTGTTCAGATTCTTGAAATATAGGTTCATCTAAATATACATAATTGAAAGTGTAATGAGAGAGAGAGAGAGAGAGAGAGAGAGAGAGAGAGAGAGAGAGAGAGAGAGAGAGAGAGAGAGAGAGAGAGAGAGAGAGAGAGAGATTTATGTATGTATATTTAATCAGATGTTTCAGTCATAAGTTAACTGACGGGCTGCACACGGATGCTTGGAGCTGCAGCAGCAGTTTCCTGCGTTGTGTGCCTTAGCATTTATTTTTCTTTCCTCTCACTTTCATTTCCTGTTTACAGCTAATTTTCTTAAGCACTTGTACGTCATATTGCAGCAAATTCTGCCATTGCCCTGGATATTGTGTGAGTCATAAAACCCTTTTACAAAACACATTATATGAAGCCAATGATAAACTGGATCCAACCTTTATTTGAGTTGATATTATTTACATGGTCTTTCATCTTGTGTATTGAAAAGTCACACAGACTGAAATTCTTTTTTTTTCCTTGCTGGAAAGCTCTGGAGTTTGAGTCTCCAATAGTCCTATCCTCAGCTCCTCTCGTGGTTTCTTCTTTGCTCCCTCTGTTCCTCATTGAATCCAAAGATGTGAGTCCCCCCCTGACCCTCTCCTCCACCTCCTTTTTATAAAGAACCAAGCAAAGATGACAGAAGGAAACAATGAAAGACTTTGAAGATTCAGCCAGAGCCTCTCTACCTAAGCACAGTCAGAGTAAGTTATTTCCAGCTGCTTATTCTAAATCAGATTATGCTGAAAACCCTGCTAATGGTTAAACTATGGAGAGGATTTAACTCAATCTGATCTGAGATCTGTAGATCTGCTTTACAGAGCGTCACCAGAGACGAGTGAGTGTGGAGGAGGAGCCGCACCAAAAAAATTCCAACGCATGTCCCGCCCCCTTTGCGTCTCTCAGCCAATCACCGCGCCCCCCTTACCCCCCCGGCAGCTTGTGCCTACATCGCTCTGGAGCGGCCTGACCTCAGCCAATCAGCTGTTTCCTTCACTGTCGACGTCACTAACTAGCCAGTTCCCTCCAGCAGCAGAGAGCTTCATTTTCTGATCTGCTTTTGTGCTAAAATGGAGGCTGGCCTCTCGCCCTAAGTGGATCGCCTTCCTGGTTGAGGTTTAGATGTTGACATGCAATAAATCTGGAGACAGGATGGTTGTGGATGCACCTAATTCCAATGGGCCTTTTCAGCCGGTGGCTCTTATGCACTTCAGAGGTACGTAAGGACATCGTTTTCTGCCTGTTTTGTCCCAGGGAATTAGGAAGAGAGGGAGCTGTGTGTTGCTGTGCTCCTGTTCCCCTCCACTGGTTACTGCTTGGTTAGTCAGCATTCAGACGTCTGGGATCACATCGGTGTTTCTGCGGTTTGGAAAGCAGCGTTATTGCAGTTGAAGGCACCTGAAGAATGGCGATGTGTGTGTGGGGCGTGTGTGCATAAATGTTAAACAGTGGAACGATATAGAAAAAAAATATATCTGGTTTTACTAGCTAGCTGCTCTCCCTGCCCATCCCCCCGCCGAGCTAGTGATGTCAAAGGAAGTGAGGTCATAGCTTAGGGAAGGGTCTTCTCTAGCATTTTTCATGTTTGATTTTAATCGCCCGTTTTATATATTTATGGTTGCAGTTATTAATTGTAGCCTCTCTTTTTTTTTTGGCGTGGGGTGGTGGAAGCTAAAGTGGAGGCCATTACTGTCGGTCCTCCGTCTCAGCTGCTGTCCCCAGCGAATGTGTGTCACACTCCGGTTCATCTGGGCACAGATTGGTCACAGTGTGCAGGCTGCAGACAGCGAGCAGCTCTCTTCTCCATCATCTCCCCTCCACCCACTTTTTTTTTTTTTTTTTTTGGGGGGGGTGGGAGGGAGATGCGAGAAACGCCAAATCTGAATGTGTCTCTTAATTCTGTCTGTCAACAAAGCAGCGCTGTCAAACGGGACCCAGGAGGCTCGGTCGTGTTTGAGAGACCCGGCCCGGTGCCACTGTACTCTGGTGCAGCCCAGCGTCAGATGGAGCCTCGGGCAATTATTGATTACACTGTATTGAGCCACAGAGGCAACTGCCTTGAATGACAACTCAGTGATAGGAACAATCACACTCTCTCGCTCTGCCTCTTCCTTCGTTGTGTGTGTGTCTGTCATTTCTGACCCTGTTCAGCCCAAATGTCTTGTACCCACATCTTCACAGATTGTGTAACATTCACATTGCACGTTACACCCGGCATCTAAATGTTGGCATACAAATCATCGAGGTGGCCTCTCAGCGTTGGTTAGGAATGCATTTTCGTTCCCACCGCACACCCTAATTTGACAGATGAATCCTTGGCCAACTCTGAATTAGACTCCACATCCCAACAGTTCCTCCGTGTGTTCTCATTCATGCCCGTGTTCAGAGCCACGTGAACGGTGTCTGAAACCGTGAGGGACAAAATGTGTCACCAAAGATTCATTTTCTTTTGCACCGAGTGTGATTCTGACCCAGTGTATCTCTTTTGCTCCCCGTCTGTTTCTTCAAAATACAAGACATCGTAGCCATTCACAAACTATGAATGTATCAAGTGTGGAAATGTAGGATTTAGCTTTTAACTGTATCCAAACAACACATGCACCTTGCTTCACTGTCTCTCCTGGATGCATTGCTTTCAATGCTGCCAACATGAATCAAGGAATGTGGCGTAACCTAGTTGTTCATATGCCTTTAACACTGCAACACACTGTCCTTCTACAAAGCTATAAATAGTAATCAGTCAATGTGTACATTGATCATAACATACTGTCGATAAAGCAGACTGCCAAACCGTTCCTAACTCCAGATTAGACTATCAGCTGTTCATTTGACCCATTTACAGAGAAGAAAAGAAGAGACTGTGGTTCCAATGTGACTCCAGTTATTTATTTTTCTTTGTTTTGAATGGGGAGCATTAGGATAACGCCCTCTCTGTTCTCCACAAGACGCGCTACTCGCGTGTGTGCATGCGCATGCTTATTCCCCTCCTAAGGCTTCTGTTGGAGACGTTAATAGACGCCACATTGTGGTCAACGTCAATTTTGGGATCACAACACTGAGTCTTTATCTGTTACACAACAACCCGCTGGATATTTTAGGAGTGTACAGAAACTTTATGAGACAAGCAGACAAACTTATGTAACAGGAGCAAGTCTGACACGGTCAGGGGTGCGAGGCATGGCAACGCATTCCAGTCGAGCTTCATGCCAACCAGCGAGCCACCTTATGCCAAGGAGAGAGAAGGTTCCTCTGCAGAGTTTAGTGTTGAAATAAAAGTTAGCACTAATAATTATATGGAAACATAATCCGTACTCTACCTGTTGTTATTGTTGTTTTTGTTGTTCCACTTATCTGTGCCAGTCTTTAGGGACTTCTGAAAATGTGTAGAGACAGGAATAATAATTCTAAATGTTTTGGATGAATCTCTCTCATATGGTTTTAATCCGGCGTACTGGCACTCAGTTTTTTTTTTATTTTTTTTACGGTTTTGACATCACTTTTGGTCGTCAAATCTATAAGGAAATGTTCGTTGACGGCAGCTCACACACACAACACACACACACACACACGCACGCACACACACACAGGGCACTTCTCTGGAATCCCCCAATGTGTGTGTGTGTGTGTGTGTACCTGCGTGCGCGCCAAGTCTCCATCATGTCTGAATAGGATATCTCTCTTCTTACCTAGAATCTGCCTGTTTGCAAGACTGTCGTGTGTGTGTGTGCGTGTGTGTGTCTGCATGCCCTCCATTGGCCTTTGTCACACTTTGTGTACGTCCATTGAAATTAGGGCATGGGCGAATAGGTTTGCGGCCTATTATTTACCTGTACGCTGTTCCTTATTGCACACCTGCATGAATGAATTGGCAAAATAATTTGAGTGTGTTTATTTGCACATTACTTTCAGTGTAATTACAACAAGATGGATGGCAGCAACGCAAAGAGACTAAATTAATTGATCTCAGTGTAATTTGGATTTTAATACAGTTCTTCATGCATTAAGTGTGTTTGCAGCGCTCTGTTTGCCTTCAATCAATTGGTTGATTATATATTGTTTTTCTTATTTGATCCCTGTGCCAATTTCATAAATCATAATTTGTCTCTCAACCTAATTTCCTTGTCGGTAATTGGGAGTGTTCTGCCTACAGGTTGCAGTACAGTCATGGGAGACAAATGGGTTTTGTTTATGTATTTTCCTTATGACCTGCAGTATGTACAACAACATATCTGATCAAATTCAGTTAACTCGTGGCGCCAACATCCTCGTTCATGTGCAGACATGGCTTCTGCACAACAGTGCAAGCCGGGTGTTAATACCACACCCATCACTGATCAGTAATTATGAAGTATAGAAAAGTGCAGCTCTTGTTGCGTTGGTATGATTTATTGAGGTTCAACACCTCAGGCAGACAATAGGCTGCATGGCGTTCATGTAAGGAGGACGGATACTCGCTCACTGCACTGTCGTATGTCCTTCTGTTGCACGTAGCGTTGCACAATTGAATTCCTGCTCATAAGAGGCTGTTTCGGTAGTACATAAACAGGAAATTCTTAATGTAAAGCTACTGTAGGTGTCATGTGCTGTGTGTAGGCTGTAATTGTGGAACTCTTCATCTTCTATCAGATGCAGAACATGGCTCACCGGCAGAGACACTAATGAAATCATAAACCTGAGTCGAGCCAACCAGCCAGTCTGTTCTGCGGATGCATTGTTAATCACTCGCATCGTCTTGAGCTGTCACATGGCGCTGCTCGTGTCATGTGAACGGACCCACATCTTAGTTTAGTGAAGAAGTTAGTTGAACATATGAGTTTGCCTATTTTATTTAAACTGGGCTGAGAGTCAGGAAAGAAACTTGAGCAAACAAAATGCATCTGTTATTTTATTAAGAGCTATCTCACCTAATAAAAAGAAGTAGAGGTTAAAGGGAAATGGGATTTTAAATGCATCTTACTGGACGACATCACAAACTTGATTGTGTTTGCTCTCTTGACAAAGAGGTGCTGGTTCCAGGGTTTTCACTGCGACACTGCTCACGAGGAAACAGCAGGCAAGTTTAAATCTGTAGTGGCCTTCAAGCAAAAGCTTGACATCCCACTCTCGTATCTGTCCATTAGATATAAGGCTGCAGGTAGTAGCCGGTTGGAATAAAGGCTGAAAATGTTGTTTGTCTCATTAAGTCAACAATAGATATGATGCTCGGCAGATTGTTGCCGTTGGACACAGCCAGGCCAGCTCTATTTTCAGTCTTTAAGCTAACATAAAAAAAGAAACAAGTAGCATCAAATATGTGTCGCATAACTACATAATTATGGTGCCACTATGTGCTATTACTTCACCACATGAGTAGGTAAGAACTTCAAGCTACCGACGTGGATGTTTTTCTCTTTGTGTTGTTATGTGTGAAGTGTTGGCGCTGGCAAAGATTGTTTGTTTGTTCTTGAGTGCTCTGGAAATGAAGTGAAAAGAGGAAGCCCTCAAACCACCGTGGACAAATATAATGACTTTTATCCGGACCCCTTTTATAAACATGTCTTTATTTTCTTCCATCCCCAGCGTGTGTGTCGAATGGCTGGACTGTGACCATTCACCTACTTTCCAAATCCTCCGTCCTTCTCTCCCTCTCCATCCTGTCTTCTCTCCTCCACTCCGTCTTTTCCTCCCCGCTGGGCCACAACCATCTCGGCTATTGTCTCAATGCACTTTAGTTTTCATGACTCATTTTCTAATCTTCATCACTTTCTTGTTGCCTGATATTTCCTTTTTCTCTATCGCTTTGCTGCTTTAACTGTCATCCTTGACAGTTATACCGCCCCCTCCTTTCTCTTGTGACCTCTCTCTCTTTGAACATGGTTCCATGTTCTTATATCCCTTACCGCCTTGTTGTTCCTTCATCTCTCATTCGCTCGTCCCTGGACGCCTTTCTTCCCTTCACAAAACTCACTCTCTCTCCCCCCCCCTCTTTGTCTCCTCAGATGTGGCCCCCGCAGAGCAGGAGAAGCTCTTCATCCAGAAGCTGCGGCAGTGCTGCGTTCTTTTTGACTTCCTGTCCGACCCGCTGAGCGACCTGAAATGGAAGGAAGTGAAGCGGGCGGCGCTGAGCGAAATGGTGGAGTACATCACCCACAACAGGAATGTCATCACAGAGCCCATCTACCCGGAGGTGGTGCACATGGTCAGTAAACCCAGAGGGCGTTAAGTTTGCGGTTAGAACTGAAGTTGAGGGTGAAACTTGGGCCAAGAATAGGGGCAGGCTGTAGCTGCTGGGCAGAGCTGGCGGGAGCTGAGCCCAGCTGATGTTTGTGCTTTTTTTTCTCTGGGCGGAAGAGCAGGCTTTCTTGAGGTGTCTATACAGGCTGCCTATTTTTAAATAATTTGTTCAGTCAGTATGCATACGATTGCTTTTCAAGTTATTTTTCAAGCTAAAAGTTTTAAAAAAAAACGAGGCGGATGCCTATTTTATCCATCAACTTTGTGATATAATTTGTAATAATCTGCAAGATTTCGTGGATACAAATGTTTCCAGTGGAGTCGTCATCAAGTTTGTGGTTTATGACTAAATACCGATGATGATGCAAGATGTTCCGCTTTCCGTCTCATCACCGTGTGCAGAGAGACGGCAACGAAGCTGCAAACGTGTTGAAGGAAGAGCGTCTTACTGGACTACAAATGATTATCTTTTCCATTGTCAAAGCCAGCAGCAGATCTGCTATAATCACTGTTAGTACGTTTCCACTGTGGAGTTAATGCACAGTCATCTTCACAGCCGGTTCTGGGTTGACGTGCAGCACAGTCGAGATAGTCCATCTACCTTGTAGCCTCTAGTCTCTTCGAACAAGGCTTCCAGTGTTTCAGTAGGGCACCTGCACCGTCCCATGATCTGCCTGCCAGGGAACAGCAGCCCACAGGGGAGTCAGTTGACAGTGGGACCAGAAACACAGCACACTTGGATTATTGTGGGCCAAACCGTTGGAGGCCAGTTGCAAAGACAGTTTGAGGTTAACATGAACCTAAAAACTTCGCTTAAGATCGCTTAAGACAGGACACTATTTCAGCCAAGATTTAGTTAAATGTAGTATTTCTGTCATTTGCTGTTTCTTTTTCTTTGGCGCAGTGAGTAATTTAAGAATTGACCACCTTTGCAGAATACATCATGAAACGTAGCACTAACACATGTTCATTAACTGAATAAATGAGCCGTATTACTCGTGACACCAGCATTTATTTAACCTTTTTAAGCAAACTGTGTGCTGCAGGCCTGTCTCAAAGGAGGCTTGGCAAAGGGCATGAAAGAGAATGAAATATTGAAAAACACACATTTCAGAAATACTGCTGTTACTTGTATTGCATTGTTTTATGAAAGTTATTTATTTATTTATTCAAGCATATCTCTACATTGTGCAGGGAAATACTTGAACATTGTGTGTGTAGAAAATGATTCAGCCTATTGATGTGGTTTCACTGTCGGTTGCCATCATGTCATGACGGGATGAATGTGTTCAAGAGTGGGACAGGAAGTCTTGATCTGGCTCTATGCTTCTTAAACTTTGTAAAAAAAAACCTCTTGTAAGCTCTTCTGGGTAGAGCTGTGGGCTTTTGTGTGGTCGCGACATGAACTCTAAACTTTGGGTTATCAAAACAACCAAAGGAAGTTAACTTAGAATAAACATTCAAGGTATCTTTTTTTCGCTTCTCTTCCAGTTTGCGGTCAACATGTTCAGAACATTGCCTCCATCGTCCAACCCCACTGGAGCGGAGTTTGATCCAGAGGAAGACGAGCCGACACTTGAAGCTGCGTGGCCACACCTCCAGGTTGACATTTACATCATTACCCCCCCCCCCCGCAAAACAGAGAGAGGTTTAGAGACGGTTGTTCTGAACCAAGAACAGCCTCCCGGCATAGCTGTGTGAAAGTGTGAAATCTGTAGTTTCTGAAGTTTACAAAAAGGACACGTTTGGATCAGATTTAATATTGTGAATTTGTGTCAAAGCATTTGGCTCGAATTCCTTCTAAAACATATTTTTCTTGTTTCCGTTGCAGCTCGTCTATGAATTTTTCCTTAGGTTTTTAGAATCGCCCGACTTTCAGCCTAACATAGCGAAGAAATACATCGACCAGAAATTTGTTATGCAGGTAAGGAAATATTTGTTTTTGCCAAAATCTTTCACAATTTCACGACACAAATTTTGCATGGCGATTTTGAATTGTTTCACTTCTCTTGCGTTCTAGCTCTTAGACCTATTCGACAGTGAGGATCCCCGAGAGCGAGACTTCCTCAAAACTACCCTCCACAGGATTTATGGAAAGTTCCTGGGGCTGAGAGCGTACATCAGAAAACAGATCAATAACATTTTCTATAGGTCAGTGCAGGTCTACCACGGCGCTGCTCTTTTTTTTTTATATTAACAATTCATACCCGGCATAGTCACGATATGAATACTTTCTTCGTTTGGTAATAAGAATCAGAGTATTTCTGCTTGTCCTTCCAGGTTTATCTATGAGACAGAGCACCATAATGGTATAGCTGAACTACTGGAAATACTTGGGAGGTATGTTTGTGGCTCTTACACAACTTTTACATGATACCATGAAACTTCATTACATTGAGTTGTTTGACCTATATATGTAAATATGTAAATATGTGAAACGTCTGACCGATCGGCGGTTTAAAACATGCAAGACTACTTGTTCTAATTTGTTCTGTTGGTGCTTTTGTTTTATTTCCCAGTATAATCAATGGATTTGCCTTACCACTAAAGGAAGAGCACAAGATTTTTCTGTTGAAGGTTTTATTGCCTCTGCACAAAGTGAAATCACTCAGTGTCTACCATCCACAGGTGAGTGCGTTGGACACAGAATGAGGCACAAAGAGCTTGATTTAGTTTCTGTGAAACTGTATGGCAAGAGAGACATATCGCACACAAATCATTTTACTTTTTTAAATGTGTTTTAAATGTTCTTGTCCAAACCTGCTTTGAGTACACGCCTCCTCTTTTCGTGAGAGCAGCAGTTCATTGTACAGGTTTTGTCAAAAACTGGGGATGCGTGTTCCAGCCAGTCTGTCCCTCAAGCATCAACGTGTCCCCCGCCGTGTTACTTTAAGCCTTTATCCGGTATATGCAAATACTTCTGTCAGTTTAATGACTATTGGTTTATTTGTTCTGCAGCTGGCGTACTGTGTGGTGCAGTTTTTGGAAAAGGACAGCACTCTTACTGAGCCGGTATGTGAAATGAGAAGCTGGCGTTTGGTCTTTTCTGGGTAGTTGTTCGAGATTATGAATCACTCAAAAGATGTGTCCAGTTTGTTGACTTTTTACCCTTAAATCTGCTTTCCTCTTATCCTCCCTGAACGGTTATTGAACCCGGTCATTTTCTCTCTCTCTCTCCATCATCCCAACAGGTGGTAATGGCTTTACTAAAGTACTGGCCAAAGACTCACAGTCCCAAGGAAGTGATGTTCCTCAACGAGCTGGAGGAGATCCTGGACGTCATCGAGCCCTCTGAGTTTGTTAAAGTGCAGGAGCCTCTCTTCAGACAGCTGGCCAAGTGTGTGTCCAGCCCGCACTTCCAGGTAACCAAAGGGTGATCGCAACCGTACCTTTTTTACGGCGACAACGCTTGGGAGGGGGGCGGTAAATGGGCCTGCGGTTGTTGGTATGCGCCTGACGGAGGTGTTTTCCGTAGGTGGCAGAGAGAGCGCTGTACTACTGGAACAACGAGTACATCATGAGTCTGATCAGCGACAACGCAGCGAAGATCCTGCCGATTATGTTCCCGGCTCTGTACCGCAACTCTAAGACCCACTGGAACAAGTAAGACACTCGCACGTGGTTTCTCCACACGCCGTAGCGATGTCCTTCGAAGCGCCGTACTGCACGCTGCATGTAACACTCGTCTGACACAACCGCTCACTTTAGTGAGACCTCTCAAGTATGTGTAGGTATTTTAGCTTGGTCACAGAATGTACTCGCCTGTGCATCAGTTTAACACGTCACTGGATGTAGTTATAAATATTCTCTAAACACGCTGTTTGATTTGAGAACCGTCCATACATTTCCGTCATCACCCTTACATACGTAACTTAAGTGTGCTGCTTTTTATTGAACAACGAAATATATTCAATTACTTTAATATCTGTTAATATGTTGACTATAAAGATGAAACACGCAGTTAATTAGCTGATGAGCAAATGATAAAATTGCGCAGTGTTTTAAAAAAAAAATTATTAATCAATTGAAGTATTTTTTCAAGCAAAAGTTCCAAAACAATCCCTACTTATGCAGACTTTTTTAAAAAATATAATTGTAAACTGAGTATATTATAAGATTTGAACTGTTGGATGGATTTGTTGAAGATGTATGCTTTTCATTTAAACAATAAAATTTGGTTAAAACAACCAACAGTTTTTAGTTGAGAATGTTTTTTTGGAATCAATTTTTTTGCCGGTAGCTTTTCAACAAATGTAAATTGTCGGCCTTCACATCAATGCCGCTTGTGCTTATAAAGACTTGACTCTCGACCAACTTCTCTCTCTCCCTTTTTCTCCCTCTCCCGCGCAGGACCATCCACGGCCTCATCTACAACGCTCTGAAGCTTTTCATGGAGATGAATCAGAAGCTCTTCGATGACTGCACACAGCAGTTCAGGGCCGAGAAAAACAAGTAGGCGCCGGAGATCCTTCTCCCACTCGGTTAATCTTTTACAATGATGTCTGAGTGACACATGATTTCTGCCTCAACACAGCAGCTAAATGAGTGTTGGGTTTCACATGTACCGGTGAAGGCGTGATTATGACGTCAGCTCTGGTTGTTCAACAGGGAGAAGGCAAAGTCAAAAGAACGTGAAGAGGCCTGGGTCAAGATCGAGAACCTCGCCAAGTCAAATCCACAGGTGAGCAATGTGTGCAATCATCCTACCTCTCTTTCTATCACTGTGTGCAAGTGGAAATGTGTGTAGCATCTTTAGGAAATGTGTGTCTTTTGTTTTCTGTAAGACAGTTTTGTTGTTGAATTGTAGTTCCCTTTCCATCTTATCCTGTTAAAGAAGTAATGTGTAATGTCTGGCCAGCAGAGGTAGCGTTGACACGCTACAATACAAGTTCAATTTACAGTCATAAGGTAATAAAACATTTTTTAAAAAGCTAACGATAAAGCAACGCGATACATAAACGCTCTTGCATAATGTCACATTAAACATTGTATTCATAATGTTAGTTCATTTGTTGGACGTCTTTGTCTGAAATCCCGGCCACATGTTACGCATTGCCCCTTTAAGGACTCATTTTGTTCACTATATGAATTGGTAGTGCATGCGTTTGAAATTACACTGCTGTTAAAGATGGAAAGAGCTTAATGAGAACGTGCTTAGTTGTGGTGAATGCTTGAATCGGACAGCTCAAAAATGATCCCTGAAGAAATGTTTGATCAAATCAAAGAGAAACTTCACAGAAATCCCTTTTCCCCCAAAAACTGATTTAGCATTCGACTGAAGAGTAATATTCCTTCATTTATGGCATAGTTTGACATTTTGGGAATTGCGCTTATTCGCTTTCTTTCTGAGAGTTCAATGAAAAGATTCATGGCTTTATCATACATTTGCAAGTTACAGCCAGCTAGCTTAGCTTAGCTTAGTGCAAAAACACGAAACCAGTGGTCACTTTGGCCAGGCAAGAAATATTCCAACAACGCAACAGTTGATGTCTTTACATTTAGTTTTGTGTATGCATTAAACACCCAAGATAGTGTTTTAATTATTAAGCTTAATAAATTATTGGTAAAGCGGTTTATTTACAGAGCCGTGCTAGCTGTTTTCACTCGTTACCAGTCTTTGTGCTCAGCTAAACTACAGACGCGTACAGTATTTACAGTACAGACATGATCCATCTCCTCATCCGACTCTTGGAAAATGAGCATAATTCCCAAAATGTTAAACTGTTGCCTTCAATGTGCAACAAAATACAATTTTCAATCCAAACGATCCAGATTAATCTGCCCTAAAATATCTAGTTTAGTGGGAGCGGCAACTGATGAGCTTCCCATTGTTTGACACAGTGGCTTTGTCATGGTCAACACTTAGATCCCATTCAGTCAAGAGTGAAACTGTGTTCAATCCTTTTGATTCTACACCTAAACTAAAGCTGATACATGATATATATATAAATATATATTACATTTGAATTGGTTCAGAGCCTCTTGATTCATTCTTCTTTGCATGCGACTGAAAGTCTTTTCTCCATCCTTTTGTGTTTTTGTTTTTGTTTCTCTTTCTTTTCAACATAGTTCTTTATGTATGTTGATTCCTCTGACCTCAATAGTCCTGTAGCAATGGAGACGGATGTCCCTTTGATAGAAGATGTTCAGAGGTTAAAAAAGACAGTTGAGGCGGGCGCGACTCAGGTAAACCTGACTTTCTCTCTGTCTATTTACCTTTCTTCTTATAATCACTCTTTATTAGTTAGCAAAGTCTCCTAATTGAAGCTACTTGCACTGTATAAATTACCATTGTTTACTTTCTGTATAAATTCTAGTCTTGTTTGTGTTATATTTATAAATCAACCTACTTTCTAAAATGTGGAAACAGACGTGACCACGGACTGAACACCAGCTTGCGTGCTCCTTGCATGTTGTCTGAAGCCCCAAAGTGTTTAATATTATCTTAATAAATAACCAATTATGAGACATATAAACCACCTTATTATATTTTGTGACGTCTATATGAAGTGTAACACATTCATTTCAGAAAATGCGGAGAAAGTAATGTTCTTTTTTACTCCTGAATTAACAACATTGCCTAAAATCCCCAAGAGAGGCTCTTGTTTACCTCAGAGCGTGATGTCATAGACGCAAACGTGTTCAGTCAATTTAGTTTAATCCAGTTCCAGACCATGGCAGATAGCATACTTGTCTCATTAAAGGAAGGATTTTCCAACTTCTTTTTACGTGGACGTCCAACCAGTGCGGATGGTGAAGTCCCCAGTGCGTGCTATATTGACCCAGAAAGCAGATCCCTCCCGCTGTGCAGCCTCAACAGCTTTGACAAATGTACCAATTTGTCAATAAGGGAACCATTCTTTCAGCTAAACAGAAAAATACAACTTTCTCGCCCACACTGAACTTTTTTTTTTTTGTTGAGACAATCTGATTCATTCAGAAAAACAGGGTTAGTATTTGTTTCTCCAGTGAATGTCACCCTTCCGTGTGGATGAACTAATACTCTGCCATTAATAATGATAAATTAAATAAATAATCATTATTTAAACTCAACCCAATATTTAAAAATGTTAAATTGTTTTTATGACCTCTGGTGAAAACATCAGTCATGAAAGTTGACATAATGAAATATGCACAATACTAATATTAAATTAATATTTTTTTTTAGTGCAACATTTTTTTTCTTGATTAATTTATCTTTGTCACACTTTATTACTATAATTACTAACCTAATGTATATTTCTTAGTGAACATGTCTCACACTCATAAATGTCTGTTGTGTATTTAAATTAAAGTTCAGGTATGGCTGGCTCAGTACGCCATGTTTTAACTCTGTTAGTCTTGGTCCTCCGTAAATTAGATTTTGATAAATGGAACTCATGCTGTCGCGCTTCATCTCAGAGATATGATCAGAACAGGGACATGTTAAACGATGTTAAACGTTGTATTCAAGGCCAACTTTCTCCTCCTCTCCCCGCTCAATCTGACAGTTGCAGCCTGACCAGCGGAAAGAGCGGCCGATGGTGCGACGCAAATCTGAGTTGCCTCAGGATATCTACACCACAAAAGCCTTGGAGTCCCACCGCAGAGCTGAAGACATGTTGATCACCCACGATGGACTCTAGGTCCCGCCACCTGCCGACTCTTTGTCCAACTGCCCCTATTACCCTCGACACCTATGGACTTCCTCTTCGCCCAGGCGCCAGAATCACACTGGCAATGTTGGGATCTCCATGCGTCCTCCCACCTTCCGTTTACCCAGAAGTCTCAGTTGTCCTTCATTCCTGCTGCCCTAGTGCAGAAGCCCTGTATCCTCGTCCCAGATTTCTGCTTTCTCAGGTTTTTTCTTTATTTCGGAGAGGAGTGGGAGAGTGTATTGTGTGTCTTTTAGCCCTCACCACATTGATTGTGTTCCCCAATTATTTCCCCACGTAGGTTCCTCTTACCTTGCTTTCTCTCCCCCCCACCCACCTCCGTGTGCATTCACTGTAGATGTGGAACCTGGGATTACGGACGCCACAAAGCTGGTTCCTTCATTCCAAACACAATGGATTGGACGTGGAAACATAGGAACTGTATGACTCACTGTCTAAGGATCGCTTCTTGGTCTCTGCTTGGTTTTATTTTCTGTCAAACGGAACAAAATCAGAACCTGTTGGTCAGACGAAAGACTTTCCTGTCATCCGTTGTATGTTTTCTTTATTTTTTTGCTCAATCTAACGGACATCTCCTCAGTGCCAAGACTGTTGTGTTCCGTATGTTTGTTTCTTTCATGTTTTGATCAGTGACTTCAACATGGACACTTTGTCTTTTGGTCACTGGTGTTTGAGAAAAAACGTTTTGTTTTGTTTTTTGTTTAGCACACCAGACCAAACTGAGACTCGTCCTTAGCCTTGCAATGTCCAAGAAAGGTGGCGAGGAAAGAGGAAGCTGTCCTGTGGACATCAGACACTTTCCATTTTATTGTTTTGTGCCATATGCAACTCTTTTATATGCTTGCTCTCCTTAAGTTCATTGGCAATATTTGAAAACCAGACCATAATGATGACTAGGCAGTTCAAACAATGGTACTTACTGTATAAAATGATGGACTTGAGTAAAAGCTGTTAGTATTGGATAAAGCAAGGTTTTGCCCTCAGTTGCATCCTGAATAAAAAGAAGAGCGCAGCAGTGAGGTGTTCAAGGTGACTGGTGGGTTTTATATATAATGTAAAAATAAATAGGGATGATTATCTTTGTAAAGGAAATATATTGAGAGATTAGTTTTTGTTCAATGAGAGTGGAGGAACAGATCTGTACCAGCACAACATCTGAAAACTCCACTCACTAATGGGCTTTCAGGAGCTCTGACTAAGTTCCGACCTTTGCTAATTTTTCTTTTTAAAGAGCACGGAGGTGTACTGGCAGTGTCTGCTAAACATATTTTAATGTCCTCTAATTAAAAATAGAAATTAATTTATTATCAAATTGAAGCGGTGGCAACCTTAGTAGCTATTAACATACTGACATTAAACGATTAACACTTGATGAAAGTGACCAAAAAGATGAATTGAACATTATGTGGCATGTCTGTGGGGCCACCGTTCCTGATTCAAATGTTTATCTTTCTCGGTGAAGAAGCGGTTACGAGTTGGACAATATCCTCCAGTCAGTACCATTGTTTAAACTAAGGAGGTCTGCTAGATTTCTTCATATTTGATGTGTTGTATTTCTTTGTCTTGTCTCTGGAGGTTAAGTAGTGTGGATGTCGGGTTTTTTCAGTTCTCGTTAGTCCTGGTCATTCAGGATGCCCAACGCTGAGACAGACTGGTATCAAATGGCCACAAAAATGCCAGATGCTGATAATAAACTGACATTGTGACTTGGCGTGTTAACTGTATTAATACTGTATTTGCTTGAATGCAAAAAGATGTAAATTAAAACTACCATGTTAAACATGTACCTTTTACCCTGGAGGAATGCCATTCACCAAACGGATTTCTGTTGTCGACTTCATCGCATTTATGAAACAATCCAGCTTGCCGGGAGAGATGTTTTATAGATTTTATGAGTTTGTGTCAAGAGATATTTGAGGTTTATTTTAGTGCTGGAAAAAAAACAAGTCGTCCGTGATAACAAGAGATGATTTTAAAATGATTCGGTGGCTTGTTTTCTTTCTGCAGGGTTTTAGCAGATCTTTTAATTTCACATTATTTCCAAAACATGATAACTTAAAGTGTCCTTTTGTATGTGACCTGTACTATATGATTCATTTAATATTGTATATATGATTTACCTTGTTTCATGTAGTGTTATATATCTAGATTAATTTTGTACAAATTGTCCCTCTGTACAGAATAAAACATCAATAGCAAGTGAAAGAAGTCAATCTGGCACATACCGTCTTATTTCTCCTGTTTGGATGTACTTTCATTGTCACAAGGAGTTAGAAGATGTTCTTATTTTTATTATGAAAATCTGCAGTTTCCTCCCTCCACTATATAACTGACAAATGTTCATGCCCGTTGTGTGCTCCTATCACTGTCTTTAGTGGTGTACAACTATATAGGATGAATAAAGAGATTATTTGAATATATATTTTCAACCATGCATCCATTTTGGCTTTACTTGACATCTTAAATTACTATTTTGAAACCTGCTTGTATACTCCATCGTACAAACAATAGTTATTTTACTTTTAACAGGGCGAATAAGGCGAGTATTTCATAATTTGATTCAATTCATTCAACTTTAGCAGTTTGCAGCTTTGAACACAAGATGGCGCCAGATACCGGCAAATTGACGTTTTACTCCGGTGATCCAAAACTAAAATGCAGAGAATACCTTGCAGCACCACTTGTAGCGTTCATCCTGCAGGTTTCAAGTAGTTCATCTATGACTGCATTCAGCACCACAAAGCTTCATATGTCAACCAGAGCTAAAATCCGCACAATAATCAATCCGTCACATCCACTGCAATGCACACGTTATTCTCACTGGCTTTGAGCCGCTGGCATGCAAGATCCTCTGCGACAGCAACCTGAACCTTACTGTGAAATCTGTAAAGAAGCCCAATGCAGCGAGGCTCTTCTGTGGTGTAACAGACGTTTGCCCTCAGTGTTCACCAGAAACAAAACTCTAGCATGTCACCGGGCTTCAGCGTAACTGTTCCACTGAAAAATAAGTCTCAATAATTAATTAACTAATTTAACGCTAAACGTTTAATGTTTTCGTTCTTTTTTTTCAAACCAACTTTTTGCATTTATTTCACTGGGTATGGCTGGTAACGTATCAAACAGATTGTTTGTTGTTGTACAGATTGTCCATATTAATAAAACTATTTTTAGCCATCAACACAATGACAATATTACAATACAATAACAATATAAGATTCATCAGTTTGAAAAAAATACATAACCAAAAACTAACATTGTAGAGCTGATAAAAAAAGACAAAAATATAGTTTGTAACTGATTAATTCTTTCAGTCATGATTCACAAGCTTTTCTCTGTCATAAATGATGGTAAATTGAATATCTTTGGGTTATTGGTATAACCAAGAAGACATTGTAAGATGCTACCTCGGTCGCAATTTGAATTGCCCTATTTGTACTATTTCATTATGCAAATCAATGAATCGAGACAATCAAGAAAATAAATAGTTTAATCAATAATAAAGCACACCGGGCAATTGTCTTAAATCCCTTTTGTCATGTCATGAAGTGAACTCCTGCATGTGCACGCTAAACGTGCAGGAAGCTCTTCAATTGAATTAATCCCTTTAATAGAGTTTCAAACAGTTAAGATAGACAGTCCATCTTCCTCTTGCGATGAGCAGATTACATTTGGGGAAGTGATGTGAGTATGTGAAGCATCTTCAGAGGTAGAATTGAAGATTTTGTATTTTCTCAGAAGTAGCAAACAAAAGGATCAACCTATTTCATTACACACGCTTTATGGATTACTTCCTGTTTCAGTAATGAGTGTTTTGGTTTGGATGCCGTTGGCCTTGTACTTCTGTAACAGTTGGCTGTAGTAGCTTATCTCCCGGTGCAGAGAGAGTATTAAATCTTGATGTCACCCGAGGTGAAGGTGGAGCCGTGAGGCACAAAGGATTGGTGTGCGGTAGGCCAATTGCAAACAAGTGAGTGGGTTTTCGGGAGGAGGTGATTTCGGGGAAACCAGACGTTTGTTGTTTCCCAGAGACGTTTACACAAGATCTGCTCCCTTGTCCCGAGTTAACTCTGCGGATGGAAACAACAATGGAATACAGAGTTGGCCTGAAGTACGTAGAATTAGGTAGAATGTTGCAATGGCACATCTCCTTTACTTCATCAAAGGAGGGTAAGTGAAGAGGGATTGCTACACGTGGATGGTATTTGAAAATGTATAGTCCTGTTGATGGTCAGACGTGGAACATGACAAATGTCAGCGTCAACTGTTTGCAAAACCATCACTAAATCAAGAAAGAAAACATTCTGTAAAACCACGCCCCTGTTATTTTACATATGAATCGTTACCATATAGGCTCACCATCCCGGTGGATTCAGAGTTTGTGAATGTTTTGTGTGAGCCATTGTACCGACTGAGCATGCAAAAACCAACCATGAATCAAAACATTTACTCTTCTCTATCCATTAAAAAGGCTTGATTGCCTTTACATTTACATTTAGTTGTTTTAGCCATAAAAGAGTTGAAAGAGTTCTAGTTATTGTAATTGTATGCTTATTTATCACATGAAAGTTGTTCATTTAACTATTGCAATACGTATGGCCTATGGTTATAATGTTTACCATCATTCTGTCTTCCGATGTCTGAAGAGTTAATACGATCACATGTTTCTTCACACCAGAGCGTTTCTTTTTTGATCTCTCCTATTCATACCAGCACGGCTGGAGGCCCTGACGATAACTCAATGTGTTTCTTTCTCAGTGAGTTTGTTATTGGTCTGTATCTCTGGTAGTTTTACAGTGAATTCATCAGTTTAGTTACATTATCATCGCGATGATGATAATGTAACTAAACTGACGATTTCATGATTTCATGATGACGTCATCTCATCATGTATTTACTATTGGCTGCTTATTTAACGCCATGTAGCCTATATGAATGACTAATGTTGGCTCTCCTTTTACTCCTTTCTGCAGCACGCTGTCATAATAATATTGCCTCTACTAAACATGCACCCTCCTCCTTAGCGTCTCTTTCTGCACCTGCACCAGTTATTTCACAGTGACCCCTATTCTGCAGTCTCCTCCTCATCCGTACCTCATTTAATAAGAATAAACAACAGCTAAGCAATACTAAAAATAGGTTATTATATAGATCATGGATTATTCTCGAGACAAATGTCAATATAAGATCAAATATACATAAGCTAACGTGCCGGATGTGTTTTTACAACAGTTTCGTCTGCAGCCTGGTGGGGCATCAGGCTCAATAGTGCAGCTGCCAATCTGCTCTAAGTAGAGCAGTATAATGTGCTGTGACCTCAGTGATAATGAAAGATTATCAAAGCAATTTCTGCCTCTCTATCTTTCCACATATTAACCATGACCCAAAGTGAACCTGCAGCCAGGGGGCCTTTCTGTTTACCTTGTTTTCTAAGTCTTGTCTGTTTGGGAATATTCAAGCACCACCACGGACAGGTAGCTTGAAGAAAGAGCGCAGCATGTCATGGCATTAAAGTGGCCGTCTGACTCCTTCAGGATCCTATGATCTGTGGTTTGTGATGTTTGTTTATGACCAAAGTATGACCGGTTGCACTTGGCCTTCTGCCGGTGTGACTGCTGGGGTTCTGGTGTGACACCAGAATGTTTTCCGCTTTCGTGACACCCTCCTCCTAGTGAAGGCCACGACATTCGGGCCAAGAAGTCAATTAAATGATCAGGCAAAAAAGAATTCTGAAAATGTTGGTATATTAATTCATATCTTAATTACATTACCAGATTTTTGTTGTACGTGTGATGTGTTTGAGGAATACAGTATTTAAATGATTATTTTCGATCTAGGCCAAAGCTGCTCCTTTAAGGCGACAGCATCTTCTGGGCTCGTGTATCGCAGTGCATTGTTGCCAAGCTGTCCTCACTTGCCCTACCTGACTCACAGGTGGCACGGAGCCAAGGCTGACTGACTGCTGGAAGGAAAACTTGCCTCCATCTGGAACATCACAGGCTGCCAGTATTAGCCAGCTCGTAGACAAAATGTGACATTGTCTGTTTGTCTGTTATTTCTTCAGTCGCCTAAAGATCCGGTTTGCCAAAGTGACAGACGTTAGGTGTGACTTTTTTCTCATTTGGTGCATACACATTTTAGAGGATTGTGGAGATATAGTATGAGGTGCATTACTCTGCAGAATACAGGTGTGTCATTTAGAAGGGACGTCTGTGGTGGAGGAAAAAAGGAATTCATCACATGTGACTCACAGCAGTAATTTAGTTAGTACTCATGGATTATTTTCTTTTGACATTTTGCCTTAATATTAAAGGTTTCTGCGGAAAAAAAAAATGAAATTAATGTGACCCTGAAAAAATATGTCAACAGGAAACATGTCCCAGATATCTGTTGCCCCCAAAATGTCAATTGAAGCGGAACTTATTGTGTTATTTGTTGTCTTCAATTCAAACATCTGTAACATTTGAATTGGGTGAGTTTTGGGAGTGAGTAAGCGTCACTGGGCCAGTGTTGCTTACTCACGTCTTGTTCCTTTAAATACTGATTAAAACAAAATTTGGCACAGAAAGAAAAGGTGATTTCATAGGATAATCAAACCGCGTGGTGCAGGATACTTTAATTTCTCAAAATGTAATTGTTTTCACAACTGAAACAGAGCATATAAACCTACCACAAAGGTACAAAGTTGCATCAGAGAAACTATGCTCCTTCTCTAGTTTTAGTATTCCAGCTGTCCAATCAAATCAGACGTTCTGTCAACCTTGTTAATCCACTCATAACGTGCCATGGTGGTTTATTCACCTTCGAAGTCTTTATGAGAAGCAGCCAGGCCTTTGAGGTTTCTAGGTTGCAGTCCTGCCATGATCCTACAGGGGGAGATGTTACACTGCCGGGGCAGGACCACGAGCCGGGTATGGAGGGGAGATGAGAGACGGAGGATAGGGCATCTGAGGTGAATGACAGGGTGGCAGCCGCAGCCTCAAGCCTCACCACAGCCCATTAGATTACACTGCTGGCGGTTTCAGCTCTGCAGCCCTCTCTCTAACTTTCTGGGGATGGAGTAGAGCTGTAATGTGCCTCATCTCATTATCTTCAATCAGGTATGTTGAGGTTGGAAAATAACTGATAAACACGGCCATTTTTTCCCCGCAGGACGACATTGTTTAGTGCATTTTGTCTAGGGGTTTAATCTTTGCTTGTCTTGTGAGGGAAATTACCCTTTTTATGAGGGACTGTGTCGACTTCAGACGATATCATGCTGTATCGTAATTGAACATTTCAGTGCAAACGCTACTAGCAGTCTATTCGATTAAAATGTCGTTTTGGTTAAATTTATTATGGATCTCCATTTACCATTACACCTAGAGACACATATATGCAAGCTCGAATCATGAGGGTGGGATGTTAAAAAGGCATGCGCTTCCTCAGTATTTTCAAGCAAAATAGTTGATGACTGACAGGGTTCTCTCATGAAGAGTTTGCCAATCACAATGCACAGGGGATTTAGTGAATATAGTAGGACACGTGAAGGTTAAAGCCACCCGAGCTATGTCAAATTCAAGACTCAGCCAACCTTAAGACCAGAATGGACACTGCTAAAATTGCCACAACATCTAGTGAGACCCTAACAAAGCGGCTGTAGACTGGGGAAGTCAGTGGATTTAGGCAGAGGCGATCTTAGAGATAAAGATAAACCGACCTGCACTTGTACAGCACTTTTCTAGTCTTCCAACCACTCAAAGCGCCTGTATGATCAGGACACCTGATAACGGATGTATCTCTCAGAAGACAGTTTGTTCACAGCTTTTCATAACAGAGATCTTACGATTTATTCTTGTCATGTTGGGGAAAAAAAGTTAACTGAAAAGTCAAAGTTGATCTCTGTATCAGACGTAATGTTGACAGCTCTGGAAAAGCCTCAATGGACCTTGAGTAGAGATTTTAATTTCCTCAAGTATCAGCCTACTGATACCTCTGAGATGCATCGTAGGGAATGTTCAACACCGACATGCATAGACATCACTTTGTACTAATAGGCCTTTTGCACATTAGACATTTTGACCTGTAGTCGGAAATGCTGCTGTGACTGATCTATTTCTGATTTACCTATAACTAATATCAAATATATCAGTACATTATGCGTATTAAGGCTCAGTTTTTGTTGACAGTGTTTTAGATAGGCGTGTACATATTTATTGATGAGCACCTATGATAGTTTATGGTCATCTTTTTTGTCCCTGTGTCTATATATCAACGAGGGTATCGGCTGAATAACAGAAACACTATTCTATTATCTACATCCTCTGTCTGAGAAATGACGGGTCTGGGATCATAAATGTTGCAATTGCAGGACTCTTGTGTTAGACTGGAGTGAATATCCAACGCACCCTTTTCCACATGGCGGTATGTTCAAACTCTTTTGCGTTGCTAGGTTACTGCTGCACTGCGGATGGAGCTGTCATAATCAAGCGCACCTGCCAACTGTCGGCCCACGAGGCCTCAGGCCGGGTTTGTGGGCGAAAACATTTGTGTTGGTCTGCTATCTTTATTCCGTCACTTTCGACCTCGAGCGCCACTTGTCGCCGAGAGTCGGGCCTTCCTTTCCGTCTGTACTGGCGTCAGCTTAAGGCCACGAAGCGAATCCCAAACGCAACAAGTATTGACTGTCCACGCGAACGTGTGTGTGTCTGTTATGAGTTGCTGTCCTGGTTAATTTGCTTTAGTGTTAAATGTGTTTGCGAATTTCATGTTTTGGCTGAGTTTCACTTTTCTGTTTGTTGCTGTATGGCAAACGTTACATCATAATGGTTTCATGCTGCGGATTATCGGTGAGGACATTTGGATTGAATGTTGTGGACTGAAATGGTCTCAGGCACATTTCCCCCCCCAGGATTGTTCTTGTTGTTGTTGGTTGCTATTCGGTCTAGAGGAGGGAGATACAACAACATTGGCTTACCGTGTGTAAATATGTCTTGTCTTGGTCATTTCCTGTAATCTTGGCTCTATGGGGAACTCGGCATGTCTTTCTTGTACAGACACAATTTCATGTGTGTACACACTTCAAACAAGGTGAACACCTTTGCTTGGAAGTTGGCTTTATGGTCAACTGGCCTAAAACTTGTTCATATCAGTAAAGTGCAAAACCCCTGTTCTGTGGGTTACCTTGCTGCTTCATTTGGCTGCACTTTTATAATTATAAATGTAACTTTTATAACACTTTTGCCAATTATAATCATCACTCCCAAATATTTAATGTGTTAAACTTGAAGTGTGCTAAGCCTGCATATCACCTGTGTACAGTGTTGTGTTTACATGATCAAGCTGTTATCTGCTAACAGTAAAGACCCGAATGCAATAAAACAATACGCCTGATAGTAAAAGAGAAGATATTTCACACAGCACATTTCATACAGAATATTGTTGGACTGCCGCTGGTGTTTAAGCTGTCATCTAGTGACTACATGGATCACCAGATGAGACGTGTTGAGTTCTGGGTGGATATCAGCTGGGTTTAACAGTTGCTTTGAAGAAACCCCAACGGATGAATGAGATCAAAGTACATTTTAGGATGCCACCATTTGTTTTTGAGGCAACAATGTTTAAAAGGTTTATATCAAACTAACAGTTTTGTCCAGTTTTATACTAGAAACTTAATTAACTAATCCTCAGCAGAGCTGCACAAAATATACCGTGGGGTGAGCCCTTCAAACATATGAGTATTGCTAAATATGCAGTTGACTTTTGTTTTGCATTTTGTTCATAGGTTCATGCAGCAACCAGGACATTGAGTCTTCAAATTAGAGCAGAACAAATTAGAAACACACTTCTAGATGTTTTTCTATGGCGTACAAGCACCAATGTAATTTTTAATATCTGTCTTCTTGTGCATGAGAGGCACTGCTTAGACTGCGACAAACTAAACCTCAACAAAAATAGAAAGATAGAGTGGGTGGCTGTTTGGGGTGGTGTTGAGTGTAACTCGGAGGACGTAACACGGATCATGCACACTAATTCTGCCAATCAACTTCGGGCTCGTTCACCTGTTGTACAAAGAAGACCACGGTATCTACAACTTTACACTTTGACAAACTCCAAATGTTCTAAATTTTACATTTTTCGCGTCGTAAAGAGGAATCAGGTTCGTATCTGCATATGACATGAATGTTTTTTTCCATCACAGACACAAGACATATGATACAAATGTGCTTGTCTTTGTCTTCAGTAATTCACACTACTGCGAGTGTTGCTCGTACATCACAGGATTGTAAGCTTGACAATGATTGTAAGATTGTTTATGTTTCTTTCCAAAATGCACATTAGGAGTCTTGGTTAACTTCTGCCCGGAGACCTTCATGTACCCAAGCTTATATCATAGATTGATTGTATTTTGTAAAGCAGAACATTTAAAATGTAATATATCTTCTTGAACTCTGTGGTGGGAGTCTTCCATTATTTGTAGGATTGTAGGATGTAGTAATGGATCTTACTTATTTTAATCTACTTGTCATATCTACATGGAAACATTACTTCCATTAAAGTTTCCTGCACAATAAATTAGGCTAATTTGATAATAATTCGAAGAATTTTACTGCATATAGTGAAACTGAATACAAGATTTTGGGGTGAAATTATTAATCAAATATTTTTACTTTACGTTTACTCATAAAAAATGCCAAATATTCAAAGGTTTCAGGTTATAAAATGTTAAAACTGGCTTCTTTTTGCTGTCGTACAATTTAAACTGCTGAATATGAATAGGTTCTGGATTGTTGGTTGGAGTAAACAAGAAATTTCAAGACAACCCCTTAGGGTCTGAGTAATTGTGATAGACATTTTTGTCAACAATCCATATCGATGGTACCTGACATTAAAATGTTTCCAATAAGTTAAGTATGCGTTGATATTTACACATTTTAAATTCGGGAAAACATTGGCATGGGATTGTAAATAGGAATCAGCAGTTACCCTGACTTCTGGGATATAGTGAGGAACATATGAACGTAACATTTGAATTTGAATTAAACAGGATATTACATTTTTATGCCAAGAAAAAAACACATTTGTTCTTCATCTACTGCCGTTGACGCTAGTGGCTCCAGTATTATGCACTGATTCTGAGCTGCGTCATTGGAAATAGTCTTTTATTAGTATAACAAACTGCTGCTGAAGCTCTCCGCATCAGACAAAAACTCAAAGGGTTTTTTATCCAATAATTGTTAATATCTTCAGATGCAGTGTTGGAGAAAATGTTCAACATACTGACTAATGATTATCCAGCATGCTCCCCTCCCACATGCAAGCTGTTTTTCTGACATTTCCTTTTATTGCATTCATGTCTCATGCTGATCTCTCTATATGGTTTATATGTTTGAAATACTGCATGTCTTCTGGCGGCGGCGCCTTGCATGTCTCTTTGATGAAAAGTAAAAGAAATTGATCAAAAATGTTCAATATTGGAATCTATAATCATATAGAATCCTTCCAATGTACACGGCATCTGCACATCTGAAAGTGTGCAATCCATAAGCTCTCGCTTGAATGTGGGAAAATAATGGCTTTAGCTTTAATTATCCGTTAATGAGAAGGCACGATGTTCATACTGACACCTCAGTAATGACAATGTTTGTTGAACCACATCCTACATGGCAGCACAAACTGATGATTGAAGTTTGGGTGTGAAAATTGAACTGAAGGCCATCGTCATTCAACGAGATGCCGTTCCATAACCGACAGTTCCTACTGAGATATTAATGAGGGTTAATGGGTTTTATTAGGTGCAAGTGGGTAGCATTTTATTTTGTGAGCCAAATATCCTGAAGATTTGAAGCATGGAGGTTTAATCATCACCCCCAAGTGTCTTGTTTTATTCTTATAGTTATTACATATGTAAATACCTCTTTGAAGAAAAATGTTCAGACAGCACACATCCTCTACTGTAATTGCTGAAACTCCCATGTTCATAATAACAGACACAAACAGTATATCCACTGTTCATATGTCTTACCCCAATGCAAAAACATACAGAAAACTATACGACCAAAGTGTGACTGGATGGTTACATTTGGAACAGAAAAATCAGCAGGCAACAAACAAGAAACGCCGGTCGCATAGAGACTGAAATAATAATGTTTTTGTATGTTGATGTCAAAGTAATGAGCACAACTGGCAGTGAACTCCAAATAAAATTCAGCACATTCACAAACAGCTGTTGAATATAAAGCTGCAAGCGAATACCTGGATACTGTGTTTTCAGGTGTATTCATTTGATGTTCGCACTGTCATCTGGCTTTCAGTCAGTTACTGAATCTGATTACAGTAATGTTGTATTGTGTTTTTATTGAGCTATGTCTGGACATTTTTATTTCAAAGATAGTTGGGGAATTTTCAGTAGACGACACAATTGGCCTGCGAAAGTGGTTTTTCACACATTATTTATTCCCACTTTTAACCTTTTGAAAACCAACCGATTTTCTTGAAAATTGCATACCCAAACTAAAAAAGGTATATCTCTGCAAACACTAGGGCTATTTGAATACTTTTGGTTTTATATTAAAAGACTATAATGTCAGACGTAGTTCAGATGTGTAAATATCAGTCTTTATCTTACTGGTTATAAATAAATGAAGATGACATTTATACAGCTTTTCCACCATATCTAAATGTCAATTAATGCTTTGTGTTCCATTCTTTTCGTTCAATCTAAGTTCTTTAGGTTTTGCTGTGTCAAAACTTTTTGGACAAAAGTCGCCCAAATACTTAATATTAACCATGTCGCAGTATGTAAAACATAAATTAATATGTTCTTGTGACCCATAGATGTGTTTTAGATACATTCAAGTTTATACATCCTGAAATAAGGAATGTGCTCGTGGTATAGGATTAACTCAGATTTGTAATTTTCAACTCAAAGATGTCAGGGTATCAATTGTTGCAGTGTGCAGAACCGGTAGTATGTCTGCCACAGAACTAGCATGCAGACAAACATATTGATAAGATAGCATGTATACATGTGTGACTTTCCTAACATTTCTCAATAGTAGAGCATGTAGATGAATATACTAACATTATAATCTGTTGACTAAAATTATAACAGCTTTAATCTTTAATTACAATGCTGATATCGTTGCAATTGCTGTCTTAAATATTCCTGTATTTATTTAAGCTTTTGCATTTTAATCTGTTGTTATAATGTCTGATAGACACTTCAAATCCCACTCAAGCTATCGCTGATATTTGCGTGACTGTCATAACCAAGATTTGATAGTACATCCAAAAGTGAAAATCATGTTCGAAGTCTTCATTATCCCAGACATGCAAGGCTATCTGTAAATGCTGGAAGATGTGTTCTGCTTCAGAATTCAAATTAAGTTCACAGCAGCAAAGCTGCCTCTCTATGCAATGGAGCCATCACCAGAACAGCAGGGGCATTGAACAGACATTCACTCTAATTATAAATCAACCTCTCGCTGCTCAGCCTGCTCAGATTTCTCTCTCTCTCTTCCTTTCTCTCTTTCTCTCTTCTCTCTCTCTCTCTCTCTCTCTCTCTCTCTCTCTCTCTCTCTCTCTCTCTCTCTCTCTTGCTCTGTCCCTCCATGTCGCTCTTTCGCTCTCTCTCTCTCTCTCTCTGAATTTAATTCAATATGCTTTACTGACATGAATGTAACAAGGAAAATATTGCCAATGCATCAAGTAATAATGAGATTTATTAAGAAAACGAACAATCTCTCTGTTGCTCTCTCTCTCTCTCTCTCTCTCTCTCTCTCTCTCTCTCTCTCTCTCTCTCTCTCTCTCTCTCTCTCTCTCTCTCGCCCACGTCTACCCGCAGCCAAATACTTTGGTTCATCCAAGGTAAATCTGCACTGGGTAAATAATCACTTCCATAGAATGCAATATAGAGACCCTGATTCTGAAAACTTTTTTGGAACTAACCAGTGCACTTCTGTATCAAGATGGACACTTGATCAAACACGTATATTTCATTCAACAAATATAACCTGCATAATATAAGCTGAATAAGACATTTAAAGTCTGGGCCAGGGAAGCGTGTACAGGGTACAAGATAATGTGGAGGCGACTGAGCTGAAATGGCGGATGGCTAGCATTGCCAGCTGTGCTAACGGTGCTAACAGTGGTAAGAGCTGCAGTAATGCATCAGAATTAGTTTTACACTTGCGCCTTTCCTCCTCAGCCACCAGCTCGAGTTCAGCATGTGGCCTGTTCAGAAAGTGGCACAAGGCTTCGGCAGTGTTGGCTTTAAAGCGCCTCTCGGTGGGCTCGGTCTCTGCCCAGGGCCGGGAACTTGGTGCTCATTGCGCCTGCTCGCTCGCCTGCGGGGAATGACGGAGCGACGTGTTACTGCTGTCACTGTTAACTGAGGAGGACTTTCCTCAGTGCAGGATCTGCTGCCAATGTCGGCAGTCCCCCCGACCTGCCTTTTGACGCCCAGCTATCAAAACAACGAACAGAGAAGTTCAAATTGCAACACAGACAAAGAATGCATGAGTTCAGTCCCTGTTCACGAGGCCATCGCTCCATTATAACTTGACAGACCAAACAGCTGTTTATTGCGACATTATTGTTATAAATGTTGCATATAGAGCCTTTTTAATGTAAAATTACAGCTGTCGTTGTATATTGTTTATCAAAACTAGTGGTCTTTAAAGACTGTACTCTGCAACGCTCATAACGCAACAGGAAGCATCACAGAGACAGCTGGAGAAACATCCGTACGGTTTTGTCGATTATTCATGGCTTTAAATAGATTTATTGTTTTGAGATGTTTCTTTGCAGTTACTGAGTTGCTCACGTCATGACGTTAACATGCTCTATGAGCAATAGTTTAGATTAAAATGTGTTTATTAGCTGCTATTGTTGGTGGTGTCATGCACTTCACTGTTGCACAAGTGAACATTTCAACCTATTGGTTGTGCTCAATGAAAATTCAGGCCATCACCAAATGAAGAAATTATTTTGTGATTATGAATTATTAGACCAAATTGTTCGACCAACTCACCTTACAACTTTTTGCTGTAGTTGGAACTATGCTAATATCTTTGGAAGCACATTTACAAAACATTGCGGTTCATAGAATAATCTCATTGGTCTGAACATTAGTGTAATCAAGATAACATGGTAAGTACTTAAATAGAGCAGTACTATGCATTTGATCTCCTACAACTGTGACGGTATTAAAAGGGGAAACGGGTTGCGGGATTCCGACTAATGTACTGTGACTGTGACGCTCCGTCCTGTTTTTCAATGTGTACGTGCTGGATAATTTGCAAATATGATGCCTTCCAGTTAAACTAATTAGACAAGCTTTCCACAGTTATCAAAACTTCATGCTTTTTAAAGTAAACAAAATCAGGAAGTATGGCGGCAAGAGTCCCTCAGGAACACACACAGTTACATTCTGGATAGAAAAGTCAAGTCATATTAGCCAATGATACAGTTAAGCCTTGGGAGTCTGCATAACCCAAGATGACCCTTGAAATTAGAAGTGTACTAAACAAGCTTGGCTAAACAATCCACTCAAAACAAAACACGTACGCCAAACCACCCACACTCAGTGGTTGTGAGACGTGTGTAATATGTAATTCAACATACCAGGCAATCCAAAAGGAAATACTGACTTGTGTGTGTGTCCACTCTGTCACCTTCCCCTTTGCCTTCCAGTTGTCCAAACCACACCTTGAGGTGAAACGAGTACAGAGGAATGTGGGGAGCCCTGCATTGTGGTGGCTGAGCTTAGGAAGGATTTGAACACTACTACTTAGCGGCTCTTAACCTCGCTGACCCTTTTGGGACTAATACAAATCCTGTTGTGCTAGAGAATTACATTAAGCCCTTGCTTTGAACCCGGGCCCCAGTGAGCACATGCACCGCAGTATTTATGGTAGATTTCTCAGGTCTCAGCTCCCAAACTTGTTAAGCTATGAGCCTTGAGTTTTGATATGATTACGCGACCATTCCACAATTCTGAATGGCTACGATGGGTTGGTGCAGGATTAATTGGTGGTGATGGGCCACACAGAATAGTTTATTTTGATTTATTTATTTGAAGTTGCCGATACTCATTCAGTATCTATTTCAAGTCAACATTTATTGCCAGTGCCACTAATGGAAATGGGAACTTTGGAGAAGACTATATTGGGTAGCGCATCTGTCTATCTGTCTCCATAATTAACCTACATTTCATCCTATAACCAGCTTGTTCACCCAGGTGTGACTAAAACTAAGTGGAACCGATGCTGCAGGTTTTCTTTTGCTTGTCTTAGAAAACATTTGTGATGGAATTTAGACCAGCTTTTTACAGCTTTTAAATACTTTCTAATCCTGTTCTAAATGTATTTATTCTATATGTGTTTTTAAAAGCAATCATGTTGTCATGAAAAAGAACAGAGTATTGATGAAATCCTGAGATAACTAACCTGAGGGCTACGACACGCTTGGAAAGGGAGGGGTGAGCGGAGGGTCATGTTGTTGCAACCTCACCACTAGATGCTACTAAATCTTACACACTGTTCCTCTAAGTCACACACTTAAGACATGTGCTCCGAGTTAAATACATGAAGGCTGTTGTTAAATTCTTTAGATGTAGGCAAAACGTTTCATGGTCTCATTGTAAGACATGTATTGAATGTGTATTGTGTGGAAACTTAAAGCCCAGACAGCCGACACCACACCGAACCAGAATCAGTCCCTTGGAGTTTTATGAACAGTGGACTTGTAAAGAAACCTGACTTCACCCTGACCCCAACACAGACGTGATTCTTCTCTGAACATTAATCCAAATATTATAACACTCAATATTTGTGGACTGCTTTTCACACATTTACAAGGAGGCAGTCGGGTCGATTGTTAATGATAAATTGAAGCTGCATTCGACAAGCTCAGTTGAGGAACAATGTATTTTTGATAGAAGGTACAATATTTCTAATGGCATAAATAAAAGCAAAACTAAATAATTACCGATCTAATGTAAGGAAACAATTTGCTCGACAGAAAGGAAAGGTTGATTTCATGGCTCGCAGAGTTTATTTTTGGCAAGAAAATAAGACGGCTTTCATCTTTTATGCCAAGGTTATAGTTTTAAAAGCGTCCAGTGTTATGAGCTTCAGAAGAATGAATGTAATTTCAGCAACTCCATGGCAAAGGAAATAGATAATGGGTTGAACTGTAGCACAGATTTATAGAGCTGACTTGGTGGTAAAACGACCAGTGCATTACACCAGAACCACTGTTCTGTTCTCTCAGCTGAACTTGAGTGAATCACTGTGTTGTCAACCGTTCTTTGATTCCTTCCAGTAAAAAGTATCTTGACTAGTCCCAAGCTTCGACTGGAAACGCATCACTTCTTCTGAAATGTAAGTTGAGACTTGGCTGATGCAACAGCAAATTACAAAAGCATGTCCACTTTTTAAAGCTGTCTGCCTCTCAACAATTTTCTCCTAACAGTAAAAACTATTAGTCATGACTTAGCTCTTTGCAAAATTTACTGTAATTCACAAAGTTGATGATCGAGACTTATGTCACATGTGAACTTACGAAATGAAAGAAACATGCCCATTCAGCTTTTTCAGTACCAAATGATTGCAAATGTCTCAGTAAACTTTTCTATCAAGTAGGTCAGTGTATTCTTGGCTCACGCTGTCTGTTGCAAATTGATTTGCATACTACTTTATTTGTTCTGCCTCACATCTGACAGCATCTAACTCCTATTTGAAAGATTCAAAAACCTATTAATGTAAATCATTTTAGACCCATACATTTGGCAGTGTTGTTTTTTTCTAAACTCACAGGACAAATGAAAACCTTTATGGTTTAAAGGCAGATCAACCATGGGCTCTCATTGCCTCTGTATCTTTACTGGTTATTTCAAGGGCAAGCTGTTGGGCTGACGTTCAAAAGTTCTTTTTTTTTGGCAAGGGAAAGCTGTTTTAGGTTAACGGCCCCCAGATTCTTGGAGACGTCCATATACTGTAGGCTGTAGAAGGAGGGCCTCCCTGCATAGTTTATAGAAACCTCAGGGAGACGTAATAGAGAACAGGGGGGCGATTTTCTGTTATTATACACCAAGCTTCAACATTTGGGAAGACACTCATTAGAATGATTAGTGCTTTTTTACCATCATGTGATACACAAAAAATGAACGGAGACATTAATCTGCAGGATAGATCAAGGTCTAACATAAACCAGTTAACAAATATGCTGGCCCTCACAAATGCAGAGCACGTAGAAGCCCTCCGCATATGTTCTGCTTCTCATTATGTTTACTTACATGCTTCTCATTATGTTCAGGCCATCCTTCCCACAAGCCTATAGCCTTTTGGCCATTTATGTGTCAACAGAATTACCACGGAGAAACCTCACTGTCTCAGATGAACGTTTTCCCCTTCTTTAGCCCTTTGTCCTGCTCTGATGTGTAACTCCATATGTGATCCTTCACTAATGCTTGATGAGCTCTAAAGGTCCCCTATGGTGCCTACATAGTCATTGTAAGCCCTGAGTATTCAGCAAAAAGGAATAGTCTGAAAAGATTAAGATTTTTGGCTTGTTTATTATCGCTTTAAAAACAGCTATATTGGTTTAATATCAGAGACGGCATACAGTTAGAATGATTTAAATTCATTCCTTCTCTCGTTTGCTGCCTTCCAAAAAACTGTGGCTAATCTCAAGGCAGTGAGTGTACGAGCCTGTCCTCATCTGAACTTTCGGTGGATGAAACTGCAAATACACAGCTGAGTCCTGCCGTTGTGTAGTCTCTCTCTCTCTCTCTCTCTCTCTCTCTCTCTCTCTCTCTCTCTCTCTCTCTCTCTCTCTGTCTCTCTCTCTCTCTCTGTCTCTCTCTCTGTCTCTCTCTCTGTCTCTCTCTCTCTGTCTCTCTCTCTCTCCCCCTCTCTCCCTCTTTCTGCTCAGCATTAGCTTGCTTTGCTCCATTGCCTCCTGCCTGCACACAGCATGTCAACAAGCAAGATCTGGGATGAGACCGTGTCAAGTTGGACTCCTATCAGGTCTAAATATGTGAGAGGAATGTCATTTGGAATTCATGGCAGAGGAAGAAGAGTCAGAGCTGCAGACAGAGACGCAGAGGGTTACAGTCAATGAAGAGACACACGTTCATGCAAATGCACACGCACACACACACACACACAGACACACACACACACACACACACACTGACGCACACCTGAGTTGTATAAACAGTAGGCAAATCTGTCCGGTCATCTTACTCTTAATGAAAAGTGCACTGATGACATGTAAAAAAGGGACTTTATTTCTGTGGCAACCAGTGCAAAGGAAGAAGGGAAACCAAATGTACTGCATTGCATCAGAGCAGTAAATCCCATTGACTTTATGTTTGCATGACACCGGATGTCTTCACACTACTCCTGAACGAAGTCCAAAATGAGGACTGTGATGATGATGATACTCCTAAACCAACGGCAAAATTTACATAGTGTCTGCAACCCCACTCCAGTAAAGTGTGACTATATAGTCACACTTCATAGCGCAGGAAGTTTATGCCTCACATCTGGGATTTGTGGCGTTCTTTGTGTAGTTTTTGGGGAACAAACTGATCAACATCCAGATGTTATTTATACAACTTGAAGGCAACGAGGGTGATTCTGCACTGTCCTCAAAACAGTTTGATCAAAGCTACATATACATCACTAACATGTTGAACTGCTCGGTTTATTTATGTGCTCGAGTGATTTTTTTTGTCTTTCATGAAATTGTACCGTGATGAAATTGTATCTTGAGATATTGTTATACACTATTACATTGTCTAAATTGGTAAATCTGATCTACTTTGGAGGAATCTCATTTGAAGATTGTGTTTATGTTTTTACATCACACATTACATTATCAGTCCAATCAATGTCACTAACAAACTGGACTCCAATTGACAACCTTCCTATCTCAAGCCACCCCATTAAAATGTATTACCTGAAGAACAGTAGTTCCTATAGCTCAGGACAGGGTTCTCTCTGCTTAATAATGCGAACAAATAGTGTGTGGTCCTTTGAGAAATGAGACAGGTCCTTTCAGAATCCAATTGTTGGTTAATATAAATGATGTGTAATCTTTTCCAGCAGGATTTTCTTCATTCATTCATACAGCTTTATTGTTCAAGTTAGACAACACTCCTGCTCATGGGAATACCCCAGTGAAGTGAAGTCATACTCTTGTCTTATTCTCATTACTACATACTGAATGTGTGCATGCCTGTAAACATAGGTATAGTATAGCAAGAATCTTTTTTCTTTAAAAAAAACAAACAAAAACCATAAGAATGAGTTATGACTTACGCACTTCTTCACAAATGTCAGAAACACACTGTATAGTCTGCATCAAAGGACATTCAACAGACTGGCTGAGATCTGATAACAATGTGTGCCAGGAAGGACTGATCGCACTTTAGATTCTGATTGCACTTTATTACCAGGTGTAAATGTGGTGAAGCTAGGTTTTGTTATTTTCTTCTTCTCATCTGTGGAGTAACGCAGTAAAGGTTAATGGTATGTACAATCTACTCAAAGAAAGAACATTGCTTTTCCCACTTGTTCCATCACATCTGACTGTAGCTATCGACAACTTTTAATAGAAGTAAAGATTAGCAGCTGTACCGTTGCATAAAAGTCCCAATAGAATAGAGCTTGGACAAATCATAACGTAACGCAATGCAACCGCCGTTAAAGTTAACTGTTAGCTCTGTTATTTAGACAAGTCGTACCTTGTTGCCCATTAACTGCTAACAGCTCCCCTCCTGATGATTTCAACACAGATTTGATGTCAAAGTCAATCTGCGCAACGTTGATAAGTGTCACTACAAACCCACGGTTTGGTGTGCAGGAGCAGGAGGTTAACTGAAGCCTCTTCAATACTTTAGGAATCGAGTTACATGAGTTTCGCGAGCAATCAATTCAGCCCCAGACACATTCAAGATAACGCCTGCCTACGCAAAAGCAGTGTCCATAGAAGCAAATACAAATGAATTGTTAATTACAGTTAATTGCATTATTAACTGTTAACTGCAATTAATTGTTACATTGCTGCAATGCTCAGTCTTACCAGTCACTACGACAACATTTCCGCAATGATCAAAATCAAGCAAGCACACAGTGGGCCTTAACAGTGAATATTAACACCAATATTCAACTTTTTCAGGTTTTAGGTAATTTCAAATGTTTTCCCTCCAAATAACATAAAAAAATCCTCATTTCAAATCTGATCAAAGTGGCCTGAAGGAGCTTTTTGAAACCTGAGTTTGATTGTCCCTTAACACGGTCCTACTAAGTCTTGGGCTAAGCTTGCATCTTTCCTTATGGCTCTCTTATTTTCCTTCCAGACAGCTCTAACACATTGGCTGGTACGTAGGTAGGTGTTTACTCCTCAAAAAAAAAAGAGTCTCACCTCCCCCACAAACACATTAAATATGGAATCACAAATTGAAAGTGGACTTGACTCCTTATGTAACCAGACTGTCAGGATGTGATGACTTGAACAAAAAGTTTCTCAGTTCTGTGTAGGAGGCAGAGGGCATCAATAACAAGCTTTTGCCAGACTGAAACTCTGGTTTGGAGAAGTTTTTTACCCTCTTGTAAGACACTGTGGAGTAAAGTCTTATTGAAGAGATCAGAGATCTGCCTGCATTTCTCTCTTACGGCTCATAAAATACTGTTGTCCCTTGAGTCAATCCGTTGTCTAGGCTCCGCTTTAAGAAAAAACAACGAGGCCATCCTCACTGTTCTGACAAGCGACCTCTTCTAATTCTCTGAATAATAAAAGGTTTTGTCAGAAATGAAGACAGAAAACATGTAATGGCACATCACCATTTGGGAGTTGAGGATGTGGACCAGCATGTGTTAAACAATCATTGGATCATCAAACAGTATGTGACACCTTATCCTTCACACCTTTCCGCCGTCAGACATGATGTCGCACGCCATTTTTGCAATTAACCAGTTTGTCGGAGGGAGAAAGTAGTCACGGTAGATTTCAATTTGTGTTTTAATTTAAATTAAAGCAAAGCGGAGAAACAGAGAGCAGAATTTATCTTTTCGAATGTTACATTATTTTTGCATTAAGGCAGCATTTCAGCCTGAGTCAGTTTAAGGCATTGGGGATTATTCGTGTATGCAGTAATACTTAAAAAATCAATTATGATGGTATTGTATTGTCTCAGCTTGATCACATCACATTTACTCATGATACTGTACGTACTCATGCGTTTACGTCTTTCCTCTCCTTCTCTAATCTGTGTATTGCAATTGCAATTCACTGCAAGGCATAGCTCTAACTACATGTGTATAGTGCTAGTTTTGTCTGAAGAGCCCCGTGAACACGGCTGGCTTCCTTCCCTCTTGCCTATACAAGCATCTTTTTGTGGACCCCTTGACCGTTTCTTTCCCAGTTATCTCTGCCTCGGCTAAACACGGGTCCTCTTAACCTCCCTTTTATTTCTCCAAAGCCCTTATTCAAAACACCTCGCCCTTTGCCTTAATGGCACTTTACAATACAATCAAAATGTGCTCCTGGTTTAAGACCCTGTTGCTCATGGTCTTACGCCACATTGCTCTATTTTTTGATTTCTTTGAGGAGAAATCAGGCAGTGGCGCCATCATTCTGGATGTTGACCATGTAGGGAGCTACCCAAGCTTATCTTATTAGCTCATTGAGGGCAGGATGCTCATCTGAGCTCTGAGTAACCAAGTAGTGGTATGTTAGGTGTGGTTAAAAAGATAATGGTTATACATAAAAGTAGAATGGTTATACATACAAAATCAAAATGGTTATACAAGAAAAGCGGTTAAGATAATAGATGGATGGAAGAAAAAGAAAATAGTTATACGTTTTTAAGGATTACACTTTTTTACTTTCATAATTTCCTCGATCACTCAACATAGGTATTGTGTTATAAGTTTTAGTTGAATGGGGTAAGTTATATAGTTGTATGGTAAGTTTAGAAGGCGGCTCACAAACCCGGTGTGTGATTCAGCCAATATTCCCTGACTATTGTGGACTGAGGTCTAAGAAGAGTCATGGTTTGTCATTGCTCATACTATTAGTATCTTAACATCTTAGTTTGATTCATTGAGCCAATAGGTGTGAGCCCGCTCCGTTGACTACAGTTATATCAGCGTGCCAGGTTGCTAGCTTTACTCTGTACGTGCTAGCTGTCTAGCTAGTAAGATAATCTGCTGTTGCCGATCCGGTCGATCAAACCGTTATTTCTGAAAGAGGTGGCATCAGGTCGGGGCTGGCAGGGTGCGACGGAGTGGAAGTGATTGAAGAGTGGCTGAGTTCACAGCAGAGCAAATGTCTCTCCATAGCTGAGACAGCATATGTCAATATGTAATTTATATGTGCACAGTTTTAAAACATAGCAATGTAGCAATGTCAAATAGTCTAGTCGACTAATCACTCTCATCCCTACAATAGAAACATAACTTCTAGGAAAAGGGGATTCAAAACCTCTTTATTGGCATTCCCTCTGTTACTATTGCGCTCATACCTGCTCTTTAGTGGTCAGTGGATCACAGACACACTAAATATGACAAACACTACAGCAATAAATGCTGTGTCCTCAAAAAACGGGCCACATGCCCTGTCTCTCTCTCTCTCTCTCTCTCTCTCTCTCTCTCTCTCTCTCTCTCTCTCTCTCTTTCCGTCTCTTTTGAACTTGTCTTTCTGTCTCTTGCCTCTCATTCCTCTAACTTGATCTCTCTCTCTCGCTCCCTGGCTCGCTCTGCCTCGTCTGAAACGGGACCTGAAATGACCAGCACACGTTCTCACTGGGGGGCTTAGACTGATTCATGTGGGAGCTGCTGCAGAGCTTCACATTTCTTGTCTTAATATGTCCAGGCAGATGAAAGGGGGAACAGAGTAAACTGATGGCACAGACCAGTGCTGCATTTTCATTCCTTTGAAAGGGAAGTGTGATGCCAGGATTCACCAGGGGGTCTCACAAAGCCAAGGCAATAATGAAGAGGAGAGGAGGGTTACGGGGAAGGGAGGAGGCTTGTAGTTGCAGATTTGTGAGGGAGAGGGTAAAATAAGGGAAACGAGACAAATGGGAGAGAAAATAAAAGCCATCACTTGCAGCTGCAAATGACGGTAAATGAAGTAATGCGAGTCTGGGAAACTCCTCTTAAATGCTTTGCGTTATATCTCAACCCTTAAAAAAGATAATTAAATATTATGAAATAACTATAGAGGACTCACAATAAATCATCATTATGTTAATTAACTGACCGATGAGTCCAAATGTTTGCAAGCCTCAAAACCCTGTAAAACATATAAAACGCACCTTTTCCAATCCTCCTCCCACACCATCATATTTTTTCAAGCCCTATTTCTGGTGGATTTGAAATATGTTGTCATGATCTCCTTCTTGCTTGTTCAGATGAGCCTTTTAGACACATTAGAGGTTTATTCATTAGACTCTGATTACGCAGCAAGCTATGCACAGATACTTTACGCATGACAGAAAACCAACTGGGGAATAGAGGCAAGAAACATTTCACTGTTGTGTAGAGAGGGAACTCAAAAGATATGTTTGAGCTGCTTCTCCTTTTTAAGGAATGAGATGAATATGACATCACCATGCTTGTCTGTCATGTGTTCATGCCTTCGATTGAAGTATTAAATCATGTCGGGAAAACATTTAACTGAAATGTTCTTCTTGCATACTGTTACGCATGCACAGTATTAACGTAGTCATCAATCAAGTAAAGTCGTCTTTGCATGGATCAAATTTCACCACAAAGGTGAATTATTATATTTTAAAAGCAGATTATTTCATGATTTTATTCGAATTAGGGTTCATTTAGTAATGAAACAAAAGTGTCCATCATGTTGAACTGAAGTAACATTCCCTTGCTGATCTTTCCCATGATTTAATGTCCCTGATTCTCAGGTTTTCTTGGGAATCCTGCTGGGACCCTGCACTGTTTAAAAGAAGAAAAACTCAAGAAAAAAAAAGGATCGTGGCTGTGTCTGGAGGAAGTCGCGCCTCGTGCCATGGCCCTGCTGATGCCCAAACGCTCTACCTCCTTCTACTGACATGGATTGTGGTTATTTCGATCGTAGTCCATGCCTACTACTCATTATATGAATACTGTCTGTCATATTCATTGAATGTGCTGTAACTCTGTTACGTTATTCCTTCTGGTCACATGACTTCTATTGCTTCTGTCCATCGGGGAGAGAGATCCTCCTCTGTTGCTCTCCCTCAGGTTTCTTCCCTTTATTTGGGGGAGTTTTTCCTGATCCGATGTGAGGGCCCGGGACAGGGATGTCATGTGTACAGATTGTAAAGCCCTCCAAGGCAAATTTTGTTTTTGTGATATTGGGCTATATAAAATAAACTGAATTGAATTGAATATAGTCAAAATCTTCTTTCATAATTTAGGTTTTATGATATCTCAATAACAGTATATATTACGATATGTTTTCAGCTAATTCAATAAACAAACAGTCAATATGAAATAACCACATGGTTTAGTACACGCTTAGAGTATTTTAGTATTGTATTTTCTAATTTAATTATGAACTTTTGTTGATTTCCCATTACTTTTGAGTTAGTATGTGTCTGGTATTATCAATTAAAACACAATTGTATCTCACGATATCTCTATATATGATTTCAATGAAAGGCAATTCATTACATAAACCAATTCTCAATCCTCCTCATCTTGATCAGTGATTTCAAACTTTGATTACTTACAAAATATTACAAAATAAACTCATTCGAAAAACAATTGACACATGTTAGAACTAAATTTCAGGTAATTGACAGCCATCATTTTTGATTTCATAATTTGAAACTGCTGTTCAATGAAAAGAACGCTACATAGCTAATCCCCTTCTAGAGGAACTTAGTTAATGTTGTCTGAGTTTGTTTACTACCTCCTCTGCCTTCGGCTTGCCTGAAGATCTCAGTGTTTTGCTTCACCTTCCTGTCCAGCATCACAAATGCTGCCAGTTGATGTTTATCCCACTGCTTTAGCGGTATCCCGCAGAGACAACTCAGGGCAGAAAACACATCCTATTAAACACTGTTGAGTGCACAATGACCTTATGAGGACAGCGCTGCTTTGATTCCCCTCTTAGGGTTTTTGGTTAACGCATAAACCTCCCATTAACCTTTTCTCCTCCTAAAAAACATGGAGAAAGAAAGAAAACTATGAATTGAAAAATGTTTGAAAAAGGAGCACACCTCACTTTGAGCCGGTCATATAAACATGCTGGCGTCACCGTTCCTGCAAACAGATCTATATAAACCCCTTGGCACTGCAGCAGACGTCTTGAATTACCGCACGGTTAAGGCTTGATAATATCTGTAGTTATATTTATCAAGAAAGTCGCTGCCCAATTTTTACCACACAATAAAATCAATAAAGACACAGCGGCTGTTGATGGTTCGGAGGGCGAGCGAGGAGGAGTGTGTGTGAGTGTGTGTATGTGTGTGTGTGTGTGTGTGTGTGTGTGTGTGTGTGTGTGGGGGGGGTCAAAGGTTTTCTCACTCACCCTGTCTTGCCACCATCTGTCCTGAGGACTGGCATCAATGAGTGTACAGACGGGCACTCGCTAATACGCTCAAACAGGCAGCAGTGAAAGAAGCCACATGAGGACATCCTTCGACATGCTCACCATCATCATTACTCAGGGAGTGCAAATAAGGGCACAGACAACTGGAGACACTAACTTGTGTCAAGACTTGCCAGGAACCCCAAAACTACTGAGAGAATCGGACAAGGTTGTGTGAATAGTACATTTGTGAATTAAATGAATAACAATAAAAATCGAACTACAGAGTAAAAGTTAGGTCTAGTCACAGACACGTTGCTTGTTGGTAAATCCAAAGGTGCACTTCTTACCTTTCTTATACTGCATGTCTCCTGAAGTGAGACTGGTTTTAATACAATGCTTGTATTATACTTTATGGAACAAATAGGTATTAGAGACTTTAGCAACCTTCTAAGAAAAACGGATCACAGAGCGTATCTGTCGTTTCAGACCTGCAGTTACTGTTCAGACTTTTTTTTTCCATTGGACATTTTCACTTGTCAAAACAGGAGAAAGCATAGGTGTTATTAATAACATTATCAATGGCATGTTTCCATTCCAGTGTCCCAGTAAGCCGTGACATGGAGCCAGCATGCGCAATATCTGTTGTGCCACCTGCAGGCCATGAATCTTATTTTAGACTTTTGCTAAATCACAGAATTTGGCTGCCGGATGTTTTGTGGAGTTTGTGTTTATTTGCCCCAAACAGCCAATTTAGTTGCTGTATATACCGACTAGCTGAGCAAGCTAACAATGAACGCATCGACCGGGTGTTTGAGTGTTCACCACAGATTCACATGCACTGATGCTTGTTAAGTGATTCTAAGCTTCTTATTACGGCGGTTTAGGTACTCCTCTTGCATCCGTTTTGGACAAGGGATGGACAGCGTGTCAGTTTCCACTCTTTGAATAGACACGATCCATGTAAAGTAAAGTTCTGTATTCACAGGAAGTCAGATTTAGTCAACAAAAAGCAGGAAAAGACCGTGTTTGGCGTTAACTTGACCAACGAACAACTTGACAACGTGACTACCGGGTGACTAAGGCCTGGACACGCAGGACATGAACAGCGGGCTCATGGACAAAGGTCCTGTGTATGTTGCACATCTTCTCTCCCATCTGCCCTGTGTGGACTGTCAGTTACTCTGCACGTCTTCATAATGGCACATGTGGTTTTACATTGGAGTTAGTTTAAAGTGCTGTGCGTCGTTACAAGACAAGTTGGAAGTGATACCGGTTTGCAAATTGTGATCGATCTCAGAACTCTCCAATCTCTGCTTTTTTTCTGTTATGTGTATGTTTTTTAAATAGATTTAAGCGCAGAGATAATCCCGGTTTTAAGGTTCTTTTTGTATCGCTGCATTTAATGTGCTGAATTTGGAAATACCAGTATCCTTTTGTCACTAGACTGTTTACAAGATGAAACAAGGACCTCTGTCTCACCTACAGCAGATCAGGTGTCAGTGTTACCTTGAGATTTGGCTCAGAAAGGTGTTGTTTTGTTAAACACCAGACAGGCAGACAGTTAAACTTCACCAGGTTCATATATTTGTAACACTAAGCCTCAAGCTACAGAGACATCACAATGATATAATGTTACAATATCAGCGACACTTTGACACCCACACAGAAGGTGACAATTGTAAAACGTCATTCTTTTCTCATTCTTTCAGACTACAATGGGTGCTTTTATGACAACATTTGTAGATTTTGAAATCCTTTTCTCTCTTTCCTCAAGTGCGTCTCTGTGTATTCGGTCAGTTCAATGGGTTCACACACTGCTGAGTGTCATTAGGGTCTTAAGAGTTGGTCTGTCAGTGAAAGAAATGTCCAAACTAAGACGCTACTTGAATCGTCTCGCGAGTGATGTGACTAGCAAGATGAAACGGATTATTATAACATGTTAGTCCACTCCTCATTGGCTCGCCTGTTGCTGAGATACAAACAGCCTGCAGGGCAACAGCAGTTCATTCAAGTTGAGTGTGAACACTAGTGGTCTTTGATTTAGACGAGGTTGAGGAAGGTGAAGCTAAGGATGGGGAAGAGGTAGATTTGTATCCTCCATTCTATTCAGAGCAAGGAGATATCAGTGACTTGAAAGAGAAGGAGCTGACCCGTTTAGTGTGTTTGTCTTTAAGATATCCCGTCAGTTGTGGTTTCTGGAGCCCAGCCAGCTCAATAAGAAAGCAGCAGAAAAAGGGGAGTTTTCCCAGATCTGCATTGTCCTCAGACGAACCTGGAGCCGCTGCCAAGAATCTAGCAAAGTTTATAGGAGGTAAAAGTAAGCAGGTTAGAAGACATTTTTCAGCCGTAGCAACAAAAGAGTTATTCCTCAAAGCTGATTTAGGCACAGCAGGTGAGGTTTCATTACCTCATCAAAACACTTTTGTGTGTTTTTTTTTATCACTTGGAGAAAGTAAAGAGCTTTTTGATAATAGTGTTAATACAGTTTTAATGTGGGCAAAAAAGGAGGGTTGGAGACGGAGGGGGGGGGGGGGGGGGGGGGACTGCCTCAAAGGGAAAGAATAGTCTGGGACAAAAAGACAACAGAACCATAAAATGTCTAGCGACAAAAAGAATGAGGAATCATGAGTCAGTTGTTGTACTCATTGCAGCTGAAACCGTCTTCTTTCTGTCTCCCAGTCTAAACGAGCTGCCCCATAGAGAAGCAGTTGGTCGCCACATGCAAATCATTCTGGTGAGACACTTTCTCAGCGGGGGGTCCCCATTGATCTTGTGTGATAAGAAGTATATATTATAATGGAAAAAATACAATTTACCACTAATTATGTTTTCGGGGATCTGTGAAGAGTTTGGCCTATAAAAAGTTAGAAAATCGTAAAATATAAATGGCCGTGACAATTTTTCAGAACCCAAGTTAGCATCTTGAAATGACTTTTGGTCGACCCAAAAATATTCAACTTACGATTCAAAACAGCAAAATGCAGCAAATTGTCATTTGGTGCAGAACAAGTAAATGTGTGGCATTTTTGCTTGATAAATTAATTTAGATTTACAGGTTTGCCATTTCAAGATGATTAAATAGATTGACCGACTGATCATTTTCACACTAATCTTTGATGCAACTAATTATACAGAAAGGAAATCCTGCCACAGGTGTAACTGTAACAATAGTCAGCTTCCAATCCAGATGTAGCACACATTTTAACTGAATTTTCTGCAATATTGGTCAAAGGGAACAGGATTTAAATCATTTAGAAGTTAGCTGATAAAGGTTATTCTCCTGTTGGGTACCTTTAAACCATTGCAGAAGAATGGGGCGATATATATAAGAGAGTGAGTTAAACGGCAAGTCGATGGAAATGGAAATCAATGTGGAAAATGTGTTGGCAATAGGGAATTTATATGTTTCACATTATTAATGTGAAGAACGTTGCAATAGATCTTTTGCTAGCTTTAGTGGACATTTAAACATTTAAATCACATGCATTGTGTCATCATTCAATGTCTTGTCATTTTGCTTTTATCAATGCAATGACTTTTTTTCCTAACCAAGCTATTTTTGCTATATGTCAAATTTTCAGCATTTCAACTTGCCATTGTTTTTTTTGCATAAAAAATATCCTTCAAAACAGGTAGATGAAAACACTTTTACTGACAGAGTCCCTGTACTTCATTATTCACCAAAAAAAAACTGCCAAAGCACATAAATCAAAACAAACAACAACACAAACAAAAATGAAGGTTAGAATAATACAATGCAATGCATTAATAAAAAGCCAAATTATACTAAATAACAGCCCACAGGACTATCATCGAAGTAAATTAGTTTGACTTAGAGTTAGTTTTGCATCTTTCAGACAATATGATGAGTGTATGGTATTATGGGAAAGATAAAGGACCCAACTTGTACTTGCATAATGCTGGTAAACAAGACAAACCTTTGACAGAGACACAAACTTCCCTCTGAGTCATCCAGACAACTGTGAGCTGCAGACGAATGACATCTTCCCTCCATGTCTGGTTTTCGGCCCCCCTGCAGTCTAATATTATGATATGGATTCCCTGTAACAGGCGATTAAGGCTTAACCGATATACCATGTGCTCACTAGACCCTAGAAGGCTTTTTGTTGAATAAGCACACCGGACCAGTGAATGGCATCAAGCCAGTAATGGCTAAGATGTGTGTCCAGATGTGGAGTCCCTGTGGAGCACAGAAACGCTCAACAGATATGCTCCTCCCCCCCACAAACACACACACACACACACACTTAACATTAATGTCTGTCTGGACATGAACGAGAGGAGGAGATATGTTATCCCCATGCAACACTGTAATGTAATAGCTGTGTCGCAGTATCCCGAGGGTTGGGAATATTCTACAAAAAAACACGATTGGATTTGTTATTTTAAGTTGCCGGTTACATTTTAGAGCTATATTTGTATTTGTTATCAATTGTAGTTTAAGAAAAAAAAAATGTAAAAAATGTGTTATGTAACAATTAGTCAGTATTATTGGATTCATCAAAGAAACATAACATTCAGAATAGGGTGACCAGCAGAATCTTGTTTTAACCTATATTTTGTCCCTCAATTGTAAAGTAATGGGACTCAAAATACTGAAATTCTACTGAATTAATTAATTAGGTAAGATAAGGAGTGATACTGGAAGTTTTGATTTAATGATTGTGATCAATTGTGTTTTATTTGAATTATTGGTGAAACCAAACAACATGCATGTTTCATACTTTCACAATATCTTTATTGTTTCTTCCCATGTGTCAACTGTCTGTTTAGACTCCCTCTTGTTGAAACTCACTGCAAACTTCAAGCAGCAACGTGTCAACGTTTTGCTGTGCATTCGTCCTGGGATGCTTTTAGCCCTTTTCTTAGCTTTTCCTCTGGAAATGAGTTATTAGCCTTGTTCTACTTCTAGCTTGTGAAGTTTATTTCTGTGGGTGGATTCTCACGGGTTTTGTATGTTGTCCTTTGGCTCCCTGTTGAGAGCAGCACTTTAAGTGTTTTTCAAAAGTGTCTGGCAGTTTCTCTCCATTTTTTCTCAGGTTTCGTAGTTAATTAAAGAGGGAGTGTGGTGAGAGACTGTTGAGTGACTGGAAAGTTGCAAATTACAGCCTTATGTTTGCATTAATGTAAAGTATACTTGCTGGATTAGCCAAACAGAAGCATCATTCCTATCTGCTTCCATGACATTTGAAAAAATGTATTGTTTTTGTTGTCAACATATCACATTGCCGTCTAATAAAACCAATAGAATCTCTAATAGCTGCAACTTTTCAGTGAGTGTTGGTGTCATCGGACCAGAATTTGTGTTCTGCAGGTTTCTGACTAGTGTGATATTACAGCACTCGGCTTGTGTATTTCCTCTTTCTCTTAACGATGTGTTTTCTGTGAATAACTTCAGTGAACACTTAAGCGTGCACCTCAAACCCTCCAGATCTTGTCTCAATCATGTGGGCTGTCTGCTGACGTACTGAGATTTCTTCATCCATAACTTATGTTGTGTTTGAACACATAGTCGATCACACACTCAGTTGTGTTGGTGGTGTCCCTCTGTTTTGTCTGTCAGACAACTTTACGACTATTTGATTGAGGATCTTGAAATGCCAATATAGCTCAGTCAGTTGGTTTGTTTGGTGATTTATGAAGCTGTCCATGAGCACACTCAGGCTGTGCAGATGGCGACCAGCAGCAGATCAGTGTCAAAAATATCATATCTTGTCATGACAATTGCTGGTTAAAAGGGTCTTTACACTTAAAGTGACATTGGGCAAAACCTCAGCAAGTGCAGGAACAACTTTTGAATTGTTTTTTAACACGTATTAGTTCAAAGCATTTTGGGACGAAAAAGGGATGATAATAGACGACACAACACAAACAACTTTCACAGACAGACAGGACATGTTACGGTCAGGACACAAACCCACCACAGAGATACACAGGACGAACCGACAGGCGACAAATGGGGTTTAAATATAAGGGGGAGGTAACGAGCAACAGGTGGACACAATGAGGGCAGCACAGGTGCAGGGAATCAACAATCAGGGACCAGGTAGACAGACAATCCCAGACAATCACCAGAACAGGAAGTGCAGAGACGCAGAGGACACAAGACTACAAAACAGGAACAAAAACTCAACCCATGACAGGACGCTTATGAGTTGTTTTTATTGTCTCTTTTTATGTTATGTTACTTTATTCGACCCGGTGGAGCACGATTGTGGCCACAGGGAGAAATCTTGTGTCACAATCTCCAAACTTTGATTTAAAATGTTAAATATGAATTCAACGTTGTGACTGTTGCTGGACACAATCCTGACTTGAGGAAGATTTCAGACCTTTTGATTTCTTTTCTTTTTTTTTTAAATCAAACATATGTTTTCTCTCATTGAGATTGTTTTCATGTCATTAAAAATGTTCACCTCTCCACCTCTGAATCTTACTTCACTCTTGAACACATTTCTGATTTGAATAAATGTGACTTAAACAAACGCTTGTGAGTGTATCGCCTCAGTAATAGGACATTAAGACAAACCGTTTCCATGTGTTGGTGGTTAGATCAGCTAAGGACAGTAGGCCTATACAGTGAAGTCAGCATCTGGCTAAATGTGCTCCAGCAGACAGTCAGTTAAAGTTTACAGCAGCATCAACTTGTCATCACACAAAATATACGAGGACATTGAAACTGTGTCACCTCTCCGCCATCATTGATGATACGGTTAAATTAACACATTGCACACAACGCGCTGCTGTGCCGCGCCCTTTGCTTTTGGCTGTGACTCAAAGCTGTGGAGTTGACAGAAGGTAATCCCCACCATGTGAGGCCTCGGCCCCAGTTTGGAGGCGGGGTGTGATTCATTCAAATCTGCCGGTGCTATAAAAAGAGGGGAAGTTGCAAGTAACCCAACTTCAACCCACAAGATCGTGGCACAGCATAAGACCATCGGGTAGTTAAAAGTGACAATGAATACAATTAAAGCCATTGAAAATGCAATAGTCTGTCTCGTGTTGCTGCCCCGTTTTCTAATGGCAGCAGTCATGTTTTGGCTGCTTGACTTTTTATGCATAAGGAGAAGGGTTTTCTTCAGGATGAGGGCGCAGGAGCAGGAGGGCGATGCCATCGATCCTCCGCTGTGCATATCGGACTCCAATCGTCTCTTCAGCCTCGAGTCCCTCAAGGCTGTGTGGCACGGTCATAAACTGGACTTTCTGAAGGCAGCGCATCTCGGACACGGAGCGCCCAACACCGAAGTTGTTCAGCTGGAGGATCAGCGGCGCAGCCGCATCCTCGATTACGCAAAAGACAAGAGACCGCTCATCCTCAACTTTGGGAGCTGCACCTGACCACCGTTCATGGCGCGTCTGAAGGCTTTCCAGGGAGTCGTGCAGCAGAACGCAGATATAGCAGACTCTGTAGTTGTGTACATCGAGGAAGCGCACCCCTCCGACGGCTGGGTGAGCACTGACGCGCCCTATCAGATCCCCAAACACCGGTGTCTGGAGGACCGGCTCAGCGCTGCGCAGCTGATGCACCTGGAGGTGCCCGGCTGCCCGGTCGTGGTCGACACTATGGAAAACTCCTCCAACGCGGCGTACGGAGCCTATTTCGACAGACTTTATATACTGCAGGAAGGGAAGATAGTTTACCAGGGTGGCAGAGGACCCGAGGGGTATCGGATCACAGAGCTCAGAGACTGGCTCGATCAATACAGAGAAACGCTGGAGAAATCCAGTAACCTAGTTATTAATGTGTAGGTTCCTTCTCATCTTTGTATAGCTGCTATGAAGAAAACAAAAAATGCTGCATATTTTTCAGTATTATAACTCAAATTAGATAGAATTCATCCGTCAATAATGGGTTAAGTGTATTTATTTTTCAGTAATTTGTTCAACATTGTAGGATGCACTAGGCTGCAGTCAGGCTCCTTCATATCGGACATCGAGACATCCTGTTAGGATCCATCTGCAAAAAGGTTTGTTTGGACCTTTATTGTTTGTGAACAAAAGTATTTTGTGTGTCAAAAGTTTTTTTTTTATTTGTATTTTTTCTCCTTGTGTAAATGCGCCTTTAACGAACCAGCAGGATGTTGAGATGTGCGCATCACTCTGCTCCTCAGTATAGAGTGAAGTTCGGTTTTTAAACGGGCTGAATCCAAAGAACCGATACTGATGTTTTTCATACTGGAGATCACGCGTGAAGGTGCTGCTCTCGGCTCTGCATGGCGCAACTGTTTTGTAAATATTGTTCCGTTTATGGATATATTTTTCATACAATAAAATGCTTTCATCTACTTCTTTTTACAGGCCTATTTTATTTCAAACTAAATACGTAATAGGTAAGTAGCATCATTGTGGTTGCATGTAAGGTGAGGGAGCTTGTGGGTTTCCTTTTATTCGCTTTTTTGCAATAACAACATCATGCTGTGCATAGATTTTACAGTAATTTGGTCTTTTATGGTAAGAAGACAAAAGGATGAATTTTCAATTTACTGCACAATAAAGCACAACAGGCCTCTCATGGATTCATCCAGAACTCCTTTCTGAAGTACAGCCACTTAAATTGGTGTGGAGAAGCAGAACATATGAAATCCCTCCCGAAAAAAAACAAAGTCCCCAAAAGCTCCAAACATAAAAAGTCAGTAAAATATGAAAATATTGCTTCATTTTAATGCATATTTCTTGGCTAATTCACAAGTAAACCCATTTTTTTTCCAACACCCAAAACCTAAAACTATTTTTTACCCAATTTTTCTCAACATTATTATAATTATTTTCTAAAATCCACCTTGTACTGTAAACATATTTGGTATATTTTATTATGATGAGATGAAGTATATATATATATATATATATATATATATATATATATATATATATATATATATATATATATATATATATATATATATATATATATATATATATATATATATATAAACCATATAGATCTTTGGTTAATAATGAAATGAAAAAGCTGTGCTTTGTTCTCCACAACCCCCTGATTATAGCCTTTTGACCTCTCACAATTAAATGAGGATAATCACACTTGATCCTATTACACTGAGTGATATATCCACCTGTAAGGGTCTAAACACAAATGTTTTCAGGGCTTAGCACACCAATCCCAGAGCAGAAAAACAGTGTTAGGAGTGAAGGCATTAAACTGTGTTAGCGCACTCACAGTACGTAGAATATGTCTCACTCTCTGTAAGTTAATGCTGCATCATTGCTCTCATGAGCCTTCAGCGAATGTAGAAACACTACGTACCATTACAAATCCCAACATAGACAAAATGTGCACGATAATGTATGCGTCTTGTAGTTTTCCTGGAAAAGGATTTCATTCATCTTTGTAGTACACACCATCTTAAAATGAAGGAAAATCCCCTCAGAGTTTGAGACGAGTCACGATGCACTGAAGACACAATGGGGGTGGGGCAATGCCTCAGACACCAATGACTCAGGAAACCAGATAATAACACAGACACGACGTGTATGTGGAGCAACATCTTGTCGGTCTCTTTGGTTCCCTGTGTCTTCAGTCTTCACAGCGCCATTATTCATACTCAACTTTGGAATATAAAGTGGTTGCCTCCTGCATGGCGGCAAAGTCACAAGTGGGATATAAATCACTGTACAAATCATAGGGTTTAGACACTGCAATGTAGCACAAGGATCATCATTGTGGTTAAAGTGGTACCAGAAAAAAGTACTTTGAAACAAATTTGAGTTATAACTACAAATATGAATTCATGTTTGAAATTAGGGGGAACGAGATCACTGTTTCTCCTCAGATCTTATTCGTGCAGCAAAAAACATCCCATCTTCTAGTTTTCAGATGTCAGGACTTTGTGTTTCGGTTGCCCCAAAAGTTAAAAATCTCTGCTTCATCAGCTAATCATCATGCTCACTCCACATTATTGTCTTGACATATTATACTTACACATAAGGAGATGTGTTTTTGAACAACCGAGCAACATAGCAGTAAGTCAACAGGTTCCTTGGTTCTTTTGAAACTACTGCAAATATCTTTTGATTTTGGAGTATTGGTCAAACAGAACCATTCATTTAAAGACATTCTCTTGAGATTCAATAGATTGTGAAGAAATTTTTTACGGTTTTCTAACAATTTCATTGAAAAGACAATCATTATATTGATCGTTGCAGCCGGACACAAGATGATTAATGATAGAAAAACACGTTTTTAGACTTGTCTAATACTTGCTTTTTTCTTTTAAATTATTAGACAATTTGATCACCTGTGGGTCCTAAATATCTTACCAGTAAAACTGAAAAGCATTGCCTTCATTGAACTGATCAGAAATGATATGTAGTAGTGCGTCCATCACATGTGTTGCAGGTTTGACTGCAGGAGCTTTAGAATGACCCTTCTTTCCTGCTCATCTGGAACATGTTTAACACTTAAACACACAGTATGTATGTGGATCTGACAGTTGAATGATGGATACCTGTCTATAGGAACTATATCTTGCAGTGTTTTTCCCAAAAAAATAAAAACCCTCACTGGAATTTTTCCAAATCTGGATTCCCTTCCATGTGCAATTTTTCATGGATGTGGAGTTTCTTCTCTCAGGGGACACAGCAGACAGGAACAAAGGGTTAAAGGTCTCAGGATGGGGGAAGGAAATAACATGCTGGTCTGTCTTGCTTCATACTTGGTGGGAGCAGAATGGGGCTGCTGAGATGGGTTTTTGTATCTGCCCGCCATGCTCAGCTTTGAAGGTGAGGGCCCCTCTTTCCCCAGGGTCATTACTCCGCAAATTAATGTCGTATGGTGGTGGAGAGCCGGGGCCTCGGCAAATATTTGAGTTGAACCTTTGTGATTCGGATCTAACACGTTCACATTTAACCATGCTACACAACCTGTATACTGGTATACATAAGCACTTCCAAACTCAGTAGCCGTTTTAGTTTCTGTGTGGACAAACTCCAGGAATGCAATGCAGAAATTAGGAGAATTAAAAAATGCTTTTGTGAAAAGTTTATTCGAGAAACTTTTGATGGAGCTTTAAGTAGGGACTGCATTAGTCGCCACATAGAGCCGTTTAGTGCCAAGTTACAGCATCAAGGAAAGATTGTAATTCATATGGAATCCATGCAGATTAACATTGAGTTTAACATGTTAACCAACATTACCGAAAGGCTGCAGTTTATTGAAATCTATTGGACCGAAAGGGTGTCTAAGGTTAACTTCTATTGGGCATGCAGTAACGCAGCAGGAGTCTTTGAGAAATGTTCCACTAAAGTTCAGTCTAGAGTGAGAAATTGTTGGATGTAATGCAGAGAGGGGAAAAAAAACACACATCTTCACCCAAACAGTGAACAGAAATACTGCAGCGACAAAGTGGAAAATGATCTGTTGTGTGGGACTAGTGATCTGCATTCCTGCTCAGAAGACCATGTGAAATCAGGAAAGATTGCCTTTTACCTCCGCTGTTTGTTTTTACATTGATATATTGTTGTTTTTGGTATAAACTGATATGATATTGGATGTATGATTGAATCTTGGTCTACTTGTTAGTTTAAAATGTGTATAAAAAAAAAACATGTTAACAGCGCACCTCACAGTTAACGTGTACAAATAAAATCTGTGCAGTTAAATGCATCGCATCATGCTGAACTCCTGCTCACAGCCAGCCTTCGTCCGTCTCGGATTAGATGGATGACACCTTGTGGGCATACTCTGAGACTACATGAGGAAAATGTAAGAATAAAAAATGTTGGGCAAAATAAATACATCTGCTCTACTCTCTATAGGCTGAGGAGCAAAACTGCTGACTCAACAAATTCTAAAGACGCTCATTTTATCAAAGCTTTTCTGGTTTGGGAGAGTCACCGTTTATATTCTGTCTGCACATGAATCCAGAGCCAACGTTTTAATAAGATGCCAATGTGTGTAATATGTTACATATGAAGGGAACACCACTTAGTGAACTGGTTTCATTGGCCAAGTTGAAATGAATGAATTATCTAATATAAAGTGATTTATTAAGGTCACTTCAATGAGTCATTAACGCTTCAAAGGCAGTCTGGCACATTTCTGTCCCAACTGGCAGCCAGAGGAAGCTGTTTTGAATATTTAAAAGTGTTTTCATTTGTGTTGCCTATATTATACCTCTTCTCAGGACAAACGTCTCCGTTGCCCTTCTCTTGGCTTTTCTCAGGAAACAGGGTGCTGCTCTAAACATAAACTTTTAAACTTTTAAATTATACAGCTTCACATCGTACACTATTCTCTCTTTAGTTTCTATCAATGTTCTTGTGCTCACTTCCACCAAGAGTGCCTCACCTTCTCCTCTGCTTTTATTTATTCATCATGTAGTAATATTCACAAAGAGTAACCTTTATACAGCACATATTTTAGTTAAAAAACGTATGACTTTTGAACTGCACAATACAACCATTGCTAGGGTTTAGATTACCTTTTATCTCGACCAGTTTGTCAGGCTCGATAAAACACTTTCTTACACTATTTTAACTAAAACTGGATCATCACAAGCAGTTGTATCGCCCTTTCTTTTCTCACGTTACACAGCTGACTCCAGGCAGAGCGGCGTGTCCTGTAACATTCAAAAGTTCTCAGATGACACTGCCCTGGTTGGTCTTCTGACCCGAGGCAATGACCTGGCCTATAAACTGGAGGTTGAACCTTTTGTCAGCTGGTGTGATGAAAATTTCTTGAAACTAAATATAGAAAAGACCAAAGAGTTGGTCCTCGATTCCAGAAGGAAGAAGGAGGAGGTCTCCCCAGTGATAATTGCAGGTCAACAGATAGAAATTGTCCAGTCATATGAATAACTTGGGGTCCACCTGGACAGTACATTAAACTGGAAAAAGAACACTGATGCTGGATTTAAAAAGGCTCAGTCAAGACGTTTCTTCTTGAGGGAGGTCAGATCCTTTGACATAAGCAGAAAGCTTCTTTATGTGTTTTTGCAGTGGATCTTAGCTAGTGTCCTCTTTTATGCTGTGCTCTGCTGAGGGGGGCGGCATGACTGCGGAAAATAAAAACAGGATCAATAAGATGATCAGAAAGGCTGGCTCAGTGATTGGCCTTCCTCTGGACTCACTAGAGGTCACTGTAGAAAGGAGATCAAGGGCCAAGTTAAACGCGACTGTCTCCTTTGAAAGCCCTCCACTATGCTGTGTTTTCAAAGAACTCAGAAGTTCATTCAGTGAGCGATTAAGGATGCCAAAGTGTTCGACTGAGCGACTGAGAAAGTCTTTTGTTCCGGCAGCGGTTCAATTTTTGAATGAACACCTTTAGTTGTGGTTTTTAGATTTAAATGTAGCATCTTTCTATGTCGGTTTCGTGTCTTGTCTTGTTTCATGTAGCATTTTCTGGTGTTTGTTCTTGTAATGTGTTTTTTGTCTGTTGTGCACTGTGAATCTTGTCTGTTGTTGTCTCTATGAGTCTGTTGTTTTCTATGCTGACAAATGAGTTTCCCCATTGGGGATTAATAAAGTTTTCTATCCATCAAGTTAAGTGACAATGTCCTTACCTGCATGTCAACCCAACCCAATGTGACTAAACATCAGCCAGAGTTATTGACTGTGTGAGTGTTCAGGGTCTTTCATGACCAGAAATCATAATGTGATATTGTTGAACTACTTTATAGACCAGATTTGAAGAAAACATTCACATTAAACAAGATTCAAACCAGTGTGAGTTTCAGTACAAATCCATTCACACAAAGCAAACTTTCTATATTAAATGATGCTTTAAGAGTCAAAAAAACAACAAGAATGTTCCCATAGAAGTCACTTTTTGCAGCTGTTAACATATCATTTGTATTTAGTTCTTAGATTTCAACAGACTGTGTCTTCAGATGACCTTTTTCATTTTAACAGTGTTTCTTTTACTTATTATTTATTATTTAGAGAGCTTACTTATTGCATTGTATTAAGTCCTTGTGATGTATAACTTGCACCACAAGGTGGAGACAGACACTGCCATCTGAATGTGTGGAGGAGAGCTGGCAAGTCACAGTTATTGTTCAGATTATAATCAGTGAGCTGGGCCTGAAGAATAAATAAATCAAGCATTACAGAGCACAGCAGAGTTCAGGTGGTGCATGATGTGCATCGGTCGTGCATCACATACTGATCGGGTTTAAACAAGATGCAGATACAGAACAGAACAAAGATGGTGATTTTATACTGTATTTATTAAAAACAATGAACAATGAATGGCCAAATTCCAACAGCAAATAATCTCAGACTTGAATGAACATTGTAAAAACTGCACCGTCACAATTACTACTCCCCCTTGTTAAGCCACAATTAAAATAATTCATATATTACTACACAATGTAAGTTACAACCTGAAAAATAGTAATGGTGAAAAGCACAAGGTAACAATCCACATTAACAGCATCTCCTCACAGGATGAATGAGGGTTGAATTGAAGTTTATTATTGTGAGACTCAAGAGAAAACATATTCCTATAATCCTCATATCAGCAATTGATTGATTTGAATTTTACATAACCAATACTTCACACTATATATTTACTGGGTGACAGAAATATGTTTTCCTTGTTTCCCATTCAGCATTCATGACACCACTTCTCCCCCACTGAAACAGGAGTATAGGTGTCTCATCATGTCACGCATGATGAGACAAAGCTATAGCATTGGAAACCGATGTTGCAGTATTGATTTCTGGGCTGGGAGATGTACGCCGCATGGCCTCTGGAACTCCAACATCAACGGTGGCACGGAGGCATTGTACATCAGTTTGAGATTGAGACAATAGGTGAAGATTCATGCCATGGATACAAATAGTTGGACTGTGAAACAACCCGTCTTAATATCTACGTAAATACCTTTAACACCAACATCTTAAGTGATACATCTTCAGAGAGAGATTTTGATGGAATTTAGGAAGTGATATTTCCTCCATGTACATGCTGTACAAAAATGATCTTTACATGAAAATAGTTATGAACCGATGGGTTTGGAAGTGTAACTGTTTAGGTGGATGAAGTAATATCTAACTACACATTTTAACCGCACATATAGTGTACTAACTAACTAACTACTAATATGTACTTTTGCATTTATTATGAAATGGAGAATTCACATTGCGTTGCATTGAGATGTTTAGGTCTGCAACTAAAAATGACTTTTGTTGTTTATTGATCCGCTGATTATTTTCTCGTCAGAAAAAAAGTGAGAAAGGCCCTTTTGAAATATCCCACAGCTTAAGGTGATTTATTTTGAAAGCTATTTTTAATCAACCAATAGTCCAAACCCCTAGGATATTCAGTTTACTTTATATTGATCAAACACATAAATGCATGACATCATCACATTTGAGAAGCAGACACCAGGTAACGTTGACCAAAGTGATTAAAACAAGTGAATGAACAATTAGTTAAATGTGCAATTTACGGGATTCAGAGCATTAATATAGCTCAAACAATTATGTCCTTTGTAATGGTATACTTTGTCACTTGAGCACTCTCCCTCGGTATTCTCAGCTTCTCATGCTTCTCGTGCATGTCTGTGCATGTGAGCGCGCCCTACTGATCAACTCACGGCCGTCGCTCTGCACTGCTCTCTGATGACGTCGTCCCTACCGACAGCAACGTCACGGAAGCATAGCATCCCAATCTCCGGTTCCCACTCAGGTTAACACTGTTAGCATTAGCAGCACTTTAGCAGCAGTTGGCACTGTTAGCACCGTTGGCTATGAGCAGCCATCGCCATGTTGAGAGACAATCAAAAAGCTCCAAACCTCTTCAAATTTAGTGTTACTTACTTTCATTAAAAATACTGAAAGAAACGTAGTCATGGCTTCATGTGCTCAATTTAAGCTTTTTAGTTATCCACCCCATATTGTATTCCAAATCAATGTGTTACAAAGCGGTTAAATCATGACTGTGAACTAAAAAATACACCACAATGACGTCAGCCATCAAGGTAGAACATATTTTATAAGTTCACGAATGTTTAATTGGTTCGTTATCGACATTACGATATTAATTGAAAGTGTACAATCCAGTGTCATGGTTAGTCCATTAGATTATACATTCCCATATATTGGAGTGCAGCCCAGTATCTCTCACTTTATTTACATAACTGTACAACAGTCATAGTATTTTCTTTGCGACACTTTTTCAACATTTATGAATAAACTCCTTCCAGAGGGAGAGTGGATGAGGCAGAGGTGATTCAATCAGATGGAGGTGTAGTGCCTCCCAAAGCTGGTGAGTCTAATCTTCTCCGGCAGGATGACGTTCACCGAGTGGCCCGGCTCCTCCTGGCTCGTGCCGCCGGCTTCTCTCAGCAGGTGTTCCCTTTGCTGACGAACCAGCTGGCTGTACTTGGCGTTAGCCAGCCACGTCTCACAGCGGCCAAAAAACACAATGCCTGTCGTGCCCAGGATAACCATGCAGGTGAGCAGCGCCAGCATGCCGAAGCAGATGAGTTGGCCGTGGGTGACCAGGACGCCCTGGGAGTGGACTGTCTCCTTTAGGGTGATCTTGAGCAGATCTCTCTCGGGCGGTCTGAGAAGCTTATGGAAGGTGTGAGCAGGGAGGGAATAGTGCTGCGGAGTCAGCGCAAACACCCTGTGGTCCACGGGCCTGGCGCCGACCGGCTTGGACCGGGCCTTCGGTCTGTGCTGCAGCGAGCATGTGGGACCTGTAAACCATTTCTGGCAAACGCACCGAAACGTTCCATCCGGCTGATCGACGCACATGCCCTTGTTGGCACAGGGCCTGCCTGCGCAGGGCGAGAGGCTGGTGTCGTTACAAGTGAAACCGGTGAAGCCGAGTGGACAGACGCACGCGAAGGCCAGGCCGTGGTTGGTACAATTGCCGCCGTTGAGGCAAGGGTTGGGCTGGCAGCTGTCAATGCTGATCTCACAGAAGTCTCCAGATGATCCAGTGGGACATAAACAGGAAGAGTAACCTGCTGAGTCATCAGCATCCGTACATGTGCCTCCGTTCTGACAAGGAGAGCTGGAGGACAGAGCAACAGTTTAAATGTACAGCAGGGCAAATAATCCAAGCAATCTAGTACACGGCTTTACTGCAGCATATTCTATCCTCTACAAAGCACCCAATTATTACCACAATTATGGATTGGGGTCATTTATTATATTTTGTATTATATATATAAATTATTTAAAATCTACTTGCTCATGTTATCTTTTTTTTACTGCAGACGATACAGAATTTAACACCAGATTAAAGCTAGAAAGATTTTCTTGTCTCCTCCAGAGGCAATAGTATTATTTGATTCCCACAAACACTTCTGATGTATGTCTGCAGGTGAGCTTACTGCATCTCCGTGCTGCTAGTGTGCTTGTTCACTGCAATGGACTAAAGAGTAAACCCCAGAGGATTGGCCATAGTGCCTCGACCCTGGACATTCAAAAAAATGCCTCGAGAACGTGAACAAATATCAACAAATATCAACATGTGTACGACCGGATGATGGGGGTATTAGGACACGCCCAGTCGTGTCTATCTTCAGCTGCTTTTCTGTACTCAGCGTACCATTACCACAGCGCAGCACAAGCACAGCACAAGCACAGCACAAGCCTTTTCTCTGTACTTTTAATTAAGCCATCAGAGAACGACATCTGGTGACTCAGTGTTTCAAATAATCTGCACTAAAATATCAAGATTAGCACCTGTTTCCCTCAACAACACCCATACACATTGTTTTTTTGTTGGAAAAAAAAGTGGTTTTAAGCTTTAGTTACGACTAAAGCCTTTCATTGAATGCAGAGTTTCTTATTTGTATCTGTAATAATTACTAAAGATACTTTTCTTGGACACTATAGCCTCTACAATAGCTGCTGCCACGGTGTCCTGCCTGTCAAGGTATTGATTAATACAGGTAGACTAACATACCGTTAACCAATCAGACAGACACAATAAGCAGCTACGCTGAGAGCTACTGTAAGTAAGGGAGCAAGGTTGATTCACGGCACTCTGTGTACTGCTTATGTGGAGATGGTTGTGGGCTCAAGAAGCTACTCGTTCTCAAAACATCTGCTTCGTCTGGTGTTCTCAGTGCGGGAATGTCGCCCCAGACACCATAGACCACAACACCGGTATTGTGAGTAATACAAAGAGCTTTCTCTGGCAGCGGTAGGCTTAATCAGTATTGTTTGAACTCATTCTGGCAAGGGCTCGAATGTAATGGATGTCCATTTTTATGTGAATATCCTGCACAATAGCTTTAAGATTCAATGGGTTCCTTGCGGTCCAGTGGAAAGATTTTTTCTAAATTTAAAATATTTCTTTTAAGCGTCCTTAATAAGAGTAGAAAATGTCCCTTCTTCTATATACAGTAATACAATATTTCACAAAAAGTGACTAAGTGTGGCTATTTTCTACACGGTTCTCTGATCATAAACATTTATTTTAGTTCGGGAACACTGAGACAAATCGTCTTGGACGTCAAAATCAGAGTAAGAACATTGTTTAGTTGAGGTTTGTCATGCCACAGTAATTGCACCAAAAAGTAATCTTTTAGGTTTCATTTGGGATATCAGTTCTCAGGGGTTGCCATGCCACCGAAAAAGCCTTTCCATTCTCAGACTGATTTGTTTTGCCCAAAAGAGCCGCCCTGCTATACACTGCAACACTAACTTTATTTGTTGTAGTGTGCTATTTGACTATGAAGGCATCCTCACAAAATAGTCTTCAGACTCAAAGGATTTTATTAGAGTATTAGCCAAATTACCTTCTGATGCACATCTGGATTGTTAAGAACACAGTTTCCGATTTCTAAACTAAACTAACAGTTTCTGTTTGGTATTCTTCTAACCTGTCTCGCCTGACTTCAAACAGGCCACTTGAACCATTGTGATGATTGCAGTCAATTGCATTCAGCGTACATTTGATTATTTGACATTATGCATTCATGCATTTTTTTTTGTCAGATTTTGATTAACATATGACGACAGTGTACTGTATTACATATTTTTTTATGATTGGGTGAATATTTTCTTGATGGATTGATTACTATTTTGGTTGATAACACAAAACAGTAAAAGAAAATACTCAATAAAGCTCAGGCTGATGTAATCAAATAGCACATTTTGTTTGAGCAACAATCCCAAACCCAAACGTACTAGTAGTTGATTTGCATCTTTAATCACAACATGTTTGGCATGTTTGCTTCAAGATGGCTTGATTAATTGATGTTATCAAATGTTGTTGTTGGTTTCAACTAAAGATTAATCCATTTATTGAAATATATATGATATGGATTTCAGTCATTTTGCCAAATGAAACAATGTAAAGCAGAGTTTCTACAAATGAAAAATATCTGTACTTGTAACAAGATATTTAAGATAACAAGATAAAAAAAAGTCTGCAAATGATGTTGCTGCACCCACATACACAGCATATTTAATTATTGATACCGTGCTTCCCAAACTAATGTTGATGAAAGTACACTGATAAAAACCCCTGGATTAAAGCAATCAATACCTCTTAATAGCAGCTTGTGCAATTACACCACCCGTCCCTAACATTATGACGGCATGAGCCAAAATAATAATAGCTTTGGCATACTTTGGAGACATCTCTGGTTCTTCAGAGGAGCTAATTAATGAAACATCACACAGGCTTTGAGATGAATTCCCCTGGAATACAAGTGAATCTCCACTCATCACATTAGAAAATTATATTCTTTGAGGAGAGGATGAAAGCTGTCAGTGTCCAGACATCGAGCTGGAGACTATTGACTTTTAGTTGTGTCATTTTAAATCAATAACAAGGCAGCCTCACACAGAACAAACATGGTGGGACGGCAGTCTGGAGAACTGTGTCAGCTATAGCTGTGTCTCCAGAGAGTCTTTCATATGTATCTGATGGGCAGGAGGAGAACGGATCAAGCCTGTCTGTAACCCAGCGGGCAATTTCTAGAGTTTAAAGGAATGAGCCACTGTTTTGGTTGTGGACACTTTGCCTGAAAGCAAAAATGTCAGATGTTGTTTTCGTTGAGAATCATGACTTTTTTTTGTGCTCTGTACAAATGATACCGATATCCTGTCACACTTCAACTGTGTGCCAATTCTGATACTATAAAGGATGCAACCTATAAAGGTGAATCCTTCAGAGAACCTGAAGGCTGAACCGCCACCTCGTCTTCATGGATGAGGACAAAAATAGCGGCACAACCAGGTGTTCCTTATGAACACATGAAGCCAAGCATTTCCAAGAACTTGCCCTCCACTGGTTAAAGCGTGGTAGATAATAGCGTTGGCCGCGTTTCCCAGAATCGTTAAGAAGCTCTTAGCGCTAAGAGCTAAGAAAGAAGGACGTGTTTCCCAGAGCCGTTCTTAGCTTAAGAAGATCTTTCAGTAAGAAGGAAATGTAAGATCAGCCTGACCCACTCTTAACAGCAGAAGGCAGTTAAGAATGCGTCTGGGAAACACCCTTATCTTAGCGCTCCTTTTAACCGAACCCTTCTTAGGAGCCTTCTTAAGTCCTTAAGAACGATCGAGTCTGGGAAACGTGGCCATTAACAGTGGTATGTTGGTCACTTTGTACATTTCATGAATTCACATTTTACAGCATGAGCTTTAATGTTTCTATTGCACACAGAACAAAGACATTCCATTCAATGTACTCAGTAAATAGTGTGTGTTATTACATCTTGTGTTAGTTTGTGAGGCTCTAAAATACTCAGGCTTTTGACACAGATACACACTTCACTTCCACTGTGTATATTCTGCAGTGTCTTCTTAAAGTAATTGGTTCAGCTCATGTTGTACATTTATCAGCAGACTTTTCACTACCTGAAATCAAATTCCTGATTGTGCCCGAATGCATCATTAAACAATGCAGTGGATACACAGAGCAGTGGATTGTGGGACAATGATTGATGCCAAGTACACATCTGTGGTGTCCTGCGAATACTGGCACAAAAGGCTGGATTTCTGTTCACATGCTGCATAAGCCTTTGAATTGTGACGGCCTTGTTGAGCATATATCATTCATTAAAATTTTGAAATGAAGACTTCAAAGGATCCCCTAAATTGGGATACAGCTTATGATGCTGCTCAGGTACACGCTGCCAGCTGCTGCTACTGCTTGAGAGCAAAATCAACATGGCTGCTGTTGTATTCATAACAAGAGGAAGCTGGGGGATGAATTATCTGAACAATCCTTGAAAATTCATGCTTCCAGGAAAATTGTTTGTTTGGGCTTTTTAAGCATAGCAATGTGACACTTTGCTTTCAATGTTTGCAGTGTTTTGCGTTTGCTGACTGAAAGAAATAGCCTTAACATGCCGAAAGTTTCAACTTTCACTGTGGTAGAGTGTCGTCCTTCAACCCCTAGACTAGCCTAGTCCATGTCAGTGTGTCTTTGGGTAGACACTTAACCCCAAATTGCTGAATGAAATAGCACATTTTGCCTGAACAATAATGCCAAACCCAAAAGTACAGATACTGGTTTTAACATGAGTCAGTTGATTTGCATATATAATTACAAAATGTTCATTTTGCTTGAAGATGACTTAATTCATCGATTCAATCAATTTATGTTGCTGGTTTCAACTCAATAATACACTTACTGATATTATGATATTGATTTTTTCATTTCGGTGTGTCCTCGGGCATGACACTTAACCCCAAATTGCTCCCGTAGGTGTTGCCTGCGGGGTATGATCGTTAGTTAGTTCTGATGTTCACCTTGCATTGTACTGGAGCCCTGGCCATGGGTGTTAATAGAGGGAATGACATGTCGTGGCCTCAATCCTGCTGTACACTACCGTACCTGCTCAGCTGCTGGATATAGTGGAGCAATTATCAGCTAACAGTGTGAATCAGTTAGCGGCGGCGCAACTGCAAATACATCTCTTTAACTGCTGAGTTGTAAATAAGCAATACATGCTAACAAGTTCACCATGTAAACCAGGTGTGTTGCAATATATGCTGGGATAGATGAAATTGAAATTTTGGTCATCATCATGTTGATAAAGCCCATACGATAAAAACATTATAATATGCTGAACTAGTTTATTACATATAGTTATGTTTAATGACCCTCTCCATCTCCCTACATTTGTATATGATTACATCATTTGCCAAACAAAAAAGAGAAAAGAGAAAGAATATTCTATAGGTATCGCAATATCTTTCATTGTCTTCAATTATTTTAACCACGATAATTGTGAGATGGAAATAATATATTGGAACAGCCCTAATGTAACCTACAGCAATATGTTAATGTTGTGTGGACATCTTGTGTCTGCTGTCCCCATGTGGCCAAATAAAATCAGTAATTGCATGTTTCAGATCCCCCTGCCCTAAATTGGTGCCCCACTCGTGCCAATTTGTGTCAGGTGCTTGAAGTCTGCTCTCAGGTTCTTTTGCTGCTATTGTTCACTATCAACACCATGTTCTTTTTCTTGTATGCCATGTCGTGGACGTACAAACCAGAAAAGTCAGACCAAGAGTAAGTTGACTTTGTGACTAGTAATAATGAGCGTGAGTTGGAAACTTGCCAGTTCCCACATTTTAGCATGTTCATGTTTGTGGGGAATCGACTTACAAACGAGCAAACACCCTCTGAAGAAGGTAAAAAAAAAAAAAGATCATTCAATAGTTTCTCTGCTAACAACCTTCTATTAGGATCTATATACACATGAGCCACAGTGTGAGGTGCAGTTATATTGGCTCCCTTGTGGATACAAAGAGAGCTGACAGGCATTGCACATGTATTGATTATTGCTCCAAAATAAGAAACACATTGAGATAAGGCTCTAAAGCATTGGAGTATTCCTTTACTAAAATAGAACCTCAAAGAAAGGCGCTGGTACCTGTTTGTGAGACACAATCCTCTCTTCAGGAGGCAGTTTTCACCAGCGTAGCCATGGGGACAGATGCACAGGTATCCTCCCTCCCCTGTCTCTATGCAGGTGGCATTACCAACACAAGGCCTGGATGAGCAAAGGCGAGTATCTGTTGTTTAAAAAAGACATAAAAAGCATGCTGTTTATAGATAGTGTGAGCTCTCTCTCTCTCACTTCCTGTCTCTCTGCCTGCTTTCTTCCTTCTTCTTTGTTTCCACTTTCACGGCACCCCACCAGCATCTTGTCACCAAGAACAAAAGTGAGAACATAACCGACAACGTTCTGCAGGCGAGCAGCTCATATGCTCAAACAGAATACGATATTTACTGTGTGCTGAAGCCAAAAAATTAATACTTCATCTTCTCCCTCAGTTTTCTTTTTCTTTCTTAGTTTCTTCTATAAGAGTAACCATGCGTCAAAGGTTTTGTTCAAATCAAATCTCAAATGATCTAAATATAGTAATCGCTTTTACATTTTAAAGTCTGTCGAACATTTATGGTTGGAGTAGTTGGAATTATTAAGTGGAGCTCATTATGTCGAATAGACCCGCAATGCAAAATGGTGATGCACGCCCCTGTGTGGCTGATGCCGGCTGCGCACACACCAGAGACCAGTTCCACCGACAAAGTGGTTCATAAAACGTTCTATCGGCGCTGAATAATTGGTTGACCTCTATCTATCATTGCTTGAGCGGCAGCAGGTCATTTTCATGTGATAATGTTCCTTGTAGATACTATAGGATTACTGCCTGATTCATATAGAGTGTCTGAAATGGAAATGTGACTTTTACATTGCCTCAACATTTCATCTCTTGCAGCCTCAGTGGATCATTTCTGAGGTTTTCCAATCGTGTGTTGCACAATAGCTCAAAAACCGCATGTGTGTACGTAATATATATATATATATATATATATATATATATATATATATATATATATATATATATATATATATATATACATGTATTTCGGCAGTCATTTTGTGCCTTCAGTTTTCATCATCAACCCATAATTATGTTTTGCTTAGACATATCTTTTCTGCTTTAGCTTTGCCCCTGTAAAAATACAGTTAACTATTCTCCTGACACCGGCCTCATTCAACGACAACCTGTGTGTCCCCGGGGCTCCGTGACTCACCCTAACCTTTGGGGTGTCAGAAAGTGTTTGAGGCCGAGATGCGAGTGTCAGGGGAGCTTAATGAGACTCACCTTGGTCACACAGGCTGCCCACCCAACCTTCCTCGCAGACACATTGCCATGCCTTCCCACATGTGCCGTGCAGGCAGCCGGGGAAGGGCACGCACTGGTCACAATTCTCTCCTTGCCATCCGGGTTTGCACCTGAAAGAGGGGGGAAAGAGAACGACCCTGAACTATAAATACACCACCCACAGAGCTTTGCAGTCCTGCTCTTGACCACTTAATGTCTGTATGCTTCTCCCTGAAAGTGCAATGAGTCAGCCGTGTTTGCGTTATCTGCATTAATGCAATAACTGGTTAAATGACTAAATAGGGATGTATTATTATTATGGCTCAAGAGTAGATACAGGCGCATTTGCCAGAATAACATTTTGAACTGGGAATATTTTGCAACCAGAAGCGTTTGAGCTATCTGTTCAAACAACAATGGTTTTTAATACAAAGGGCTGATTTGGCAGTTGACTTAACACAACCAAAAGTGACAAACACATCGAGAAAAAAGGCTCCAGTTGGCCGGATTGTGAGTGCATTTCTTAAGGGACATTTACAGCTTCAGCGATTTATGGAAATACGATCGCAAAAACCCACTGGATATAAGCTTTCATCTACATAGGAATCTGGAGTCGTTAGTACCTGCACTTCCCTGGCTTCTCACAAAACCCATTTTCTGTGTTGCACCCTGCGCTGCAGTCCCAACCTTTGAGACGGAAAGAACAGGAACAGCTGTTTGCATAAAACAACATCTAAACAGACAAAACACATTCACAGCAATAACATGTTCATCCATTACACTTTTATTCCACGCAGAGAGAAAATCGGTTCAGAAAAGAGTTGGGGGGTTTTTTCGGCTCAAATGTGCATCTGTGACAGTTGTCTCAGTGGATTGATCACAATCTCAGATTACCTTTCGCGATGCCCGTCACGACCACAATTAAGACCACCGCTGTGAGATGCATCGTAATATCCAGAAAAAGACTCCTTTGTCCTGCAAAATATGAAGCAGGAAGTTGCAAAAAAAGAGAGCTCCCTTTGTGTGACAAGCGATGTTTTTCCATGCTACATATGAAATAACTCAAAAGTTCATTATAGGAAAAGAAAAGACACCTTAAATAGAGAATTCAGGAGAAAAGCACATTCCCGAAGAGATAATGTAGAGTTCTCTCTCGGTGAATGGCTTTAAAGCGTAGATTATCAGAGTGAAAATCATAATGCAAACCAAAATATATTTTCAAATAATTGTGTGTTGTAATTTTCTTCTGAAATAAAGGCCTAATTGACGCACCTCAAACATGCGTCTGCTCCCAAATGGCATCCATTACGCACAAGCGCAACAAAAAAGAGAAAAGCCATTTAAATACAAAATGAACCTTTTCATCTCGAGAACCTTTTTCTAACTTCAGTCATCTCGTGGCATCCGCACCCTTGCCTTACCTATGTCGCGCCGGCGCTTTGCTTCCAAGTGGCTCCGGTCATATTTGACTGATTTGACTTTTTTTTTTTTTTTTTTTTTTTTTTTTTTAAATCCAAGCGTCGCGCTGTTGAAAGTGACACTACAGGTGCTCGAGAGGTCCGGTCTGCTGGAGGAGGACCTGGAGGTTTTAACGGGACTGCTGCATCGTGCGGCGTCCCAGTGCAACACGCTCCTCCCACCTAACGAGGGAAAAATGTGTGCACCAGTCTGACCCCCGAGAGGGAAGCGCTGTCTTTGTGGGGAACATTTGGTGCCTGTATTTTAAAAAGATTGACTTAATACCTTTCCCTTGGAACGGTATTTCAGGGAAAGTGGTCTCCGCAAGTTATTAACATTTCCCGTTCCATTCACAGCTTATTTCGCTTTATTTTCTTATCGTTGTTTTTAATTATTTATTTAATACAGTCCACCTCCTGTTCCTATTGAGTGTCTGCAATGAGTGGATAAAGTATTCATTATTTTATTCAGTAAAAGAAGCAATCCCGCAATGTAAAAATATCCCATTATGAGTCATCTGTTAAAAGTATGCATAATGCATCATCACAATGTCGTCTTTCACGGAGACATTATTATACTTTAGTATTGGATTTTAAATTGTAAAAAAAGAAGAAGAAAAGAAATATGATTCATAACGCCTATCAAAATGTTACTGTTGTAGATTGTTGAGGTGGAGTACATTTTATCTAATCTAGGTCATAACAAATACTTTTATTTCGATGTTTATTGTGAAAATAACTGCATTTCAGATAAATGTAGTGAGGTAAAACATGTGCCAGTTAAATGTAGTGGTGTAGAAGTGTAAAGTAGCATACAATAGGAGAACTTAAGGGAAGTACAAGTTCCTCCAAATTGTACAGTTTAGAAGTTAATGTTCTTCCATCTCACCAGAGATCTCTGCTGACCACCGCTATACCAACTGTGATGAAGGAATTCAGACTCACTCGTCCCCCATTTTAAATGACTTCTCTTACACAGCATCTACCTGTCATACATAATAATGACCTATTCTATTATTAGTCCACTTGATGCTGTCCCCTCGTTCTTACCATGGGCAGGGAAAAGTATTTTCCTTTCCACGAGGTTTATGACTTCTAGTCTAAGGGAGCTAATTATGTGTTTCACTTCCCCAGACGTTATTAGTTTAGCAATAAAGAACTAAAATGGTGGCAGAGAAGCCATCGGGGGAAATCTACCACTTTGTCTCACTGTTTATCTCGTTGATCCAAGTCTGAGATTCAACCTCTGTCTTGCCGGTTTTGTTGGTGTTAGCGAAAGAAATCAAGATGAATATGTTTCCATGTTTGGTGTCTGATATATGACAGCACATAAACCCTCCTGATTCCAGACATTACCAGTTTTCCTGGCGTAATGCAACAAATAGGTCATCTTGAGCAGACAGTTCTGGATGAAACAGGTGTGTGTTTGGCGTCTAGACAGCAAGAGCACAAGGGATACATATGAATGCAAATGAGTAAGCAAATCAATTATATCTTTTCAATTGAATGGGGGTAAAAAAAAGAACCCCCCCCCCTTTCCTTCCCACACAGAATCAATCTGCATTTGGCAGAAGACAGAAACAAGCACACGCGTTATGAACAGACAGCACGAGCAGATGAGCGGAGGAGAAACCGATAAGTCTCAGATTTGATATCCTCTGTCGAGAGGTCTCCAGTCTCATATCACCTGCTTCAATTTGGCCTGGTGTCTTTTTTTCAAACCCCCAGAGACGGAGCTCATAGCTGGGGCATGACATTACAGCTGTGGCGTGATTGCCTGCCACAGCGACCAACCGGATCCACATCAGCCAGTCCTTTTTAATGAAATGTCTGAGATTTGTATTTGCTTTATTAAACTGAAGGAGTCAGCCATTGATTTTTTTTTCTTTTCCTAACACTGACGTCTGAGCTTTTATCTGCTCCAGTCGAGGTTTACTCCAGTTTGAAATTGGACATTATGGATCTGAGTGTGTGTGTGTGTGTGTATATATATATATATATATATATATATATATATATATATATATATATATATATATATATATATATATATATATATGTGTGTGTGTGTGTGTGTGTGTGTGTGTGCCGCGTATGTTTCTTTGTGTCTGTTATGACAGTTTGAGGTTAAATTTGGTTCGCGCACTTGGAGAAACTGTACTGTATGTGTAAACATCCGGTATATTTTGGTCCATTATTGCTCAGTTGATTAGTTCATAGAAAAGTCGAATGACAATAAATTGTTTTGGTAATTTCTTAACCAACAGGAGTCTACATTCAAGATACATTCTAGATACAGGCTTTAAGGTGCTGTGTGTAGGATTTGGCAGCATCTATATGTGAGATTGCAGATCGCAATCAACTGAAACTTCTCCTGAATGGCTCTATCAAGAGTCAACGTTTGGTGTGTCCATTCTGGGCTACTGTAGAAACAGAAAGGTTATGGTATCAAAAATCATCCATTTTCCCTCTCAAATTCTCCAATCTTCGTATTCTTCCAATATAGTAAAGTGATTTTTGGTTGAACAAAACAAGCAATGTGAATATTTCAACCTGGGCTCTGGCGTCGTTTCCTACCTGGCATATTAAAGGCTGAACAGTCAATGAATTAAACAAGAAAGAAATTAACAGATTAATCGATTAGGAAAATATCCATGAATCGCAGCTCCGTGTGCATTTATGTGACAGGTTAAGTTTAAATCCAACTGATCCCAATTTAAGTAATTATGCATCTGCAGGGAATGGGAATTATCTCTGATCTAAAAAAAACAGGTGTCTTATTTATAATCTCTGTGAAGGTCAGGTGAAGAAACGTTACATGCCATAGAGGCACAGATAGATCGGCTTGATACCAGTGAAGATTATTTCAGTTCGTGTCCATTAGGGATCGGAAATAAATGAATCTGAATTCTTACCACGCGAATGCAAAATGTGGAAAAGTCTATCAGCGCTCTCTAAAATCTGATTAAAGAAATCCCAATTCAGTCCACGTATACCAGACATGGTTTTCATCCAAATAATTTCATTCAAACTCTCAGATGGCCACGTTGGTTTGAAGGAATTGGATCTTTGAGTCCTCAATTTCCTGGATAGTAACACGTGGTGTGACTGCCCAGTTCTCCCCGTCCACTGGCTGTCCGGCAGATCATTAGCCAGGTGGTGCTCAATGGGGCTCACTTACACACATGATGCACAACCATACATCTGCCAGGACATAATCAATATATGTGTATATATACACACACACACACACACACACACACACACCACAGAAACAAGTGCATACTGGACATCAGGACATGATTGCAATTTTGTTTTGGTTGGAGCATCTGGTTATGATTTGGATTACAGTGCTCAAATGAAGTACTTTGCACAAACTGAGCACCAGTGGGATACTTGCTGGCAACGGGAGGAAGTACAAGGAATAAAAAGGGGACATAGAGACAAATTACAACGTGAATACTTTTTAATTATCCAGTGCATATTAAGTTATTACAGGTAAGACAGGGAACAGATTGTTGGCTGAATGACTCATGAATATTTATGCCATGATGCATGAGACGTTTCACTCGTAAACATATCTTTATTATGATATATTGATTACTGAGAAGCTCGCTGCACTATTCCTCATATTGTATCCCAATTAAGTTTGTATCTCAGTGAAAGCCAATTAATTGTTCATGACCTGATGATATCAAAGAACATAAAAGCTGTTCCTCTTCTCCAACATCAAATTTGATTGAGAGGAGGATCTGACATTGTAGTTCAAAACTACATTGCTGTTTATCATCGTCATTTATCAAAACATAACTGCTGCAGCTGTGGAGCCGCATAGTTTCTCCCCAATTTCTCCTGCAACAATGTTGCGCTGATCTCGGCTTTTCATTTTAATTAATTAATTAAGATGTATGACTGTGATCATTCTTTTCTGTGTAAGGCAACATCAGTATTAACTTTAATATTGCTGGCCTAACTTTGTAAAACTACATCTGTACAGATAAATACATGCATGGTGTCTGATTCCAGATCCGCCTGTTATTGACAGTTATACCCGAGCAAGCTTTTGATTAACAACTGTTAATGTTAGGCACATGTGTAGCCTACCAACTGCATTTTGCTGTCAACTGAAGCATTATGAAACATCTACTGTATATCTTACCACTGATAAGAGGATCTTCGCCTTTAGAAGAGTTAGAGATAGAGTAAATCGTGCAAAAGACCTGAAACTACTGTGCCGCCAAAACAAAAGTGAGAGTGTTTACTGTCTTGTCGCTTCAGGGGACTCAGAATCACACAGGAGACACCCCTATAGTTGATAGACAGAGGCAATTTCTTCCGTCACTTTGGTCTCTTGATACCAATTTTCATTGTCATGATCGTTTCATAGTGCACCATGATCGCAGAACGCTGTCAGCTTCAGTCCTTCCCTCTCTGTGGGTAACGGGCAGAGAGAGAGGGGAAATGTGTGTGATATGTTGGCTAATTCTGTTTTTGCCTCCTCGACTTCAAGCAGTAATTAGTCACAAAGGAGAGAAATGTGACTGCCTTTGGAGATGACTGACTGATTTAATTCCATGGCTATAGGTGAGAGGTGAAAGATACAATTGCTGTTACTTCCTCTGTGATTTGGCACCTCATTTATTCTCATTTCTGCCACACATCTGGATATAGCTGATTACCAGAGAGGATACAGGGGGCATTGTATCTCCTTCAATTAGGCCCTAAGGTAGTTCCAAAAATGCCACATTACTCACAAGTACAAAACACCTTAGCTCTGGGAAAGATGCTTTTAGTGCTAAACAAAGTCAGCAAACACACCACACCACAGTCCAGGTGCATTTGGATAATGCATCACTCTAAGTACTTCCTCTTTTTAGCTTGGATGTCCCTGCAGAAATCTGGGATAGTTGCTGGAAACGGTGAACACATTTCTCTCTTTCAAATATACCAATTACATGGAAGGTGGAGTAGAGACAGTCTCTCTCCGGATGACTGGCGGCATACCATAGGTTTTCCTGGCACTATCCTGAGGGCTAACTCCTCTGTTGCACAACTTCAAGCACCTTCAGTTCCGGCTTTCATGGCTGTGCAGAATCTGCCTTAGAATTTTCTCATGTAGAAAATGTGTGGGGCAAACCATTAGCCTTGATATTATTTCCAGTTCCTGCATGAATTGGCAATTATAGAGTATGTCAGCAAACTGAGATATGTGTCATTTTATGTTTGTAAATCATTGACATCTGTTGTTGCCTTGCGTTAAGTCCAGAGTCCCTATATGGGCATGCGACAGTTGTTGATTAAAGGGGCGGGGTTTGAAGGCAATGAGTCGTATGTTTCTACATATCGATGCAAAGTTCACACAGAATGATTAATGGCATATAATCTCACTTCTTTTGCCTGCTGTCTTCTTAATGGCCCTCTAATCAATTATACACACATGAACTGTAAAGTCACTTTTTTAAGACTCTCTTACACTGGTGTTACATCACTTAGAAGTTCTGTGCAGAACAGGGTGTGATTAATCTTTCTTTAAATGAAGAGATTTCTTTCATCATGTCCTTTTTAGTTTTTCCCAGAACAAAGTGCTTCTCCAGCTCCATAGTGGATACCAAACTTGCTTTGATTTTCGGCTGTAACACCTTCTTTATCTCCGGCCATTTAAACCCCAAATCACCCTCATGCTTCAAATAAAACCCAATGTTTTGCTGGCTTTTTGAGGAACCTATAAAATGTTAAGGAATTATATAACTCCATTTGATCGGTGCTGTGTCACTTAATATATTCTGTTCTGTGTCTAATGTAGAAATTGCCGAATTACCGTCGTGTTTTGTGACGAGTATTTAACATCAAGTAACCCAAGTTAGGAACTGGAGCTTCAACATATCAGAGGGACATTCAAACATATTAATAGAATAATTGTTTTCCATTGTTTTCATTAATGGTTAAACTAAAATAGCTGCGTAAACACATGCATTACCACTCATAAAAGGATCCAGTCACATCAGAATATGGCACCAAATCGGTGCCCAGCGTTTGTGCAAACAGCAGCCATAAATACTAAATGTGCTCTGCAGGAGGCCGAAACTAAATGAGGATATTTGTGGAATTTGCCATCTGCTCAGATGCGGGTCTGTGTGCAGAGATGTTAACTAAATTTCATTAATGGAGAAAGTGCAGTCGTTATCTCCATAGCAACTGTAGCCTCTCATTGTCAGCGAAGCACCAAGGTGGAGGAAGCACCAAGGTGGAGGAAGCAGGCGGACAAGACGGATAGTTTGTGAGAGGAAAGGAGCCGTCTCAGAGAAAGACTGAGACCGCAGAGAGAAGGAACAGAATGAGGGTAAAATGGCAGATGTAGAGGAATGACTTCACCTGTCGCCACGCTCACCTGATGTCAGTTATTTTATGGTCTCGTTACCGTGGTAACCGGAGGATAATGGTCGTGCTGCACCTTGCTACGGGTGTTTTCATCATCAGTATATAAGGCACAGATCACCTTTTCACCCTAAAACGAAAAAGTGTTTCGGATCCAGAAGGTTATCAAAGTGTGAATTCATGGAGGAAAGGCTGCCACGCCGTTATGTACGGGTTCTAAGTTATGAGGAAATGGTAGCTACTGAATATTAGTCACAGCACAAATGGATGTCCTGTTCACTGGCATGCTTAGTTTGTTTGACCTTTTCAATGTCAATCAGCTTTGCTGTTAATTGATCCATCTGTTTGAAACACTGAGGTAGGAATCTTTATACGACATGTTTTTTTTTTTGCAATGACCTCCCCTCATTGCGAAGACTAATGAATGTGATGAGCTTCATTAAAAGCTTTGATTTCTCTCTGCTGTGTGCTTTGCAGACAGGTTTGCGAGTGTGTAGAGTATGTTGGCATTCTCTTGTATAGTGTTGGTTTGCATTTCTGTGGAAGTGTCCATGCAATAGTGCATACATTTAAAGTGTCCGTCTGTTAAGCTGATCTCTAAGGCCTAAATTGCACAGGCGCTGCCGAGAGCTGATAGGCAGGCATTGAAGAAATTTTTTTTACCGGAACTGACAGGTAAATAAATAGCCCACAACTTGCTGACTGAGTCTGCTACATATTGGTTTTCCAAAGGGAAAGATAAAACCCAACTTTATGCTATACTATCAACCACTGTCGCTAGATTTCTCAATTTATGTAACTGATTGGTCAAGGTTAGTTAATTTGTTGGCAAATATATTAAAACTTTAAAAGCAGTGACATAGTTCCACTTCTGTCTACACAGCTGACGCCCCTTGAGTTGTGGTTTATTAATGTGAAGCCTGCTCATGTGCCTTGGAGGTGCTCCACCACCACATATATGTCAGTCTCTGAATATAATAGAGATTAATGTTGTTGTTGTGGCATTCTGTGTCTTCTTCCCCACTCATGGTCTTCAACTTCTATCCATTATCAGCCTGCATCCAATTCAAAGACCGAGTGGGAGGAGAGCAGACAGACAGAGAGGAAAGACCTAAGCTAACACAACAATAATAGGGCGCCTGCAATGGTCCTTAAGGATCACTCATCCAACCTGTTTGGCCCTTTCTCCTGCGTGACTCATCTTGAATAATCTGACGCCTTCTCTCACACAGACTATAAAAGAAATCCTCAAGACAAAATCCATAATGCTGTTTAGCCCAGGCGTCAGAAGCTATATTTAAAGCTATAATGTATTGCAGCTTTTATTTCTCCCCGAAGAAAGCAATGTAATTCGTCTCCCGCCCTCCTCCCTGTGACATCTGATCAAATCCAAGTCTGGGCATCTGTCACACATCCCCCCAACACGTTTAAGCATCAACCTTTTTTCTGAGGCTGAGGTGATGGCATCCCTAAAGCCACCTGCAAGTGTTGGAGAAGCAGATAAGTGCAGGCAATCTGGGGAAAAAAAGTGCTTTCTGGTTTAATGATGGCTTGTGATTGCTTCAAGATCACCAGTTGCTTTCTGGGAAGCTAATCAATAGCAGCTGAAAGTGTCAGACTAAAGTGCACACAAGATTCAGGACAACAACGAGTAAATTAGAAGAAAATAATCAATGAACTGTTTCTGTTGGACCAAATAGTCCCCAAAATGAGGAATTGAATATTTGTGCTGTTATCAAAATGACGCTGAAATATCTCATGAAACGTCATACAGCTTCCCTTTAATGTCTCTTCACTAATCCATTTAAACCCTAACTGTCGATGCCTAAAGGTGCAATCAGTAATCAGTAAAGCATTTTTATCGGTTCTTTGACCGTAATTTATCAGCAGGGGTCCAAGAGTGTTGCTCATCAGTGTCAATCAAATGTAAAGTGTCTTCTGAGATCAGGAAGAGCTCGGCAGACTCTTTGTTTTACTGAGGATTGTTTCTGGTGCATGGATGCAGACTTCTTACGCTGTCACATCTTCAGTGGCTGAAATACATTTTTGTAGACGAACCAGACACAGGTTAACTTTAAAGTTAATGGGAGGTAAATTATTTTTTCGATCATTGGATTAAAACGCTGCTATTTATCAAAAAAACAAACAAACATGCATGTAGGTATATGTGCGGAAAAACATTTTACAACAGCAACAGTTAAAACATAATTTAAGTTTTGCTTCCAAATCACATATTTATATTAAAAAAAAAAAAAAAAACGGATAAATAAATTATTCACTGATTAGTAGAATAAATTAATTGTTTTTCCTTTTCTCTCTTCCTCAAAGTCACTGGCTAATTAAAATGTTACCAAGTCAAGTTTCAGCGTGATGCAGTAAAATATCTCCATTAGGGACATTAAGATCTTCCCTTTCTCATTACCAGGAGAAAATAGCATTGATTTTTTTTCAATTGATTTTAGCACCCCTGTGCTTAAATCAATCACAGTGTAAAATATTTACGTGATTCCAAATCCACTTGTGTGCCTGACACAGTGTTTATCATCGTGTTTTCTTGATCGTGAGCTGCTTTACCTCACTTCCAAATGGATTTGTTGAGCTGCAGTGGAGGAGCAATCAAGCAGAAGATAAGATATTCATCCCCTCATCCAATTGAATCTCACCTTTCAGTCGAAACCTGTGGCTGCCAGCCCAAGGTTAAGGCAGTGTTGATATTGCCTCTCTGTTCGCTCTCACTCACTATAATCCCACGCTTTGAATTATTCACATGCACCGTCACAGCTGAAAAGAGCCCGACGCAGGAGGAGATAAACTCAGCCTCTCAGATCAAACTACTATAAAACATTCTTTAGAAAAGCACTTTCGTCCGTGGCACTTCTGCTTTTATTGGGTGTGTGTTGTTTTATGAGCCCTCTCTATCAAATCCACAACATAGCTAAGACTGAGATGATGTCCGGTTCAGACAGTTTCACGCCTAAAATGCTCCGGTAATTCGTAGATTGTAGTCATGACTTTTCTGAAAATGTTCCATCAATTTCTCCATCATGCAGACAGGAACCAAATAATGAAAGTGTCAAAGCTCCTCCAACTGTAACCAACATGGATCTAATTTCCTCGCTTGTTTTCCCCATCTCCCATGATGCAACAGGACGACCATTCTGTCACCCGCTGAGTGAGGGTTCCCATTTTCAATGAAATGGAACAAACAGCAAGGTTGTGGAATATAGCAGCGAAGCCTGAATTCATTTTCAACATCCCCTTTGTATGAACCATACGTCAAGCTAAAAAGAGTAAAAGGCTTAAACTGACCATTGGAATTCCCTTTAAAGTAGCACATTGCAGTAAAATGGGTGTGCAACAGCACATCCACATACTACTATATGGAACAGATGTATTGCAAAGATATCTTGAGAGTGACTTTCTTGGAGTGAAAGCCTTTTTAGAAACCACATCCAAAGCACAAACTGCACTAATTGAAAGGAAGCGACAAAGAGCGAGAGACGGATATATGCTAAATAGCAAAAGTACAGTCTGACCTTGCGCTTCATATTCTGCTTTTATCGCTTCCTGTCTCTCTCTCTCTCTCTCTTTGGTTTTCTTTCACTAACGATTTCTTTCACCTCTGCTGAAAATGGAAGTGAAGGGAAATGGCTTGATGAATAGACGGAGGCTGAAAAGGAGGTGAGAAGGTACAGGAAGAAGTGGTTGTTTCTTAATACCACAGAGGGGAGGGTTGCTGATGAAAAAAATGAGAAAAAGCAAGAGATGAATGAGAGTGTGGGGCCGGCAGGAAGGACACAGAAAGACTGCTGATAGCATAAAGTTTGTTTAGTGGAGCGTGGTCAGACCCTTTGAACTGCAGAGACAAATCCCAAGACTGAAAACAATCCCCCAAGCAAGGACAACAGTGCAGAGGGCTTCTCTGGTATGACCACACTGTGAGGCCGGAAGACAAGATGTGAAGAGAATAAACAACTACACCACTGCTTGTAAACATGCTCTTTAAATTTTCCAATTTCCTGAACATTTATTGTATTAGTTGTGATAGGATGGAATTGCGTTGAAGTCCCTGAGAGGACTGCAAAACAAATCTGTGTCTCACCATTGCAACAGGAACAACGTTATGCAGCAACATAGACACTTTTTTTCATCTTTTTTTTGTGCAAAAGAAACCAACTTGCACAATTCTTACATTGGACTGAATGCAAAATGTTTTAATAATTCATCAATTCAAATTGGTTTAGGCTCTTTAGTCTGTGAAAGTATTTACCACTAACATGTTTCCAATAAAGTATGGTAAATAGCCAGTAGTAAGGATTAGAATCGATAATGATTGTACAGACATCTGTCTTATGACAAGACATTATTTCAGATAATCTACAATAGGGCTGCAACTATTGTTTTCTCAATGAATCACTTAAACTTAAACTTAAAAAAAAATCATTTTCCACATGTCTCCTTCTCTCTGCTCAATAGTCGGAGGTTCTTCATAAATAAAAGGCTGCTACCAGACAATATTATGTTTCAGCTCTAATTGATGAAAATAATGTCAAAGTTACTCTGTGAGAACACGACTCTGACTCGTTACATTTTGCCACTAAACTGCTAAGTGCAGTTACTTAGTATGTCAGTAAAGCAGGGCAGTTTCACAAAAGCAAATTCATCCTCCAGCAGAGTTTGAACCCACGACGCAACAGCTGTGAGCAAAAGGAGAAAAAAATAGGCGGTCCAAGTAAAATGAACTTGTGAAGTGAAATGAAGTCTAAAGCCTTTAAATTACATCCACAATCGGTTACATGTAGCCATGGAGGGCGCAATATCGTTATTTTTCCTTAAAGGGAAATATGCAATCCGGAGTACTACAAAGGTGCACTTGCGTTTAGGTGGATATTAAGCCGAACAACATGGTAGCCTTTCGACGCTGTATTTCCATCAATATAGCAGGTTCTTGGCCTCATTGGTTACAAAAGAACAGCCCACATGCATCCATCAGGTGCAGGATCTGAACTTGTTGTTTTTTGTTTCTGTCTGTACTTATGTTTTCCTCACAGCAAGTGGTGCATAATCTTTGAATCTTTGGCAATAACTCCCACTGAGTGGCCTTTGAATCTTTCCTCAGCGCTGCCAGGTCAATGTAGAATAATCAGAGAATGTGTTGTTATTTTTTATTTTAAACTAATTCAGACAGACATGAACAACACATTGTCTGGTTTGCTGTTAATTTGTCTGTACATTTGTTTTAGAATCAAAGGATCAAACACTCTTGCAGCATTGGAAGTTAACGTACTGAACCAACAACTTCAATTGTAGTTCTACTTTCATCTTATAATCATGTACTTCCCTTTATGGTTAATTGTATGTGATTGTCTTCATATCACAACTGAAGATAGAAAAGACATGCCAAAGTAGAAAGAGATAATGATCATTTCCTTTGTCTTGTCGATGTGTTGTGACAAGAATGAAAGGTCTGCTTGATAGGCATGTAACTTAATTATAATCCCTGTAGCGTAGAAATCATCGTGTTGCTTAGAAACAGCCAGCTATATAGCACCCTGACAACTAGATATGTGTGCAGCTTTTGAAACGTACCTGTTTGAAAGATAGTTATGGTTTCTGCGTGGTTTACATAAAATGTTACAAATACATTTTACATGTCTGAATATACCGGCATTCCCCATTTGTCTGAAATGCTTTGTAAAAGCGCATGTCTGTTTAAAAACCCCTCCTCCCGAAAAAAGGCTGGTCTGCTCTGGTTGGCTTGTGAGAAATATTTGGTGCTCCTTTCGCAAAGGAAATTCTGAAGCCACGGGTGCAGATATTTAGATTGGGGTCGGTAGCTTTCGTCTGACATGGGAAGGGGTGACAAAACGAAATTGCTTGTTGAATTGTCTTATTTTAGAGTTTGTGAATTTGTAGGCACTCCAGAAACACAAGTGTATGTACACAAGCTTTGAAGAAGAGAGCTTCTTATAATATGTCCCTTTGAATAGACATTAAAACTGCTTCACCTCTCTTCAATGAAGAGGTAATAAAATATTGCTCATAAAAGACAAGTGTAAACACTTTTGCAACAAAATGTCTTACCTCTGTGTAATTGCTGCAGTGTGATGACATGCCATGCAGTGTTTTATTGTGGGTGAGAGGATTTTCTTATTACGGCTTACTTTTACACACACTCTGGCACCTCAAGGCAAAAAAAATGCCACCAATGTAACTGACATGAAAAGACTATTCTTGCTTTCCAAAAAGAGCAAATCCAGCTGTCAACTCCAAACAGACAAAATATCACAAAAGACTTTGTAAAAGCTCGCTGCTTTTCTTCATCATTCACACAACTGTGTTCATGCAATTAGTGGCGGATTCTTTGATGTGGGTGTAAAACAAAGAAGACAAGGACAGGAACAATAATACAATATCTAATGAGGTGTAGGAAAAGGACACATCTGCGTAGGGTGTCCTCTCGGTCATGGAGAGAGACTGAGCTTTAACATTTTGCAAGGAAAAGATGAGATTATCAGTGAAAGTTACATCCAATTAAAACGTGTGCACTTGCCTAGCCATGATGCATGTTTGGTAAAAACACTTTAACGCTACTTGTCATCATTCACACCCATTCAAACACTGGTGGCAAGGTGCAACCTGCTAATCAGGATTCTAACTAACATTCATTCACCGTAGACACAGCGACGGGAGGAATGTCCAAGTACACATGCCGAGGGCCGGGGATCAAACCGCCGCTCCTCTGTTTGAAGGTTGACCCTGCTCTCCACTGAGCCACAGTCCCTCTTTTGATTCAAGTTATTGCTGAAGGGTCGTCACAATCACGGCATTAAGATTCAATGCAGGTTTACTCAACACGCTGTAAATAGATTCCACAACATAACTGTGTTAACGGTAAGTAATGCAGAAGAAAGGCTGCTCAGAAACATGCATTAGATCATATCCAAATACAGCTTCCTGTATATGCTTTCATCTTCACTGCTGCTGTTGTATTTGTGCGATTGAGTGTCATAACATCACTGCTTTGCCGCTGGAGCGCTGCACAATTTATGAGAATTATAATCCAAGAGGAGCAATGGGAATAGATGTCTTCATATTTCACAGAGGTTTCTCTTGTTTCAGAGCTGTGATGTTGTGAAAGTAGGCTACAAGACCAGCTCTGTTTATTCTTTAAGCCTCTATTGGGGTTCTTTAGGTCTGTTCACTTGAATCTGTGTGTGGAAAATGTGTATGCCTCCTCAGAAAGTTAGGTTATTAAATCCTATGAGTAGAGGGTTGCTTGTTTAAAAAGCGGTGCCCTTACAACTCATAAATACTAAACGTTCAAATTTGTCATCATTAGCAGCAGAAGACAGGGATAGATAACAATGGCGTGTCTTGCTCACCACATATTAATACTTGCAACACTTCCTCTGTGGTTCTACACAACAGAGAAGCAACATTCAGTTTGAGGGCAACACTCCTGAGCTGCCCGTCTGTCCCTCTCATACACCAGTTACTTATTTTTCTCTCCCAGCCAGAATCATGTGCTTAGAAATTCAATAGCACATTACCATTCAATTCAATGTAGCAGGCTGGTAGGAGTGCCGGCCATTTTAATGTGTACTGTCATTTACATTGCAAACGTTGAAGCAGGCTAACCTTCGTGTAAACTGCCGTACAAATCGACTTGTGGCAATTCACATACTCATGTCTGTGTGTGTGTGGAGTCCTGCCATGCTGGCTGTCATTTGTACAAGTAAGAAAGAAATAAAGTTTGAATTGGCCTTAATGAATCTTGATGCAGCTGTGTAACTACCTTTACTTCCTTCTTAGCGAGGGAGCAATTATGATTGACACACTGAGGTGGTTTTTCACCAACACAACTAACTACAATCTTCATATTTCTTTTGACCAGAACACATGACCACGGCATGACCATGTGTGTTAACCTCCTATTCTACTTCTATGATCGTGTGCCTCTCTATTACCTTACTGATAATGTTGGAGACTACCCCCATCAAACAGCCACATGCTGGAGGACAAAATTTGCAAAGGACCATCCAGCCTGGAGGTGCCAATGTTCTCTGATCCATCAATGTCTCAATATATATACAAAGGTGGTGTGCCTAAAGGTCTTTCAAGGAAAGGTTAGAGTTATTTCTTGGATCCTTGATTTCATCAGAGCTGATGGGAAGATTGATGATCTGCAGCAGGAAACAATTTATCAGTTCAGTACTGGTTCTGCAAGCACGATACTTAAACATCATAATTTCTCTCAACAGGCCTGTCATTGACAGCTTTGAACAAGTCTTTGGTTGACGCAACAGTCTTCTCCGGATGCTTTCCGACATAATGGAAATGATTTTCTCAGTGTTCCTCATGTGTTCGTCGCTCTCACTATTCACAGCTGAAGGAAAAGATGCTATCGTGTCTCCTGATCCTCTATCTGAGCTCCTGCTGTTAAAGTGATGGCAGGGAAGGAAGGATCTGCAGAAGGGAAGGATAACAGCCCCCATCTGGCTTCCAGCTGGTCGTGACCGTGGCCCAGTCAGATGAACCTGCTTGCCCACTTATCAACGCTTTCCGAGCTCAAACATCAAAGCTCCCAATTCAGCCAGCAGCTTTCATCGCCCAGTCAGACGCAGGCCCGGTGTGGTGTTGCACACCCTTTAATCCTGTGTTGTTGATTGGTTACACGTAAAATCTATGCTGACAGTTTCACAGCAGGAATATCAGGGTTGGCCTACCAAGCCTGTGAATGTTCGCCTTCCATTAAATATCAAGTTGTCAAAAGCAGGCGGGACTTCTCCTGAGGACAGTCCAGGTCACATACTTGCTTAACATCAGCATGTTAGTACATAAAACACGCTCAAGTTTAGTTATAATTGTATAATTAGATTATATATATATTTTTACAATTAGATATGATCAACTCCCACATATGACTCCCACGTATATATGAAACAAGTTCAAATTCAAACTGTTCATCATCACCATACAGAGAGCGAGGGAAAGAGTATAGCTGAGTCCTTAATATAAAAACAACTGACTCAACATAACCTGAAGCTATATTATATGTTTACATTCCAGCAGCAATTTCAGCCGAGCTTTGCTATTTTTAACAACACACAATTTACGACACAAGCAACTGAAATACAACTTTAAGCTGCTCCTAAATTAACGTCATGTTTCAACAGTTTTTCATAGTACAGCTGACAAATTATGACATGCAATTTCCATAAAATGCTGATAAAGATAATTAAAAGTTCTCTCTGTAAATTATTCCATATATTATGTTTCACCCCAGTGTTTAATGAATCTTAATGAGTGTATTTCATTTTTGGGTATGATGTTTTAAGTTGTAAGAGATAATGATAACATATTTTTCATATTTTTCATCTACGGCCATTTATTTGTTATTATATCAGAAAACATTTGATCTTTTTCACACAATTTTCAGAACTGGACTGAACATATTTGTTTCACATATCACACCTCACTTTAGGGATAATACACACAACACACGATTCGTTCACAAAAAGACTCAAAATATTGTCTTCTGTGTATTCTCCACATCGTTCTCATTCCAGAGATGTTCTCATAATCTGCCCAACTACAATGTATGGACTTCACTAAGATGCATCATGCACAGAGATGATACAGCATATAGCTCCTAATTGGTCCCTCTGTGTCTGCACACCAGTCGTCATGCTATTCACCGAGAGGCTCTGCTGTAGCCATGGTAACTGAAAGTTGCATTGATATCCCAATTGTATTTGAGCAAACATACATCAATAAAAGCATAGCTATCAGATCTCTCTCTCTCTCTCTCTCTCTCACTCACTCACTCACTCACTCACTCACTCACTCACTCACTCACTCACTCACTCACAATGTGTAGCTGAAACCCACACTCTCATATTGTCCATCTGTTTTCTTCTTCACTTATTATCTGAAAGTGTGTTCACTCTTGCAGATAGAAGCCGGGCCAACAAAACAAAAAGAGGAAAATATAGATATGAGGTTGTGGATTTCAATTATTGTGCATTGTTTAAAAAAAAAAAGATCTCATGTTGAAAGGACAAAATTGTCCCAGCTAAAAAAAATGCCGTTGTGTTATTCTCCACTTTCACTTTTTCAGTGAAATATTTTAACCATCTTCAGTCCAAGTCATGACATTATTCATTAATTTTCAGAAAAAATTGCCTTGATACCTAAAATGACAGAAATGTCCTTTTTCTAGAACGGACATTAAAAGTCAGTTTAGCCAAGTTCACTGAGTTACATTTTTAACCAGTCTTGATCGCCACTACCTTTTCCATGTAGTATAGCAACAACACTGATTATGATGCATTGCATAAAACACTGCAATGCTCCAAAATACAACAGCAATGCCCCTAGTGGAACATTATGAACTCAGCTTGTATTTGCCCCATAGGGCAAGAATGAGAAAATGGCTCAATCTGCTGGAAAATAGTAAAACCTACAACTTTAAAGCGTGAGCTTCAGATTAAAAAAGCCTGATATAGTCAGATGCCTAATGCTATTCAGTAATGTCAGTGGGATAAAACAATGTGGGATTAATGAGATTCAATGGGAACATTTTGATCTGGTAGCTCTATGCTTGTATTGATGTATGGTCTGAGTGTGTGTGTTTTGGCTTCACAGTTTATTATAGACTTATTATCAGAGCTGAGGTTGAACTGTCAAAATTGAGAAGAAAATCTCACCCTTGCCAAAATGTATGCCATATGAATTTCACATAATCATAAGCCAAAATGATTGAACAATTTAAATGCATGTAAAAAGCCAAAATATCCCTAGTGATTAAAAGGGTTAATTAGATAACTTAATCTCTGACTTTGAAGCTGGAGGTCACTGCTGTGAACATCCTCTGAAGCCAAGATGAGACTCAGTTAGCCCCTGAAGGGATTAAGTTACTGCACGTAATACTTCTTCAGGGAAATAAAGTAAGAACCAATGCACCTGTGGTAAAAATTATATTCAAATGGTTGCCTCTTGTGGCATCCAGTTCTTTCTGATTTATAATACCTGTGTTGTGTATAACCACACAGGTCAACACAACACTATCATTTGTGGGCCGCCTGGAGAAACAGCTGCCGTTTGATCCACTGTCATAATGAGAAATGATGGCATCATTTTTTAATCAAATACAATAAATATTAGTAGAAATCGGACATAGAGCAGATATCTCTAATGTCGGATGTTTTATATTCTCTTCAAAATGCCATGATTGTCACTTAACTGTGTTGAACATGGAACAGACATTTGTGTTAGTTTACAACAAGACATACCAATAAAACAACAATGTAGACTACTTATCCAGCATAAAGGACTTATTATACATTATGTATCATTAGTGGATTATTCTGCATACTTTTCTATAACAGTAACAGAAACAAATAAAAAAAAGGACCAACAATATGTTTGTCCATTGTACAACTTCCGTCAGCTGCAAGACCATTTATTCTTACTGAAAATGTCTCAAACACAAACATGAACATTAAACATTAATATGAACATTAAAAAGACCAAAAATTGTAGTTTATACAGAGCAGATAGGTAATCTTAGCTGCAGTATGCACTAATTAGTACAGCGCCAGGACAGCGCATGTGAAATTGCCTGAAATAAAAAAGTTTCCATATTGATTGTTCGGAGGGAACATGCACAAGATCAAATTCATATTTTTCAATGGCAAAAGGCAAAGCTTGGGAAGGTGTAGGCGCTGAAAAAGTTAAAAAGACAGCAACACACGTCCAAACATTTCCAACACGACTTACAAACCATCAGAACAAGCATTATATAAATGTCATGCAGTCTAGCACCGGGTAGGAAGCAGACAACAGGCAACACTGCAACAGAGGAGCATACAGAGACAGCAGTGAGACAGACAGGCGAAGCAAAATAGTAAAAACAGTAGCAGCAAGAGAACCAGTTATGCACGGGGCGACAGTATGCAACAGACAGACAAAGGTTAAGCAATAATAATTGTATAATAACCCTTATGTTGTGTTATAGGATTAATATTACTGCTGCATTAATGTGTATGGAGCATTTTCAGCATGTCCATGTTGTGGCAGGTGGAGGTGAGGCTACTAGTAATTATATGTTATAATTGAATCTATGACAATGCATATTTTATTTACCAATCACATGTATTTACATATGAATGGGCAAAGTAGCTGTAAGATAAATGTAGTAGTGTATAATAAGACAATATTTTCCTCTGGTATAGTAAGTGCCTGTGGAAGTATACAATATAAACAAAAATTGTACATGCTGAAGTACAAGTACCGTTGTTGAGTACATTTACTCACTTACATTCCTGTCCATGTGTCTCAACTCAGAATGCAATACTTCAATACTTATCTAATACTGCAAATCAAATAACTTGTGTACAATAGGAAACGTTATGGGAAACGTTCAAGTTCTGTGAATATTCCTTTTTGAGTTTGTATTATATCGACCATCGTAAACTCAAGGGACAATCTGTGAAAAACTATACGTGCTGTGCTGTAAAGTGTTGTGCATTCAATGAGGAAAGGTGTAGTTTCATATCAGCTGCTGCTGCTTTACTATCACGTATTAATTGTCTCTTTAGTCCAGATTATGATTATAGAATTTAGTCCCTGAGAGGTAGTTATTGTAATTATTTAGTTAATTTGCGCTAAATGCACTGTAACGTTTCCTTTCCTCCTGATGTGTACTTCACTCTTCGTGTTTGTGCCAGAAAAAAAACGGCCTTACACCTCATTTACAAAATGGATTTTGGCATCATGTTGAAAAACACTGTCATTTAAAACTGTTAAATTAAAGGATTTCAATCATCAGATTTCACCTTTTGTTTCTCTATGCAAGAGTAGTGCGTTAAACAACATGCTAACGGCCGGCTAGCTAGCGTTAATATCTGCTATCGTTATGAACATTATAGGGTCTGCGTCACCCTTAGCATGCGCTGTGATTTGTCAGTGTGCCAGAATGACTTGTGTCAACACAACATAACTAAGAAGAGCTCATGCTATAACACAAGATACGTCATGTTTAGTGTTTTTACACTCTATGGCTGAAGGAGGAGTAGAACTGGACTTGGTGGCTGGTGGATTTACTTTATGGCTATTTTTAATGGAGAGGATTCTCACTGGCATCCATGAAGCACACTTCTTAACTGTTAACAAAGAGAAAGATGGATTCTGTCTTTATTAAGTGAACAGCATCAGATGATTCAACTCACTGTTTTGTCTGCTTTTTGTGTTGTTTTTTTTACCCTGCTTGGATCTCCACCGGCACCCACCATTGATGCCACTGCCTCCATGGCGCAGGCTAGCTAGGCTAGCTGCGCTGGCTACTAGACCCCACAAGCTGTGTAGCTGCGTGAGAGGACAGCAGGGAGTTTGTCTGCAGCTGTTGCTGCTACTCACTCGGGATTTAGGAATATGGAGAGAGAGCTGGCTGCTGGCTGCTAGCTGCTCGACCCCACCAAGCTGAGTGGCTGGGTGAGGGGCGTTGTGGCGCAGGGAGTATTGCTGCACTGCTGCCACTCACTCGTGAAGGGGATTTAGACATATTTTATTTTAATGTTGTAAAATGCTGAAAAATCCACATATCAGCTGCACAGGTCAAAGTTTAGAAGAAGAAAAAAAAGTTGCAGTATTTTACAGTAGTTAGTTATCATTCGTTCTGATCGGCTCGTGCTCTTGTGTGTGCAGTGTTTGAGTGCCACAGTTTTGTTGGATTGTTTTGACATGATTTGTTAACTGGAGCGCGATCAGCTGTTAAATAGCCCAGCATGCATAGTGACGAAATGCACGGCCACCGCTGACATATGTATAGTATTTCATACAAAATAAACAGTATTTCCTTCAGTTTACAGCTTGTTGCTTTTGGCTGATGTTGTATAAAGGAAAAACTTCCCAAAAACAAATATTCTGTGATGGATAATTTGTATGCCAGACCTTTTATGAGGCCCTGGTGCACCTGAGAGCTTGTGCAGACTAATGAAAACATCTTAATTCTCAACCCAGCCATTTGCATGCAGTCTGAACGACATTGCTCTATCTTCTTTAGATTCTCGTCACATCTATATCGTTTCCATCTATGCTATACTTATATCTCTCATGTGAATGTGCTGCCTGCGTTTCCTTATTGATATTCATAAATCATGTTCAGACATATAAATTAACTATTAGCAGCTGCAAGACGGCACTTAATACTGATGACAGCTGTTTTTTCTACAATTTTCCACATTTATATCTCTATTTTCTCTTGTGTTGAGACTTGGTTGCATTACTTAGTACATTTTCGTGTTTTCTTTCCTCTGCGCTTGAGTAGAAGAAATATTTCTTCTCATAGAAAGACAATTCTGAAGCAGCACATTTATCCTTATATATATATATATATATATATATATATATATATATATATATATATATATATATATATATATATATATACACACACACACACAGTCATGCTAAGACATTACATATTGGTATGACCATTATTTGGAATGTGTACATCATCTCAGAGATGACCCATACACAATCAAGAAAGTTCTATGTAGAGTCCCGTTAGACCGCAAATAAAAGGCATACTGCCGCTATAAGAAGTAATAACAATAATAATAATTCTTTGATGTTTTGTAGTGCTTTTCTAAGTACTCAAAGACTCCTTAAGCTCAGGAGCCTGCTTAGCCAAACTATAATTACAGGTGATCACCTTAACTTCTCTGTGTATGTGTTGTTATTCAAGCTTCTTCTTGCTTTGTTGACAGCCAGGCCGGCCTTGTGCTTTTAGTGCGTGTTTGTGCATGTGAGCAGGCACTACCGGTATGGTCTGCACTGCTCGAATACGTCGGTTACAGCTGACAACGACCTCCCGGTGGACATCGTCATTGCTGAAGCGTAGCGCCCACCTACTGTTGAGATGTTGACATGTTGAGAGCCGTTGAGAGGCAATCAAAATGCTGCCAATGTCAGATTTTGTACCTTTAAATATACATGTTTATATTGTTGGCAGGATGTTGTTACCCCAACTTTCAGCAGCATAGAAGGAAGACCCTCTTGAACCATTAATGTCTAAAAGCATCTTATTGACTTCCAAAAGGTTTAATCTATTTAAACACCGGTAATGTGTTTTAACCAATTTTTTTTTTAGTCATCTGAGGCATGAGCGTGTCATCAAACAATAGTTTTGCCCCCATCTGAGTTTGTCTGTGTCCACATGTGGTGGTAGGTAATCAATTATTCACTATGAAATACAGCAGCTGTGAAAAATGTATTTAATGTATGTGGTTCTAATTTGTATGACCACTAGAGAGCACTGTTGCATACATAAACACTGGCTGTGTGTAATTTCCCTTTCAAACTATTCTGCATGGAATATGAGTATGTGGAGGTGGACACATGCATGTCAGAGTGTGTGATATAGTTGGTGTGTTTCCATTTGGTGAAAGTGACCTTTTGCCTAAGCTCATATCCAAAGCTTTCAGTGTACAGCGGTGCTATTTGTTTCAATTGTTGCTACTTACTGTCTTTGTTTTGCCTTGATTGCAAAAGATGCAGCACTACATGGCTCCTCTTGACATGGAAAAGAAAAATATTGCTTGTCATGGCTGTCAGACCCCATATCCTCGGTCAGACGGTGCTGCTGACATTTCTTTTAAGTGTCTGTTTTATTGCCTTGGCATTTAGAGGGAGGGATATACAGATCTTTTTGGCACATAGTTTTGGACCCGAAAAAAATAAGATGTATCCAGATCACATACACAAAATACATTTTGACACTAGGGGGAAACAGGGGGATCTGTAATTAGTTTGAGTTCCCATTAATAAGAAGATAAAAAACAGCATTAGGGTACTGAATTAAAGCGGTTAAAATTCCATTAAAGTTGAATGGGTGAGTGTTGCTACGCTCTCAGTTGGCTGTTTTTCTTCAGCAGCAATTGGGGTAAATCTTCTCATGCTGAGTTGAGCCGGACTTGCAAATATGAATGCACACAGACAGTAAATGTGTTTGCAAAGGGAATGTTCACAGTGGGTCATTAGTTTAGAAATAGATAAAAACCATAGAAAATAGCCTTCTCTAGATTTTAGCTGTAAATAAAAATAGTCCTGAGGATTTCCCTGTTAACCACCCTGAAGGCAGTTTTGATTTGTAGTGCTCAAGTCAACATGGCTAAAATGCAGAGCATGAATCAAATACTAAACAGTGTTTCCCTATTTGTGAATCTAAAGTGTCAACGCGTATCTCTGAAGAGTTCATCAGGCAGACGCTTGAAGGGATGAAATGAGGCATCTGATCTTTTTGTTTCAGTTGTGAAGGCTTTGGGGAATCAGACCGTACTCAGAGGATACGATGAGTCAGCAGAGATCTTATTAGCAAAACCAGTGTGTATTATTCAAAGAGCTGGGGGGTGCTCGAGCTGCTGAATCTGATTAGATTATTATTATCCTGTTGAATTAGTTTTTTAGTTTTAGCAACCAGAGATTCTCTTCGGGCGATGGATGTTAAATGTCAGGACACAATAAAAGAACATAAATACTCAACCTTTTTCGGCTCAAAACTATCAAAATGAACATGTGTATTTGTTAACTTGCGAAGAATGTTATGATAAATACAGAGTGGTCAAGAGTCACCAATGAAGTAAAAACATCAAATGTATAAAAACAGCACTATAAGTCTATAGCCATGCTAACCCTAGCTAACTGCTGACATCAGTATACTACATGCTCAATGTGTCAACGCTAACTTGCTGAGTTCACCATCTTAGATAAGTATCCTAACATTTGCTAATTATTCAAGTTGTCATTGGCTTAGGACCAGTGCTTAGAGTGAAAAAAGGTGTGCGAGAACATCACTTATTCACATGTTGTTGTTTTAAATGCTACACAGCCCTTTTAACGACTGGGGCAATTAGGGGTTAAGTGTCTTGCTCAAGGACACAACAAAATGTAATAGTGGAGCCAGAGCTTTAACCACCAACACACTGATTGAAAGACCGGAATGCTAAACACTGAGCCACAGTCACTTCTGGGAATATAGCATTATTTCTAGATTTCTAGAACTTATTGAAACGCTTGTTTTAATTGCTTGGAAAAAAATGCTTCCTGCAAAATTGGAGAGATTTGTGATACCATTCACAAAAAAAAGATTACAAGATGTCTGCTGTTTTGAAGGTTTAGGCACTTTTTCTAGATGATAGACCTGTAGACCTAAATAACTTATTTCTGAGGGGTAAGCACTTTTTCCAAGTGAAAGACTCCTCTTATTACCATTCCCCAATGATGGGACACATCACATGAAAGAGCTTCAGATGATGAGTTGTTCTATGAATTCTTTTCAAGCCTCTATTCCGTGCTGTTGAAATTATGTGTTCGTCCGATTCTCGTGAAAGCGATATCTCAGGAAGCCTGTAGGAAATTTATTAACATGTAGCACAAACATCCACTTGAACTTAAGGTTAAACAGGTACACTTTTAGAGGTCCAAAGTCAAGATCACTGGGACCTCACAAAACATGTTTCTGCGTATTATAACAATATGTTGAATGTGATAAAATAATGACATTTTGGAAAGAATTGGATTTAAACTGTACCTTGGCAGAGGCATACAACCATGAGGGGTTAATTGTCTTTTCAACTTTTTTATTATTATTATTTTATATTATTTAATTATATCTCTGTTTTGTTGTATGTGCTGTATGGCTGCCTGGGATTCGGGTTATTGTGCACTGTTCTGTGAGTTGTTCCTTGTTTAAACCTGATGAAAAAAAACAATGTCAATCAGGATCACTTGGTTTATAACTCAACTTATGTTCTTAAGTTTTAATTTGTGTTCATAAACAGGCAAAATAAAGGCATCTCAGCTACAACTGGCTGCAGAAGTCATAGTTTCTGTAAGGTGTGAAGATTAGTAGGGACAAGCTGGATCACAGAGGAGCTGCTCTGCATTGGTGATGGATGACTACCTCTTGGCTAATAAACAAAATGTAATTAAAGCTGCGACCGGTAAAAATGTGATTACTTAGAGACAAGTAGAGCAGAGTGTTTAACAGCATCACAGTCACAGTAACAGATTTGGACTCATCTACCTATCGTATCTATTTAGCAACTTCATTGTATATGACTCAGTTGTCCAATAGTAGGATTATATGTAATATATTCCAACAATTTAACAAAGGCAGGATGTGCACACGGTTATAGTAAAAGCCTTAAATGAGGAGCAACAATATAATTTCGACATGTCTTCAGTAGAGACATTTCGGGAAAGAAACAGACAAATCCCCTCAATCTTTTCAGATTCTTGGTGTCCGTAGTGTGACCACATATACATTACATCATTAGCATCCCAAGCGGGGCTCCAATCTTGTGTAACCACAGCATATAATTGCATTGTTGGTGCAAAGGTGAAAGCGTGCCTCTAATAATAGAATCTTAATGGGAAGATCACCATTAAAATCCAACCTATAAAAGACATGCTTAAGGTTTAATATTGATTGTTGAAATTCTATTATTCACAGAGTTTTCTGTTGGAGAACCATCACAATTTTTGAAATGACATCTGGCTGTACTGACATATGTTTCAGATGACATACAAAACATAAAGCATGTCTTCATCAGGGGCTTTGATGGCATCTCTATGTAAAAATGTGCACGAGGTTTGCTGCACCTCCTCTTTCCAGGTCCACCCATGGTTTACTTTGGTCTCCCCAGAGCTTGTCTCTTCATAATCACTCCTCCTTCAAACACTGAGTTTTAGATTTTAAAAAGAGGGTACAGCTGTTGGAGAGTTGTTGTTTTTTTGCAATGGTTTTACAATCTGCCACAAAGAGTAGCTTCACAGGTTCATTGAGGCACTCCTCTTCCTGTTTTGGTTGAGTACTGGCTTTTGTGAAGCAATCAGTCCTGCAGTTTGTGGAAAATTGTACCCATGAAATAAGGACATGGAAAAAGGGACACATAATGAACCAATGTTCTCACAGATGTCTTTCTGTACAGACATTATGCTAAGGTAAACATTCAAAACTAGTATTGAACGCAATACACTACAGCCAACTATACCATTAAAAACTAACTAGTCTGACAAGGTAAGACATATACAATAGGGCCATTCAGTCTGTATCAGTCAACGTAAAGGTCTGTATATATAAGTTATTTGAGTTTCTAGCAGTCAATTTCATTTATTCTAACAATTAAATGCAGATCACTAAATTGTGTATTACCTTTACTGGTGTTGAGAATGAAAATAATAAAAATAAATCATGAGCATCTATTTAATGGGTTGTATTATAATGCTGGTATTTCCATTAAGAGTCTATTAATAGAGGCAAGGTTTCACCTTTGCGCCAACAATGCAATTAGCTGCTCTGGTTACGCAAGACTGGAGAACTGCTTAGGATGCTATTGATGTTCCACTGAAAAAATGTACATGTGGTCACAATGTGGAAAGCCACAAATTCGGGGGATCTGTCCTTTCTGTTTCCATACTGGCTTTTGTTTTCTTCTGTTCTTTTAATTCATCTCTTTTCATTCTATCTTTTACCTAAATTGTCTTATTAGTTTGTAAGACGCAGCACAAGATATATCAAATTATGCCGGCTTGCCCTTTTTACACTGTTTGATTGATATAAGAGTTTCTCAAACTACATTGTTGTGCAAGACCTGAAGGAGATATGTATATTCATGGAAGAAAATTGTAATATGTACAGGACTATCAATCTGTATTATTTTTTCAGCTAGAGAGCTAAAGTGCGTGATAGAAGTTACATCTTTAAAGGCCGGGTGTCTGGACAAAGTAACATCTGCTGGGAGGCTCCTTTTCATCCGAGCAAGAGGTAACAGATGCTTCCTCTGCACCAAACCACCTTCATGGAGTTGTTTTGTCTTGAGATGAAAAAGATTGTGGGAGTGAAAAATTAGTAATATCAAGTGTGTCTTGAGGGACGGGTTGAAGTAATTAACATACTCTTGTAAGTTCATCTCTGCACCGCAGCATAATAAACTCTATACCCCTATAAATACCATGTATAACCAATCAATTTAGGGCCACTTTGCCTGCCTGCTGCCCACAAAGCAGATGTCATGTGGTAACTGTGGTCAATATCTCTGACCTGGATATCCAGCTGCTTTCCAACACCATCCTTGTCAATACACAAATTCATTACAGATGATGCCTATAAACAAAGCACTGGTGATGGAGCTGCTGATCCATAATGTTATTTCAAAAAGGAAAAAAAATAGAAATGACAGTGTCAGCTTATGTATGGTAATGAAAGTAGGTTGGTTCACATACAAATGACTATCAGACTCTAACCTCTTTGGGATCTCTTTGTGTTGTGAGCTTAGGAAGTTAAAGTGTGTCACACTGCAACAGCTTTGGTGCCCTGTTGGTGGCCTGGACAACTAGGGCAGACAATTTAAATTGGGCAAAGCCAGAGGACAGAAAACCATTGGAAATCTGTTGTACTGAGCCTGACATGGTTCACTTGTGTGTGTCCATTTCAGACGATGGTCTCAGGCTTGAGTCTGTACAGAAAGGATCACCAAAGACTGTGCGAAGAAGAGGAAAGAAAGCGATTGATATGGCTACTCTGCGGCGCCAACCAAGAGTCAGAACAACAGGAACTCGGCAGAACCGTGGCTCCTGTTCTTCCACCGCATCTTGCCCTGTCTTCTCTGGACCATACAGTGATCAAGAAGAAGACCCACCACTACGCCGACGATCCTCTCCTTTGATACTGAAGGGTTCTCTTTCCAGTTTACACAGTTCTATCAGTTCAAGCCCCAAAGGTTCCCTTTCGAGCCTCAAGGGGTCGGCTCCCTGCCTACAAGCATTATTGCCACACCTCCAAGAACCTCTGCCCAGCTTCCTGGGCTCTTTATCCAGCCTGAGGGGATCAATCTCTCGCTTGAAGAGGAGGTCGCTGGGAAGCCTGGACACCTCAAGTCCCAGCCCTAGCCTACATAGTGGCAATGGCAGCTCCAGTGACGATGACGGGAGTTGGGACACTAATAGCTGGAGCTCAGGGGCCACCTGCCTGCTACGGACTCCTGTTAAGCAAGATAGCGCTGAGGCATCAGGTGAAAAGTCTCACACCACTGACAATGCTTCTGTTATTGCCATGGCCGAGCCTGAAATAATTTACCAAAATCTTATATTTTCTCATTCTACTGCCAAAACAGAAAGTGAAGAAGATTGTGCTCTTGAGAGAACTATCACGGAGCTAAGGAAAGACGAAAATGCGTTGTCCTCCAGCCTGAGCAAGAATGCTGCCACATTATCATTCCATCAGCGAGACAGTAAGACCGAGGACAGGCGCAAGTTCTCGCAATTTCTGAATGAAGTGACATGTAGAGTGTTCAAATCTAACGGCGGACCTTCTCAACAACAGTCCACCCTTCGACATTGCTACCCGTCTTCTCCACCACCGCCGTCGACCCCATCTCACCCATCACTAACAACCACACTGCATTCATCAACAAACCCACCACCACCGTCTACATCAGCAACAAACATGTGGTACAGCCCAACTAGCTCAAACCTCCAGACCATCAAGGAGTATGACTCTAAGGACATCACCAGCTCCATCCACAAGTGGAGCAAGACATTGCCCAGCTGTAAGATCTTAGAGCCCGGGGATGTATTGAGGAATGTAAAAGGGGAAAGTCACTTGTACCCAGAGCACGACCTGGAGCTATGTACAAAGATCCAGGCGCAGCCCTCCACCGGGAGACTTTATCTAGAGACAGACATTGACAGCGTGAGGCGACTTGATGAACTGGTTGCTAATGGCACCATGGGGAAAGAGAGGAACGGAAAAGCACCAGAGAAGGCTATGGAGAGAGGGACTGAGCGGGAAAACAGGATTCCATGGGAGAGAAATGGGTGTTCAGGGATGGAAAGAGGGAAGGAGAGGGAGAAGAGAAAAGAGAGCCCCTGGGAGAGAGTGAGAGGAATAGGGAAAGAGAAGGAAAAGGATAGGGATAGGGAGAGGACAATCTGGAAGAAAAACAGAGGGATGGAAAGAGGAAGGGAGAAGCAGAAGAAAATAGTATTTACCAGCTATGAGCCTCCTCCTCCTCAATCAACTTCCAGTGGACGTAGTAACCCCTGCCCTGTCTTCAGCTGGCCAGAGGGCTTTCCCAGAATGTCCTACAGATCTACTTCACTCCCCAGACCGTTTAATATCACTGTGAGTACCACCCCATTTAAAGAATTGTTTCACCTTTTTCACCAAATATGGACTCTTTATTAAATGTTGATTGACAACCCAATACAACTGAGGTTATTAGTGAGGGTATATTCTGTGACCTAATCTAAAGTGAAGACTACTTACCATTACAAATGTTATGATTCATTCTGTAGTTACTACTCGTTAGTTAAGAATGTGCTGTCACCTAATCTAAAGTGAAGACTTTTAGTCTGATGGCAGGAGTTTGTGCCCACAAACTTGCTTCTTTGTCCCTGTGAACCAGCACCAAGGTTGGGTAAACCTAGAAGTGTATTTATGGGAAGTTTAACTTCCATAATGTAAACACAGATGCTTTCAAAGCCAGACGTATAGTTGCCCATACTGTCAGGCTTTTACAGTGAAAGGTACACGCTACAAATGTGTAAGTGATTAGTATAATTTACTAACAAGATGAAGACTGCATCTAATAACAATACATAGATATGTAGACATATACTGTGTGAACAAGTGTCTTCCCCACCATGCAGTAAGAGTAGACTTAGATTAACTGGAAATGGGGAGCCAAATAATTAAGATCACACAAGCCTCTGAAGATTTCACTCAATCTTTACTCAAGGCTTTGATTAAATGTGTTGCATCACATTCCTCCTTGTCAGGAGAATTTTAATTGTTGAGACTTATTAGACGTGAGCCATTTATATTCGGTGTTTTGCTTAATTGCATCTGACACATCACACTTGCCATACAGAACAAAATTGACAAACATGATTATTGATTCTGCTGTAGATGCACAGGAATAGATTCATGTAAACAGAAGATATCACCTCACTCGTTCTTTTCAAATATTCACTGGAAAAGAAAGCATGACCTGCAGTTTGAATGAATCTTTCCTCACTGAATGTACATTTTCATAACCAGGATGTTCTCAAGGGACTGCTCTGGTAAAGGTCTATATGCCTTCTTATTTAAATGCATTTGCATCTCTCTGCCCTCCAAACATCCAAGAAAAAAGATTGCAAAGGAAAAGTATTGGTCCCCTTGGCATGCAATATTAAAAATACATCCACTCTTTTTTACTGCTTATTTACTCAGAGCCCAGAGTAAAAGAGAGAAGATGGCTTAGGTTTCAAACACATTTCACTATCCTGCTCGGCTGCCTGTGTGAAGGTAGCTAATACATTAATAATTTAACATCTTTTTTTATGCTTTTGAGCCTCAGGCTCACAAACGCCTCTCACACCCTGCTGCACTGTTGTACTATTACTTTGTTGCTAAATGGGTGGACCTCCTAGACTAATGTCCAACAGTGAGGAAGCAGGTGGATGTTTGGGATGTAGCTTCCTGATTAGATTTTTTTCACTGAAGGGCAGCTCCCTAGCAACTGTTCAGCCGTTGAGTGGGTGTATACACATTGAAAGGAATACATTTGGTATCACGAGAGAAAACTGCTGTATTTCAGCTTTTTGCACGGTTACTGACTTGGACTGACAAGGAGGGGGAAAAGAGTGTGTACTGTGCTCATTTTGCATGTGCAAGCGAGGTTGAAAAACATGTTTCCTCTGCGATATACTGCATGTGATTAAGTATACACAGTATTTGCAGTGCATAATTCTTTAATTTTCTTTTTTATATATACTGTATATTAAGTTGAATTCCCATACATATTGTGAAGTGTCTCTTAAATGTATAACCATTCAGGCTGTTATAATACAAATAAGATACAATTAATGCTGAATGTAGCACTGTATCTGCTGGATGAATGTAATAAGCAACAATTTTTCAACAGGTTTGCCATATCAACATGAAAGCTAATAATCAGTTATGTATATGTACATTTAGTTGATCAGTATGGAAATACCCAAATATTAGCTGCCCAATTTTTCACAAAGAAAACTACCTTTAAAAAATAGCAACCAACAAACACAGATCTTTCAACTGGGAGACAGCTGTTTGTTGCCCATGTTCATGAAAAGTCATTGTTTACTTGTTTGTCACTTAACTTACGTATTTCATTAATTGCACTTCCGTTGTTATTTTAACCCAAATGACGATCTTTTCCGAAACGTAACTAAGTAGTTTTGTTGTCTGAACGTAATTAAGTATTTCACGATCTTTTCCTTAACTAGTAACTAGTACTAAACCCGACAGATGCATGTAACAAGCCAAAATTGAAACAAGTTGCAGGAAATTATAAAAAATGATGAGTAACTTCATAAAATATCATACAAACAACTGTTAGTTGACGAGTTGGCATCAACGCCATGTGTGTCAAGACATCATTATCAGTTCACAACTTCTACTCATGTAAAATAATCATAACCAGCATTTCATGTTGGTCACTCTTCTTCATGGTTGTCACCCTTTTTTAGGATTGAGACACAGATTGTACCTGAAATGTAGCAACAGCTAAGTATAGGCTAGCATTTGAAAAATCATGAATGAATGTACATCCATAGCTGCAACTGCAGATTATCATTCAGTGATGCATTCCAGGAATGTCGATCCACTCCTCCTCCCTCTCTCTCTAGGCTTGCCCTCCCTGCACAGAGGGATGCTGGGATGGAGGGATGGACGGAGGGGATTACTGAGCGTTGTCTCATTCAATAGCTGTATGAGTCATCCTGCTGTATAACTCGCGCTGGTTGTAACACTCACACAACATTGTGAAGCACAGCATTCACATGCGCACAACGGTATGTTGACGTTGCGTACCTGTAACAATAACTATACCTCAACTTGCCACACATACCGGACACACCTGCAAACAAACTAACCTTTTTCAGCATTAAGGACACACATGCAACCAGTATCTGACCTCCTGGGCTCTAGAGTGTGAACGTACATTTCAGCACTGTAGTATAACAGTAAAATAAATATTTAAAATACATATATTTTTTAGCTTTTGTTGTTTCTGAGCCTTGGGAGCACATATATGCTCTGCCAGGTCAACTCTGGTCCAGGGGATGCGTTGAGTAATTGGTTCTGCACCAAAGAATTAAGCCAAAGTGAAAATGTAAAGGCTAAATACTCTTGTGAAATCCACGTTATACATAATTCATGTCTACAAGGAATTGTTTTAATAATAATCTCTAGAAGACGATACACGTTTGATGACATAAGTAACAGAGTCGAGGTACGTGACGCCTCCATCTTGTATGACATTGTACATGTTTCATGTCTTACAGGAATAGTTTCTGATATTCACATTTGGGAATTTATGTTTATTTTGTTTTCTTTGAGTCTTTTATTAATTAGTGAGCTTTAGAGAAGCCCGTAGACTAAATCTTTGTTATCTTTGGACATCTCCATTGTTTATGCTATGCTAAGCTAACAGGCTGTTGGTGGTATAGCTTCATATTTTACGTAAAAACATGGGACTGGTATAGATCTTGTCGAGTGGGGTTTCCCCCAAAAAACGGTTACTTGTTCTTTTTAAATTGACTTGCATACAATTCTTCAGGTTTGTTTGCCTTCCTTCTTTTCCTCCTAGAACTTTCTATTTTCTATCATTCATGTTTTGGGGTTTTCTCACTATATGTAAGACTGCTTCTAACCCTCAGGCACTTTCCTTTCATTTCTGCAGCACACAGCATTTTTCTTTTGCACCGTTAATCTGTCATTTCTTGGTCTGTCTCTCTCCCTCGACCCTCTGTCACTTAATGCTCTCAGTACTAATATGTATGTATGTGGGAGAGTTAGAAATAATAGATATATTTGTTTGCTGAGACGTAGCCGCTCTGAGAGCTCGTTAAACACCAGATAAGAGGTACTTCACACAGCATGTAGTGGCAGCAGCGGCGCCAGATAAATCTGCTTGATAAATAAATCTAATCATGTACACTCTCTTCTTCTCTTTCTACCAGGAATCTGATGGAGAGATACAGCATGACACGAGGTGAGCCACTTTCACTTTTACGTCCTCCCCTAACGGCAGTGACCACCACCACACCTCTCTCTCCTTCTTGTTCTCTCCATCACTCCAAAAACCCCTCCTCTTCTCATACACCTCCTCCTGCTCCATTCAATGTTCAGCTACCCCCCCCACCCCCTCTCGCTCTCTCCCTCTCTCTCTCTCTCTCTCTCTCTCTCTCTCTCTCTCTCTCTCTCTCTCTCTCTCTCTCTCCCTCTCTGCCTCTCTGCCTACCAGCCTGTCTCCAGTCAGAATTAGAGGAGGCTTTTTCTAAATGCATGCCGCTCTGAGGGGATGCACAGGAACATGAATATTGTGATCTTATCTGAGAAAAATGAGGAGAAAAGCATATAAACGGTAAGGTGACAAAGAGGAGAAGTGCATGCCTGGTTTTATTAGCTACTCTAAGATGAATAAATACATCTTAGAGTAGCTAATAATCTTGTTGGAAGTAGCTGTGCCATTCTGTCCATGTGTTGCATAGTCTGAGTGTTTTCACAGAAGGGTTGGGTATACTGCTGTGCATTCAACAGTGCAGTATGTTTGGAGAATATGAAAACATGTTGTGCATTGTGTTTGCGTAAACTGAAGCTTTTTGTCACAGTAATCTCTGCAGCATAATAACTGAGGCTACTGAAGACTGGCTGAAGTAAATATGCATTTTCTTTTTGCTCAGTCGATTCAGCTGTCATTTGGATTTTATAGGCGTGAGAATAGTGAGGCGGCAAATGTTTTCACGGCCCTCAATTAACTCTTATATTCATTCACTGGGCATGATGATACTACAAAGAGGCAATTATGGCTGAACAAGCGCGACATGAGAGAGAAAGTTGTTCTCATTAAACCAAACTTCTTACCTTGTATAGATTAAGAGAATGAAAAAGGTAAATACTGTTGTATTTTACATTTTACTTCATGAGTTGTAGTACACAATATTTCATGGACTGAATTGTGAAGTCGACCTCCATATGTTGCCTTTAGGTGTCTTTATAATCTGCATGTCGCCATTACATGATCATAACATCCAGAAGTTAATTGCTTTCACCCCCAGCAAGCGAGGCAACATTGATTTGTGGAGATGATCCCATCTTCCTGTTGCATAATTAAAGCAAACAGTACCTCGAATAAGTTGCTGTCCAGAGGGAAACTTTAGATCTTTGAAGTGAGTTTCAGACCTCTTATGCAAGAGGAAAAGCTTAAATGATTTTGTGAAAAGTGAACAATGAGTGCTAAACCTTTTTTAGGATGTAATTAATGTATCACTACAACAAAGACGTCAGTCAAATTAAAGTACCTTTACGCTTTGCTACAGTACATAATTCATAACAGAGACACGTGTTACAATCAAACTCCATGTAAATATATTATTCAAACAGCCAAAAACTAAAATGGATCCAGAATCAGAATAAACACACCTTGAAAGCTTTGCAAACTAATTATCAGCTCCACCAAACTGCTCCTTCTCAGTTTTCTGAAATGATTATTGTTATAGATAATAAGCCAGAACTTATCACAAATGGCTGTTTTTGTGCTTTACTTGTAAGTCGGTGGAGATTGATGCCAACTTAATGAGAGCAACACAGCCCAAACCCACTGTCCTCATATGCAGAATAAACTATATGAAGGACACAAAGATAAAGAAAATCACATAAATATTAGCTTCATAAAAGTCATTTACAACTTGATTCCATTCTTTTCTTGTAGACAATTAAAACTTTGTCAAAAGTCATATTTTCCTTCTTGTGTTAATTTGTATATATGGGAGATTGCAGTAATGTCTATTCAAAAATGTTTTAAATGGTCAATATTCTTCGAATAAGGGGATTTGCTCTTATGGTGTTCCAGTCAGACAATGAAAATGTACTTTGAACTTTCAACAAAAATTGAATACAAATATCGCCGTCAAACTGAGATTTAAAGGCGAAATTGGTGATATGCAAAGAAGCACATTACGCTCTTAAAAATGGACACTGTGCCTCTTGAATCAAAAAATGCTTACTGAAAATGTTGCATCTCAAAGTTTCTCTTCGCAAGAAAAAATTATTCTGGCTGTCCAAGTGTCAAAGAGTCGAAGGGTTGAAGGGTAGCGGAAGTTTCTTTGTCTAAGTATGGAAGCACATACTATAGCTGCTGAGTTTAGTTTTGGATAAACTGGGGACATAAAGGTGATTAAAAGATTAAAAACCACCAGCTCATTAAAAAGCATTGACAAAAAAAGTTTTTGGGGTTTCACTTGACTTGCTGTGACTTTTAATTAGGTCTCTCTCTACAAATGTTTCCACTTACCTTCATCAGCTGTATCTATCCATGATCCACAATGCCTACTGGGCCTTCTCAGACTTTGAGGAATATACCTAAAGAGGCTTTTTTATTTGTTCTTCTCTCTCGTATTTCCCCTAAGCTACGTACGGAGCATGCAAAAGCAGATGCTATACGAAGGCTCCCTTCAGGTTAGCCCGGAGCAGTTTACCACCTCCCCGCTCTCTCATTCTTCTGTCTAATTATTTCCAAGACGCCGAGATCAGAGATTTATGCGGGAGTAATTTGTGAGGGTGGACTACTGTAGCATCTGGAAATGGTTGATGAGGGATCTGCCTTGGAGGTTACCCAAGGGGTTCTCTTTGTCTTTGACTGTGCACGTGTCTCTGTATTCTCTGATTTAGTCACATGTCTAAGCCTTAAGACTGCTTCTTTCTTTGACTTCCCACCTCACCACCCTCTTCGCTCCCTGGACTATTGGAGAGACGCCTGTCTGCCATAGAGCATTTAAAAGGCTCCGTCAAACCCAAAAGGACAGGGTCAGTGGAGCAAAGTCTATGTACTGTATAACAGAAGAGTGAGATCTGTGTTTTTTGTTGTCACATAACAGAGGATAGAGCTCTTTAACACATGGGTTTAAACTTAATCTCACTGTCTCCACAAAGGCTATTTTAGCTCTGATTAATTATTCTGTTTTTGTTCTTGCAGCTCATTAATGCATTAGCTTTAGGCCTGATCCCCCTTGTTCAGGGTCATGGTCCAGATACTGCAGCTATTACATCACCAATGGTTTGTTCCCCGGCCTGTGTTGTGTGTGTCGGGATGCAATAAAACAGGTCGCTTCACCAAGAAGCATTCCGTCAAACAAACGAACAAACACACATTGCACTTTTATGAGCTACATGTTGAACAAACTGTGGACCTATTACAACCATTACGCCTCAATAAATGCTTGATTGCACCCTGGAGGGCTGTGCATGCTGCTGTATGTTCAGCCTACATGCACACAACGCTCACCAACCCCTGGCAGCCTCTTGCAGTGTAATGCGTGAGGCTGTGCATGCATGGTTTCCAGATGTCCACCCTGGGCTGTGATGATAAAGAGAAAAAAGCCTTGAAGGCGAAAAGCGTAGGGTCCTTTCTTCAAAGGTAAAATTTGGTCATCATGGCCCTTTGTACTTCTTGGCGCTCTGCAGTGCTGAGATGAACTGAAGGCTGTGAAGTGGCACGGTCCCTATAAACTGAAGTCTCTGAAGATTTAGAATTTTTGTTAAATAGTTCATACAATCCTCTTTCATGTTTTGTTTAGTAGCATATTTTCATTGGAGTTTGATTTACTGATTGATTAGAGTATGATTTATGTTAATTTGCTCTTTGGCAGTCACTGAGATAAACATTTTTATTGGACAAAAGCAATGTCAACAAAAGACCACTTAAAGTAACTGTAATCAACATGTTTATAGGAACAATCGATCACATGACCACTTGTATGAGAAAGGAAGCCACTGGGAATGATCACTGTCCGACCTACAGTCCCCCTCAGCTCTATAGAGATGTTTAGTGTCCTTCCTCGTTTTCTTTTTCCAACCTACAATTTTAGTTTAGTCTTTGGTTTAGTCTCACCTCTCATCATAACCGTGAAAAAGCTCTGAAAACACTGTCTGCTTCCTGCCCGGGAAGCAAACGAGCTACAGGCAGTTGCCAACTAGCTGGTGAACATAGTGGAGCATTTAAGAGCTAGAGAGACTAAAAACTGAGCTAAAAGGAGAGCCAAGAAGATACACGACTTCAAAGTAGAACTGAGGCTAATGGGGATGCTATTAGTTTGACAGGTATTTGGTCATAAACCAGGCCAAATCCAAATCATGCCGCAATGATAATCCAAGAGAAGCAAAGTTAAGGCATCACAAAAGTTATTGCCTGTTCTGAGGGGGACATGGATGCCGGTGCTAAACAGCAACATCCAACAGATTTTTCAGCCCTGACACAAATGGTGACCAACATGATTATGCGTGTGCCGCAAGCATGGCTAAAAGCGATACTCCATTCGGAGCATTTGCTACGTGTAAAACGAAGCAGACAGAGCGCAGATAGAAGGTACTGAACACAACATGTACCGAGCATGCACACGAACCAGTGAATCAGCAGCAGTTGCCTCACAGGTTATAACTTTAAAGTACTTCTGTGTCGACGTCGTGTTGCATCTCATTCTCAGCCGTCCGTGACCGCCTTGTTCTCCGCCAGCCGGGGAGCGCAGCGTGTCACGACTGTGTTGTCGTGGCAACCCCAGTGAGGTATGAACTCGTCCTCTTTGGCAGAAATTTAACAATGGAGAAATCTCCACTCGGGCTGTGGTTTTAACACACACAATGTACAGATATTGTGTTCGGTACACTATCTTGTTATTTTCTCTCCGTGTGTGCTTGTTTGAAAGGTTACGGCGGGGTGAAGAGCACAATATTCTGCTGGCCTTCGGCGGTGTCTAGCTGGTTTTTCAGTCAGGAAACACTAATAGAAAAAGAGGCAAACACATTTTGTTATTACATACAAGTGCAGCAGTTTGAAACATACAATCTTTATCAAGTTGAATGAATTAATGTCGCCTTTTTTAATAACTGCTATAGTTTTTAGTTCCGTGGCAGCTATTGTTAAAGAGACAAAAGGAGGTAAACTTTAAGTGGATCTCACAAGTCTGCCCTGGGCTGGAAAGAGAATTGAATTTAGGACAGCTGGAGTTGTTTTTCTCGATGAGAAGGGAAACATCTTTAAAGGAATAGGTGACTTGAATTTAATTTGACCTGATGAATGTGAAGTCTATTACTTAGTCAATCTTCAGACGACATAGAATGAAGGATTCGTTTCATTCTTTACACATGAAGAAACTTGCACAATGTCAAGATAAATCCTTTCAGAACATAATGTCACGCGAAGGTAAAAGTGAAACTCGGGACAACAAAGTCGTTCAGCTGTGTATCGTCTATTCAACATTCTTAAAAAAAAAGAAAAAAAATGAAGTTTATTGAATTGAAGGACAATTGTGATTTACATCTTTTTCTCTGGGGAATGCATGCAGTCTTTCTAGAAAATATTTCTGGTTGATTTTATTTCAAACACAGATGTTGTTGTGAGCAGGACTGAAACAAGATGAAGTCACTGTTCAGCCTGAGGCCTCAGTCTGATGATCCCTGTATGTTCACAGGGAAACATAACCCGCAATAGGAATCCATGTCGGGTTTTTATTTGATTCATTACTGAGTATATTCCTTCATTATTGGATGTTTTATTATGTTTAATTTAAAGAGACAAAACAAAAACTTGACCAACAACAAAATCAGTAGAAGTAAATGCAGTATTATTAATTGCTACCAAAATAATGTCCAAAGTCGACAGTTAAACCTGTTGTTAAGTCTGTTTCACAACACTCTAGTCATATCCTGTATCTCATGTTGTGCTGTGACAGATGGCGATCCAGTCAATGTAAAGATATATTGCACTATGCAGCATAATAAAGTATATTTAAATTAGACTATAAGGAGCTGTGAGCTGACAGTAGCCCACTGTTGGAAGTATGCTTTGGCAGCAGTACACTTACAGACGGGGTTGCAATTTACTAAAGCTTCTCTATGGTTTAGTCTACTGCCACGTGAAGCTTTTCCATCGAGGCAAAATGGCTTTCATGCCACTTAGTTTAAAGACACTGTGGTGAAAATAGCATTGGCTGAAATAGAAAATACTAATCAGAGGTTTCAATGAACTCCTTCTTAAAATCTTAAAGGATAGACTCTCATTTCTTTAAAGTCTGTCTATAAAAAAAATTGTGACAATGTTAGGCTTCCAATCTCTGAATAAGTAAAACGGAGGTTAACTCGCCCTGCACTGCAAAACACACACACACACACCACAGTAAGACGTGGGAAAGCTCGCCTGTAGTGACTCCTGCTGTGGCTCCCTGGTGTGATGCGATCAGATCAAGAAATGGTCAACATTTATTGAATGCTTGCGGTTTCCTCTGCAGCGTGTTACATACATGCACACACACGCTTCTACTCAACACAAATAAAACGTTATCGCTATGACTGACATGCCATTAAAAGGGCCGAGGGTATACATGAAGGAGCTGGAGGGAGTTTGATCAGCCACAGCGCAGCATGGGAAACAATGCTTTGTCATTTAATTCATCCCCAGGAGCATGTTGTGCTGGAAAACAGGATTATGGTCACACGGCCCGACAGTGAATCCAAACATATTTTCTGTGTGGTTCTGAACTGTATTTGACCACATGGTCAGATACATGTCTATTACTGTACATCACATTCCTAATTTAAACCCTCGTCACAACTACAGTTACTCAATGCAAATGGTATCAATGACATGATTTCATATCCCTGTAAATAAAAACTGATACTTGCGTTTAGGACGTTAGAGTGCTTGAAAAGTTGTATTTGTTTCAAGGCCAACTACTTCTTCGACACACTTAAGGTTGAATCTCTTTTGATATGTAGATAGAACCTACAGGAGAGTTAAACTGCACAGTGATTGCTCCTCGGTTGCAGCTCTTGTCTTCAGGCAGCAAACTGTGTTGACTAGTCATCATCATTGCTCTGGTGACTTAATCCACAGAGCTGTTTTTCTGGCCGCTGGTAGTGGAGCATTCACAGGAGACTGTTGTATTTCTGGAGTCTTGCATCAGAAGAAATACACAACTCAAGTAAAGCCTCAACCACTGTGGTAGACCATACCAAGGAAAAAAATAGTTCAATAATGTTGCTAATTATCAGCACTCCTGCTCTTGGTTGGTGTCTTTCAGCTTAAGGCTGCCGGAGTCCTCCTTTTGATTTACGCAGCATTTGAGATGGATTTTGAGGTTTGTTGAAACTCGGGTCTTATCGTTGCAGTTTTTTCTACTACATTACTTTACATTACGTTAATTGCGGAGGTCTGGGAAGGCAGTGGCATTGCTAAAGAAGCTTGGCCAGTGAGACAATCTCACAATCCCCAGGTAACCAAACACCTATGGAAGAGAACAGAAGGGAAATAGTAAACTGATTATTCATCACAGCTTATACACAGATGTTTTGGTTTAACTTTACCAAACTTACTGTCAGTGTCCGTTGCAATGAGGCAGTAATATCAACATTATGGGTGTGTTCACTTTCCGTTTTCCCGACAAAAATAAGGTGGTGAGACACTGCTGAGTGTTGCATTTTACTTTGATACCGTCTATTTTCACAATTTCACAGTTTCACAATCTTTCCTTCCCCTCTAGTAGCAGTGTCTGTGCATTACCAAACCTTAAAGCATAGTTGTAATATATACTAAGTGTTAAAATGAAAAGTTGGGGGGTTTTACGGGGGTGCAAAACTCCATTTATCTTGGACAGACTCAGTAACAACCCTGAGTGTCCATGTTGCATTGCAAGTTATCACTGTTACACTTTTTCTTAAATTAAATGCGTTGCTGGCATGAGAATGGTATGTGTCGTCTCACAAAACAACAAAGTGTATTCCGACTTTTCTCTTAACCAAGTATTTTTCCTCCAAACTACAAGGAAAACTAATAATATTTTGTATAGCCGTGAAGTCTCTGACAAACATGTTTTTAGGGGCACCATTACTTTAGTTGGTCCAATGTTATCAAAACTATTAGAAATTATAACAACAAAACAACAAAAATAATGTCAATCAAGACCACTGTTGGGTCGCAGGAGATCTTTCAAGGGCTTCCAAATTTCTTTCAGTCTTTTATATAATATCTATATATCTGCAGTTCACCGTTTATACCTGAGAGAGCCTGAATGTTTGTATTGTTCTGATAATTGTAGTCTAATTATAACATGTAATCAAACATGAAAGGCTAGCATACATTCTGTTTGTTTCTCTGGTGGGCAGAAAGTAAAAGAATGAGATAGCATGTTAACTCCCCCTCAATGCATTTAGTCTCATTTATACAGCATAACAAATGCATATGTTTTTAAATAACACGTGCAGGTTATGCTGAGGTTGTGCTTTATCTAACGCATGTCTTTGAATTGCTTGGTTTACCTGTTTAAGATAATATGAGGTGATGTGAAAACAGTCAGGAACTTTACGTTTACTTATCTCATGATTTAATAAGAAGACCTTTTATGAAAGTAGATAATAATGGTTTGTCTTTCTTTTTTTTTTAAATGGATCCCATTAAAACATGGGTAAGGACACTGCACTAAGCTGGAACATGAACGCTTACTGTTTACAGGGAATACAGAGATTATATCTCTGTGAGCTGCTGACTTAATAACAGACGTCAGGAGAGATGGCACAGAGGCCATTAAAGTTTAATGTCCTCATTTGGTCATTGTGAATAGTATATCTGGTAGGCAGGGGCTACTTCGCTCACCTCCCCTCGCTCACTTCTAGTAAATCAACCTGCGGGCACCATTAAGGGCTCCCCATTGTAGATCCAAGATGGATGCTTGCTGCGACCTTTAGCGGGTTTCACATTAACTTTTTTTCTAAACTATACTGGAGTCACTTGACGTTGGTACAGAGAGAAAGTATCCAGGCAGAGTGGAAGGTGGAAACTACCTGAAGTAGGTTATAGTCTGCAGCATTTGCTGTAATCCCTGTAGTGTGCATCCTTTGCTTATTATGACAAGGTGTAACACATTGGCAAAGTTTATTCAGGTAAACAGGGTTTACTCATGTATACATCCACACTCACAATTATGAGGAAACACTGTAGAGAGTAAAGTGGGCTTGATTTACATATCCGTTGCTATTTTGAGGTTCTCTGACAGTGTAGAAACAGCAGTAAGCCTATCATGAGGTTCTCTAAGGATTTAGATTTGTTTCTTCATGTGGATTGTGTTTACCTTGCAAAATAACACCTGGGGCCTTGATATCCGCTGTTCATCCCTTTAGGGAAGGTGTTAAGATACAGGGAGAAGAGTACAGTGTTTTGTATGCACCGCAGGAAGGTGTGTGGAAATGTCTGAACATGTGAGGATGGGTTCTATAAAGCCACACTTCTTCCTCCTTCCCTCTGTGACTTGCAGATAAGAAAATGGCTACTGCCACCATATTAACATTGTTTCCAGAAACTGCCATTGTTTCCTAAGCCAGTGTTGAAGGGAGATTAAAAATAATAAGTAGTGGTGCCATTAGAAATTGCGGGAGGCGACAAAACATTTGTTCCAGTTTGTTGTTGAACTGCCACTCTGCAGGGACTGATAAGTCATGCTGCTGGTCTCTATTTATGCATTCATGCTTACTTAGAGTTTAAGGACATGACAGAAAAGTTTAAAAGGCAATAGGCACATGTGATGAAAATGCCTGTGCTCCAGTTATGTTCTATGTTTGTGGCGGTGTATTGAAAGTTCGCTAAGCATTTATTCTTTATTGTTTGAATTTTTAAACATTAAGCTTCCCTTTAAACAGATGCGTTTGGCAAACATAAGGAGGTTGGCTGCTGTTGGTGGCGTGAACATTTCCAACAAAGAACCCCCCAGAGCACCTCATGTTTGCCTAAACTCCGATATCATCCAGGACCTGAGGAAATACACAGGGGTTGTGTTAGTTGTGAACCGATCATTAATTCAACCTGAACCCACAAAATAGTCCCCGAATGAAATGCGCCCTGGAAGTAATGCATGGTTAGGTTACTGCAGCATGCTAATGTGTGTAGCTCACATGGAAACAGATAAGCACAGTGTTTAATCTATTCCTTTTACTTTTTTCACTTATATTTTTGGTTTTGAAAAGGCTAAGAAGGACACACCACCCTCCAAACTCATATTGCTTTTACTGGAGCTCGCTGGCTGTTCAAGATGCAACAAGATGCAATTCTAAAGAGATTTTTTCACTTTTTTAGGTGCAACTATTTGACGTTTTACGAATCATAATATCATAAAATAATAGCTAATTGGCCTTTAAATCAACGAGACCCGTCGAATGCACATGCATAAATAAATTATTATCGTTATGGTATCAAGTGCTTGCTTGTGACAGGTAATTAAGTCTTACGATGCAGGAGGTCTGACTTTAAGCCCCAGCCCTAGAGATGATGAACGATGGAAATGGAAACCCACACATAATCATCATAACAACGATTTATTGAGGAATAGCCTCTCTGGTTATCTGGTCAATAACTCACTATTTCATAGACTCCTGCAGTTTGTGGTGCACAATCTATTGTTCCCAACAAAAGAGAGGTAAACGATGAAAAGGAGGCTCAACTGATAGAAATATTTTATTTTAAATGTATTTTCTACAATCAGTGTTGGAGGTTTTTTTTTAGCGACGTAACTCATTTTGGTTATATTAAACAGAAAATGTGTGCACATACTTGGTTGGATTGCAGAATTGTCGGGAGAAGATCTTTGTGCATTTATCGTTCAATAGAAAGAGCCGAGTCAAGAGTTCAGCTGGACACGCAATAATTCAAAGTACTGCATGCTATTAAAGTTTGTTTACTGAACTTATCTAATTGAGCACCCAGCTGTGCTTCGTCATACCAAACTGGCTCATTTTCTGAATGCACCCAAAAATCTCTGTTTTTGTCTGGAGTCAACAGAACTAAATGTGCTGCTAAATCTGTGGGACTTCAAAGCTGTTTTTCTCTGCTCTCTTGCCAGGGTCATCACAGATAGCCAACTCCTATCTGCCTCCCCAGGCAAGACTTAGAGCTTTCACTGTTGGTTTGTGGTTAGAGTTCAAACTTGGCTTCAACATCCAGCAGACCAGCAGCAACAGAAGCAACTATACACACATGAGAGCCGAGGCAGAGAGAAAAATATGAAAAAGATATACATTGGCAAAACTGCCCTCAAAACACAGAGAAATGGTTGCAAACATCAGAAAAGAAGGTAAGATGAGTCAGTCTGGGGAGTGTTTCTAACTCTAAGCATCAGCCTCATTCATTCATTTTGACTAATAGAAATGGATTCTCATCGGGAGGCCATGACCATTAAAAATCCATTAAAAGCATAATGTTGCATCTATTCATTCCCATCATTCATCTCTATACCTCCTGTCTTGTATCAGCCGACATCTACATCTAGAGTGAAAAGTACATCTACAGTATTTAACCAACGACATCGTCTTATTCATCTGGACACAAATACATTGTTTATGTTTCTATAAAAGTCTGTTCAAATAAATATAAACTTTTGACTTCTCCACCTGTCTGTCAAACATTTACAAAAGAACATGTTTTTTCTTTGCCAGAGAGATTTCAAGACAAAATGCCTAAATGCTCCTTTTAGCAAACACATGATGAAAGTGGTATTATTCTGCACTTTCACCAATACATTTACATATTTTTCAAATTGTTTATTCATTCCTTTCAAATTTGATGCATATTTGTGCTGTTTTTGCACACGACTAGATGATTATTTACTACTCTAAAGTCAGGGTCTTGATTTTTTTAGCTGTTCAACCAACCCAGATATTAAAGTCCATCCTCCGTATTGATACAACACAGTCTGTACGTCTTTCTGTGAATACCATATTCTCCTTCTTCACTGCCGGCTTCCTAATTGAGGCTCTGGGCCGAGGTGCTCTTGGAGGTGCGCTCATTGCGCCTGCTGGTTGGCAGCATGAAACCTGTTCTGTGAGCCAAGTATCCATCAGTCTGGCAAAATGCTAAATCCCCCAGGGCTCACACAGCCCCTGCTCGCCATCACGAGCCTTCCAATATCCCCATTATTCCCTTAGTCATTCCCAGTTTGTGTGTTTTCATCCCCGACACTCAAACCTGCATCAAATGACCAACGTATTGTTCCCTTAGTGGGATGTTATTGCTGTTGATGAGGGTGGTTGTGTGGAATCAGTGCTATTGTGGCCTCTCCCTCACTTTCTCTAATGCTCTCTTTGTCTTTTCCATCCTCTTTTAAAGCTCACTCGCACACAAAATTGTGGCCCATTTTATATTTTCTTCTTCGATGAATCACCTATGTTCTGTGTCTGGGGGCAAAAACATCTTTTCCTATTCTTTCAGAGGTTCAATAGGGGGTTGTATAATAAAATTCACCAGTACACCTATGGGAGCTCCTTTCCCAGCTTTGCTTCCTGCCTGTGAATGGGAAATGATTAGTATTCATTCTCCATCCATCTCCTTCACCCGTTGGACTTGCTGCTTTCCCCCTGCCTTGGACCTCTCTCGCTTCAAACTGAATTACACTCGAGCGGCTCTTCATCCCAATACTTCGCCCTCTCTCACACAAACACATACGCTTTTTACTTTTCACTCTAATGGTTTTTCCTCTCTGTGTGTGTTTTCTCCACAATAAAAGTACAACAGTTTTGTGACCGTGTCCTCCTGTTTTTCTCTCTCCGCTGCACATTCAGCTCTTTCCACGACCACAAGGAGGACCTCCGTAAGCGACTGTCGTACACCACCCACAAACTAGAGATGGTGGAGACGGAGTTTGATTCCACTCGGCAGTACCTCGAGACAGAGCTGCGTCGGGCCCAGGAGGAACTGGAGAAATTTACAGAGAAACTACGCAGGTGTGTGAGCACATGTCCAGGACTCTGTGGGCAGCTTGCCGTTTTATTTCATGCAGAACTGTAACTTCCCCACCAGGAAGAAACCCAGCAAAGTCGTGTTGTGTCCACGAGGATATTAGGTGATGGATGAAGAGGGTTTTTTACATGCTGTAGCATGTCATTAAAGGCCATGACGGTGTGACTCGGCTCATTTGCAGTCCAGTATCCCAAGTACTTAAGTCCATATTGGTAGAATGCACACCTCCACCTCCTGCTGACACTCAGTCCAGGGTTGTGTGGGGGGGTCGTAAAAAGAGGATTCAATTCTGGATTGGTAGAACAAGCTTTTGGCTGCAGAGATGAGGCAGAGAAGGAGAAGAGAAGAGATTGATAGGCGAGCAGGTCATCAGCGTGTTTGGATTTTTGCCATTTCCTTTCCTATGCTCACATAGTGACTCTTTTGGCACGCATCGAGTAAGACAACATGGAGCCGGAGAGGACTTGCGGACTTGTATATAACAAGTCAAACAAACATAACACAGCATAACGACCATATACAAACAATCCGACTCAGAGAGAAAAGATCCAACAAAACATCATCGACCTAAATCATCATCCTCCATAATGAACTTGCTATAACAATAAAAAATATTAACAACTATTGTGCACTTACATCTTCGATGGTCCCTTGGCTATTTTTGTATCGTCAAGGTATCGGAAGCCCCAAATCTCCTTCTTTCTGTGGTTTTCTGGTTGGATAATTAACATGCATGTGCAATGCTGTTTAAATACACGTTGAATATTAACATTGCAGCAAGCAAACAACTACTGTCTATGTAAAGATAAAGTGGAGTAAAGTCTACCTGAGGAGAGAACAAAGTTGCTATCTAGTTGTTATCTGAGCATCTCCATGCTTTATTGACATATACACACTGCTGTGTGTGCTTCCAGTGCATGTTCGTGCATGTGAGCGTGACCCACTGGTTAGCTCTCGGACGTGTAGCACCCGCGCCCCGGTTCCCCGATAGTTCTGTCGGCCCTGTAGTTTGCACTGTGAGCTAAAATTGTGCTAAATAAATGATCCCAATCTGGAATCTTGCAACCTTATAAACTCATCCCTGAAGCATGGTAAGCGGACAGTGTGGTCACCTGGCGGAGGCGGGACCAGTCTTGACCGGAGTGTGATCGTCTTAGGCGGCGCACAAATGCCATCCTTTTTCGTTCTGATCGGCAGAACCTAATCCCAACCCTCTTGTCCTAATTTTAACCATCTGAATGATAGGCAGAGCTTGTTGAAGAAGGAAAGTGGTGCATGATAAACTCCGGTATTATGCTCCTCTTGAATAAGTAGCACTCAAGTTGTTGCTCATGATTGCTGGTTCTGTTTGTTCTCCATCAATCAGTGAACCATGTTTTTTTTTCCCAATGACACTCTTCTTCATTTACAAACTCCTTTGCCAGCTCGAATCTCTTTCAGGTCTTTGTTTCATTATTTGTCTGTGTTTCTTGTCTCCACTACCCACTCTCCATATCTGTCTGGTTAACATAGTCGTAAATGATGGTTTATCAACACTCTCTCAGGCCGGCTTCCTAATTTAAAAATGAAATACTGAACTGAGAGTTAAAGGATAAAAAAAACATCGGGAACAAGTGAACAAATAGAGAGTAGAGGTCCTGTTTCATTAACTTCACAAATGGGCTAAAGGTCTGCCAAAAAGCAATATGAGAGAATCAATAGGAGAAATACAAGAAACATCTTAGTCTTTAGCTGTAGTCAGTGCCAAGGGTCTGCTTATGTATGTTTTACTGACATCCTATCATAGAATATTAATAGTGTATATATTTGTTTATATATCTTATTTTCACTGTACGAACAGTAAAATACTCACGAATATAGTTTTCATGTGTCGTGAGTTATATTAAAATCGGGCCATAATGATTCTTCTCTGTTCTTGCAGGATCCAGAGTAGCTATGCAGCTCTTCAGAGGATCAACCAGGATTTGGAGGACAAGATGCACAGGACGGTAAGAGACTAAACCTGAGGTGTCTAAAACTGTCCGATCATTTTTAACCAAAAATTAAAACGACCTTAACCAAAATCATACCTTGTAATGTGAAAGTCAAGAGCAAGAAAATGTTTAAGTCACACATGTTGACTGATGATCAAATACAAAAACAGATGTTTTTATTTTTATCCAATTCAGCAACCTGAAATAATAATCATCAAAATCGTGTCATCCTCCAACCTTAATTGATATACGAGCATGCTTTATTTTGTGTTAGTTCAGTTTGATTAATCTGATTCATTTTCTTTTCATGAAAAACTCAAATTGTTGACATACTGTACCGTGACTTCAAAATGAGATTTTTCTAGCATATAAGACATTTGACAAGAAATTCAATGTTTATATGACATATAAGTGGCATACTATGCTAAGACATTTTTATGACATACTCCTTCACTATGATATTCTAATGATCTTTTTATAAAATGTAATACAATACCATAATGTAAGCTTGAAGACATAATTTACTTTCTTTACTCCCTCTTGTCTAAGAGTAACTATGACTACTATACTCGATGTTAACTGTTTAGCAGCAGAACCTCTCATCTTTCTCAAAGCAATTGCATGATCAGAGATAGGGAGCTCAATCAATGTCCATAGCAATTGCTCTTACCTGCCATGCAACCCTTGTTAGAAAACCAATACAGCTAACTGCTGGTCGCCTCAGCAGCAGCACATCAGGCCAGGGTCCCTGAGTGTTTCCCCCCACAGCCTGCGCTTTAGTATTTATCAGCCAGCAGAATAGGAGTCGGCTTCAGAGCAAGGTCCGACCTTATGTTTTACAGTATCTTGATTAAAGTGGATCGTAATCTCATCAGAAGTTTGCTCTATGAGGCTTTTCTGCCGGCATACACACTGATGTGAAAGCACTACGTGAAGTTGTTGTTGAACCACCAGCAAGTTGCAAGAATATTGATGGCAAGCTGATATAAAAAGGCATTAGCTGATTTGCATGGTGCATTCTACCTTACCGTCCATTTCTATTAACAATGTCAAAAGGTGTTCATTCATTCATCGATCATTCGACATGTCAGGATATGCATGCTGATTCACTACGATGCAAAGAATTAGATTCTAAGATTACTGCCACTCACATATTTGTAGAAATGTATAGTCAGGAGCCAGGAGACGACTAGCTTAGCTTAGCATTAAGACTGCAACATTAAAATGTAATCAGATGTTGTGATTAATACATGATTGCCTAGTCCTTGAACATAATACAAGTCTCACATTTAAAAAAATCTACTACTGTACCTCCACATTTTTTCCAAAACATATATTCACAATCCGTAGACTGTGGAAAGGTATTTTTACCATGACATGTTTACGACATATTATATCGTGACATAGTAATTGATACACTACTTGAGACTGTATTACAAAAAGATACCACTATAGGTCATTTATAATTTGGGTGCACTGACCCTTTAAAGTGAGCACACATGCTATTGTGAATAGCTGGATTTTGATTTGCAGTGGATAATAGAGATTTGCTGGATGAATTCCACCGTGTACTCATGCATGGTGGTGGATCAGTGAGGCGTGCAAATTGTAATAAATCAATCAAGACATGAAATATCATGCTGTATGTTCCAAAGAAAGCCACTCAGAACAGCATCTGTATTTGCAGTATTAATTATTTGTGATAGTCCAATGTAATATGTCTTGCTTTGCCATATCATGAATACACTGAAGCCCTAAAATGGATTATTTCTCCCATGAAGTACAAACGGATCATTCTATTCTAGTCGTGTGAAAATTATTTTGAAAACTTTTGTCATTCAAAGGGACTGTCTGTCTGACAGAGAGCCTTGTTGTAGCAAATCAGTCTTCATGGCAGGAGACAGTATGGGATTTTATTTGTATTTTTTTAGGCAGAGCTCATTGGGATTGCCATTTCTTTTGATGGCATGTCATGCAGTGACATTTCAAGGGGGAAATATGTTCCTTTGTTGAAGACTGTCCAGGAAGGCAGGCGGTGACAAAAGCAGCTCAAATCAAACCAGACATGTAATTAAAACTTCTGAAAGGCCCGAACTTACAAGGTCAACTGAAAAAACATGAAGAATATGATTATTTCATGAAGAGCAAAGTAAGTGATTAAGCACCTGAAAGAACTGACAGATGCACACTGTGATGACTTTGGAGTGACTGCCTGAGTTTGGATCTCTGGATAAACAGTGTTGCAGATTAAGCTGTTTGTAAAGATGAGACCAAAGAAATGTTCCTGAAATATAACTCTGGCAATGTGACTGATTAGTTATAGCTTGGTGCCTGTGAGACTGTTTTATAAGATACAAATTAATCTTGGAGCCTCTTCTGAAGTAGTGCTGATGCAAGCAGGAAGGACATATTTGAATATAACTGTTAGTCAGGTAGTCATTTGTTCTCTTTCCCATAATATATTTGAATAAATGCAATAAAGTCATGAACTAAAGGTAAAGACACTATAATTACTACTCTTACTTCTCGTTATGTAATAGGCGATTCTATATGATATATATATACGTTTTAATGATATTTATTATCTTTATTTTGTCCAAAATGTTGGACTGTAGTGATTCAGGAGCTGTCCGGGGTGCTGGCCATGGGACTGGCAGGAAATATAAGCCTCACTCAATGCCTGTCCTCCTAATAAGGGTAAAGTCCACTCCAGCAGGGAGTCACAATAATTCACTTGACATTCAGGAAATATTGTAATTCATAAAGGAGATGCAGCTATTGATTAGAGATCCCTCTTAAAGCAAGAAACAGACGCAACGAAAACATCAAGTTAGCATTCAAAAACATTAAAACTCATAGCCAGTGGAAAGTAACTAAGTACATTTAGTGCAATTGTTAGGTATTTGTCCATTATACTGCTCTAATAACTTGCTTTACTTTGCAGATTTAACTATTATGTGTGCATATATGCATAGGCAAATTGATCCATAAACACGTACATCTGCTTGATTACAATACTATTTATTAAAAGTTGATATACTGTTATGAATGGCAAATAGTTTTGCTGAAAATGGTTTAACCTTTTTTTTGTTATTGTCATTTTTAAGTTTGCTATTCAAAGCATCTCCCGAAGTGCCAGCATGGTCAACTTCTGCTCTCGGTATGCAGTACATTCCTCTCCGGATGTATTAATCTATTCCCTTTCAAAATCCTCACAATTATTTATGTGTTTATTTCTGAAACACAGATACGCGGTCTAATCTCTGGGGTCCTCTGATTGGTTCTTTCTTTGCCAAGCCTATATGAAGGAACATTAAGATGATCAATACTATTTGATTCAGGATCGATGCATTTTAGCTGCATAGTTTATCAGACATGAACACTACAGACATCTAAATCTAAAACAGGGAATCATGGAATATGTGCGAGAGGGATGAATAGACTGGAGGAGACGTCTGAAAATATGAACACAATAAGTTTGGTTCAATAAGGAGTGTAGTTGGTGAACACAGTAGTTATAAAAAGAGAATATTTTAGTTGTCTTGTTTTGTTAAAGAATGCTCAAATAATAATAGCTTCTACATGTGTTTTCCAATGTGAAAGGATGAATCGTAGCTTGTGCTGAGCAAAGAACCTGTTGTGTCTGTGTATGAATGTGTTGCTGTATGATCTTCATCGATGCCTGCAGTGCATTAATTGGTGCCTTTAACACGACACTCGTCAATTATAACTCTTCAATAAAAAGTTGTTTAATACACATGGGAGAGTATCACCCCAGTGAAACGCAACAGATGTCACACACATAATAATTTACTCTGCATTTCTCAGGAGCAGAGAAACAGCAGCTGAGATGAAAATTAAAAATTGTGCAACTATTGGGACTAATTAAAAACCTTGTTGTTCCCACACATTTAACAAAGATTGTGTTGTTAGAAAACAATATGTTTGATAACATATGTATTGGAGATACAGTGGCTGTAAAGATGGATGGCTCACCATTACTTTAATTAATTATCGGTCTGTTTTGTCATGAATATTTTACACATGAGAAAGGTCTATTGAGTTGTTAAAGAAAACTTCAAATTTCGAGCTAACACAACTCAAAGCATATTATTTTCCCTCTCGTGTTTTTAAGACTTTCTCTCCTGCCACCAGCGTGGCCATTGAGGTCTTGGCCGACTTTCTCTTTGGTTTCTTTACATTTTTTACTCACAATATTTAAATGTATCTGCTTTATTCAGGAAGGATATTTGGTGTCAGCATTACTTGGTTAGAACATTTGATTTATTTAAAGTAAATAAGTTTAAAGTAAGATTGTATTTACTGGAGTGGAGTTGTTCAGTAATTGCATCTCATGGGATCTCGGCATCATTTGTTGTGCAGTGAAAAGGCTGAATCTCCAGCAGAATACTTAAATCAAATTGGGAACGACTAAGAAAAACTGACATATTTTTCACTTTTTATACAATATGCTCTCAATTTAACACAAGTTTTGATCAATAATTGGATCTAAAAGTTTAGTTTTTTCTTAGTTTTTGTTATTATGGTTTTATTCCATTACATATCTGCATACAGCAGAGAACTGGCTCTTGTGTTAGCTCAGTCAGGATTTCAATGTGTGTTCAAATGCCACGGCCATCTAGTTGCTCAGTAATTAAGAGAAACTTACACATTTGTATGATCAAAAGACAAAAACAGATTGGATTGAGTCTCAGAACTACAGTGTGGTGGGAAACAATATCCCTGCATGTCTACTGGGTCAATCTCCATAAGATCAGATAGTCAAAATGTGTATATTAATTTTCCTCGATGCCGTTATGTGTGGCAGCAACTGATAAGAGCGTCTTGGTGACAGCCTGAGTACCCGACACAAGGTGACGATAGGAGATAGCAAAAGTCAGTGTGCACAGCTGTGATTCTTCCACTGGCAATGAAGCTGTAATTAAAATTACACTTCCTCCCTCTCTCCAAAGTACAGTACAAGATCATGTTCATCATATTGGGGCTACAAAGACTGTTCATTTTTTATCTAAAAACACTGGTTCTCGTTTTGCCTTAAAACATGCGTAAGTATCAGTCTGTAAGAAGATCTGAGAGATTACTGGATACATCAAAGTGTTCAAAGTCAGGAGCTAAAGGAAAAAGCTGCTCAAAGTGGCAAATTATTGTTAAAAATGTGCAACATGGTTTTCACATTTCTTTTGCCGTTATAGGGTCAATTTTGCTGGCATCACACTCAACGTTACTACATGTTTTAAAAGCCTTTTTTTCTAGAGGGATTTTTGAGATAAGAAGAAACAGATATTAAAGCTGAACCTGCTTGATGTTTTATGGGGGGATTAATAAGCAGAACGTCTTTCGCCTTTTACTAATATAAAAGGTGCGCTATAAAATATTTTGACAACCCTTACCCTCACAAACCTTTTTGCCTGCAAACCAGAAGTCAAAACCAACAAACCCAAAAGGGTATTATTGTGTTGTAGTTTTTGCCTATTGCAATGTAATAATACCATTTTATGTCAAGATAATTGCTGAGGTTTTGGATGGTGGGTCAATAAATAACTACAGGTTCTTTTAAAGCAACATTAATCAATATATTTACATTAATAATGAATAAAATTACTATACATGAATGAATTATGACTCAACTTTGCTCCAACAGCACAGAGTATTAATGTCTTTTAGCTCGTTGCTTTGTTTTCACTTTTTAGATTCAATCTCATCAGCGTAATTTGGTGAGCATAGTGGAGCATGCAGCTCAAGACAGATATTTCATCCATAATTTAGTGAACCCAAAACCAAACTAAAATGAGATTAAATATTGGACTTGCATTCACCAGGTGGACACAAACAAGACTCCAAATGAAGGGCAAAGCATGTCTGTTGGGGTGTAAATAGGAAACTAATTGCTAACAAATTAGCCATACTAATGTAATAAGGGGATAATATGTGAATTCATGCGAACAACTTGTTCTCCTGCCCCAATGTGCCCAAAATTTAATACTGGTTTAAGTAAGATTTGTATTCAGGTCAACGACTTTTGTTCTGTTGGAAGATCTGCTGCAAAAATAAAGTGATTGATGTAAAGGTGTAACTTGTCATCTGTGGATTTATTCATGTTAACTTTATATTATTGATGTCCAATGTTGCCTTTATGACATCATTTAATATTAGTTGTTTTATTTTACGTCACTCTTGTTAATACGGCATGAAACATATATTTCACATTACAAAACTATTATGTATATTAATATCTGGATGAGGAATTGTCTTTGATCAAAGACAGAATGGGCAACAATTACATATCTGGACTAGTGTCCTAATGTGGTCATCTCCACTACAGCATCAGAAAATGTGAATATAAATGCAGAGTAATGAGCTGGAGAAAGAGTGCCAGGAAGCTGCATGTCCCAACAGCTGATTAATGAGATCCTAACAGAATTTAAATATCAATGCTGGCCTTTTGCTTCAACTGACATTAATTGCCACCTATTAGATTGGCTCTGCACCCCTGTATTTAAAAAACAATCACCGCCATTGAGAGATTAGAGGAGAGAAGGGTAGGAGGCCAAGCGAGTGCTCAAAGCTGTGCCATTTGTCAGCTGGCGCTGGGTGGCAGTTTTCACGATTATTAGTGTGTGATTTTGTGTGTGTGTGTGTGTGTGTGTGTGTGTGTGTGTGTGTGTGTGTGTGACAGAGAGAACATTGTTTTTTTAGCCCACAGGAACCACTACTCCATGGCTCCTACAGAAGCTGCAGCTTACAGTGTAAAGATGTGGTACAGAATAATTTCCACATGTTAAAAATGGAAATAGTTCATCCTCTATGAACAAGGAATGTGTACCGAATCAATCTGTCTCATTAGTTTTATGTGTGTAACTATGACTTTTAGGCTGATACGGCTAGATGAGGTCTGGACCACCAGAATCATGAGGGCTAATCTTTAGGGAACCATGAACGTTGATGTTGAACTGCATGACAGTGTGGCAGACAGTTGTCAAGATTAAAGTGGGCAGACAGAAAGATAAAGGAGCCAACAAGATGACATTGCCATCATTAGACTCTACTTTACTGGGGCTGAAATGTCACTCCAGCGCAGTCATTTTGCATTTCTTTGACAGTATTTACTGAAAATGCAAAGAGTGTTTCATTTGTCTTTCTCACTCGCTCCCACTTTGTTTTCCTCTCTCCTTTATCCCCCCCTCTACTTGTCTATCTCCCAGAGTAATTGATATGATATGAGCGCTGGCAAGTGTAATCTTCTTTTAATTAAGACCTGCTGCTGGCTCCGTCTTCAGACTGATAGTGATTTACGGCTCTCGTTCTCTCATTTTTCTTCTCCTCCTCTATCATCTTTTTTTCCTTCAGTTTCTCCTCCAACTTTGGCTCCCTCATCTTTCTCTCGTTATCGCAATTCTTTGCGCTCTAACCTTTTACCTCCTGCCCCTCCACCCACTCATCATCTATTCAGTCAACCTCTAATTTTGAACAAAACAAAGCAAGATAAAAAAAAGGTTGGTTTTTTTAATGTTTTTTTGTTTTTCAATTTCTCGTCTCCCTTGTCAATTATCTCTCTTACACTGCAGTCCCAGCACCATGAAGAGGAAAAGAGGGGCCTCAGTCGGGAAATCCTCCTCCTCAACAGCCACCTCATGGATGCGAAGATCACAATCAATAAACTCAGAGAGGACAACGTGAGTACCCAGAGCTGCATATGTAATATAAGCTTCACCTGACATCACTGTCAGCGTTTTGCTTACTCGAACACAATGAAAGTTCAATTGAAGACATGCCCAAATCATATTCCACCTTCAACCCCACAAATTCGGCAGTAGTCTGGGGCATTATGGGCCACATAGATTTGGGGCCCTGGGACAGCTGCTGTCCTTGCCTGGTCTGGTAATCCAGCTTTCTTAGCACCTCTTCAACTCCGACAACTCTTCAAAAAGCTGACAGAAACTTTCTCTTGCCACATTTCCAGCCTTCTCTGAGATCTTACTTTTGCTTAAAGACTCATATCCACAACATTTTTGCAACATGCTGGATATTTGTGCTTTAGGGAGCCACAGCAGATAGAGGAATTAACTCTAAGCCACTGGGTGTTTTATAGTGATTATACCAAAATCAATGGGCATCCTCAGGGCGGCTAGAATTTGGAGCCGAAGCTGCAGGGATCTGAGCTCAGGGGCATGTGGCAATCTGTTTTTTCAATGGGGGCTTCAGGTTAGGTTAGATTTTCTTTCTTTGGTCTATGTGGCAATTTTTTAGCACTTCTGAGCTGTAGAGTATTTTGACAATCCCCCCCTGATCGGGTCAGGCTGATTGGAGTCAAGGTTCATTTAGAATGGGAGGATAATTTGTCCCATAAGAGCCAGAGGCAAGGCCGGCCTTTCCTCCAGAGAGCAAGCTTTGAATTTACTACTTATAACATGGGATGCATTGTTTTTTTAAAGACCATAAAGAGATACAAAACGACCACAAGGAGATGCAAAATTCCACAAAGAGAATCCAAACGACCACAAAGAGAGTAAAAATTACCACAAAGCGAACACAAGAAACTGCAAACGTGACTACAAAGAGACATTAAGACTACAGCACAAAACATCTGCAGCCTGCTGTAGTCTCGCTCACTTGTTTTAGAGATAGTCCCATCATTGCCCATGCTAATTAAAGGGTATCTGACTGCACACACACCAGATCTAAACAAAGCCACAATATACTTGGATTACTCTATTCACAGTCATCTAAAATATATACATTATATTAAGAAACATTTTAAGACCTCACAAAAACTGTCTCGACATCAGCTGGTGAATGACATTCCCAGCAAACCAGACCACACAACTCTTACTAACTATGACATCACCAAGGTCCCAGCGGTTTATTTGACACGTCCACAGAAACTACAGGGAGTCCAAATGTCGTCAGTCGACAAAAATAAAATAAATAGTGATTCAAAAAGCGGTCAGTGTTAACAGGTGAGGGAGTTGAAACTGTCAAAGGGATGGCTATGAGGTTATGGGAAGTATTGTCAGGGCTGTGTGGTAATAAAGGCTCAGGGAGGCTAAAGTGCAGCAAAAGCTGGCTTTTATAAGAGGATGGATTTCACAGAAGAGGGAGGGTAAGAGGAAGTGAACTTAGCCAGATAACCACCAACACAAAAACATGTATTCAGAAAATCAGAAAACAGTTCCACTGAGCAACTGCTGTGGCAATGGATCACCCTCCTTTGCTCTAAAATTTAAAGTAAAAATAAAGAAAATCATCTTTAATCAATATTGCTGCATAGCTTCTGGAGGTTGGAATGTGCAGATATGCATAAGAAAATTAGCGAAGACTGTACAGAGCCAATATACTACACATGAAAAGTTAGTATTATGATCCCTTAATGTACAATCTCGTGAAATAATATGGTCAAGGTGAAAAATATGAGTTGACTAATTATATTCCACCAGCTTCAATAGAAGAATTTGTTCCTTTTATTTGACGGATACTTCTCCCAATTTTCTAATGGAATACAAATTGTGTACAATGTATTATACGTTATCCTGTAAATGTCTTATTATTACATCATATATGTGTACATATGTGTCTATGTTTATTATATGTGTTGCTATAGTACCACAGTTACAATATATTACTGTATCCGAAAATTATTTCCCCCAAAAGTCTCCCATAATTACACAATAATTAACCTACAATTAGAAGCCTGTATTGTAAAGTGAACACACAATTTAAATTGGTTAAAAGCTTACTTGAACTACACTGGCTGCCAATAGTAACAAGAATGAATATGGTGACAGAGGATAATCTTTCTGCCTCTTACAGGACGTGTATAGAAAAGACTGCAACTTGGCCGCCCAGCTGCTGCAAGGCTCCAAGTCTCACTACAGAGCACACAAGATGTCTGAGGTGAGCTCCCCAACACTGCTGCAACTGCATCCATGAGTAAATTCAATTCTGTACTGCAATAATAATAATGTTTGCATACCGTGGGACTAAAAAATTAACCATTTAGACAAATTACTTGAATAGATTTACTTGTTTTACCAAATAAGACAAGATAGAATTATTATTGTTATACTTCCTCCACAATAGCAGAAGGCTGAACACGGTTCAGAATAAGCAGCGTGATTAGAACTGTTAGTTAGCTTTATTATGGAAATTCAGGGCTTTTAGTCAACCGCTACAGCTCTGAGTTTGATGGATGAAACTACATCATCCATCACTGAACTGTATACAGTTTAGCAGAACACTATTAGTCTGCTAATGAACTAGTCTTAGTGCATTATTTCTGTGATGGAGAGAGGTTGTGTAAGTGTACCCTTTAGCCTTGGTGAAGGGTTTTCACAATAAGATGGAGGCACAGTGCTCAAAGCCTCTTTGGTGGGATTGATGAAGGTCTGCTGGCTGAAGGGCCATCTGTCTGCACCCCGGCTTTGCATAATGAATAAAAGAAATTCTGGCCTGAGATGACACCTGATGCACAAAAGAATAAAACTTATACTTTTCAAAAGGGCTGATAACAAAAATACATATTTTGATATTTATATATTCTTCGGATCTCATATCATTTCAGATAAGAAATGGAACAATTCAACTTCAAAAACCTCTAAAAAAATATGTTTTAGTGATGGACAAGAAGGAAGACTGAAGGTTATTCGTACTAGCTTATACCAACACGATGTAACCTTAGAAGAGCAGCAGCCACTGTGGCAATACGTGACGATTATGGGATGACACTAAGTCAGTGGTTCTCAACTGGTCTGTCTGTGGGACACACCATCACTCGTGGAGGACAATTTTAAACGGAGGAAAATTTCAAACTTCTCAATCTGATTTAATAAAAGGATGGTTCAATTTGAACCTGAGATAGTACAGAACATCACAGTATGAATGCAAAAACACACACTGCATACGTGCCTTATGAAATCATTTACAGACAGTTGCGGTAATTAACAAGGGGCAGAGGCTCGGCAAAAAGTCAATTGAGGAGGAGTGCATTTTACATGGTCTCACTTTCAATAAAATAACGTGGTTATAAAACATGGAAATGTAAAACTTACTCCATTAGTAGAGTATTTTGAAGAAAGAGCTTTTACAGAGTGACTGAATTACCAGAATGACTAAAACAATAAGTGCCAGTTCCATCACCATTCAACCACTTATTTCCGTAAATGGAACAAGACCTGCAGACGTGTATGCTTTCACGTGGATTAAAACTGTGTGACTGTTAATTAAGATTTGCCTCAGATAGCAGCTAATGCTGAGCTAGCTCACTTGGCACACACACACTGTATATGTGCTCCCCCTCCACAGCCTCACCTACTTTCCATCTTTATTCCCTCTGGGAGAGGCAGTGCTAAAAATAGCTCAGACTTAAAAGATGCAGGTTATTTTAATGCAGAGGCAAGTTTCTATTTCTTAACAAAGCCAAGTCAGTATTTTATCTTTTTTTTTCTATTCCCAGCTGGAGACCCCGAGCACTAGTTTAATTTGAATCTAAGCCGTTCCCTGTGGAAATGATGTGTTTGATGGTAGACGGAAGAAAGAGGGAGAGAGGAGGAATGAAGGCCTCTTGGTCAATGAAGGCATTGGAGCAAGAGGAGAAAGATGAAAGGATAAAGAAAGGGATGAGAAAAGAGAGAACTCAGTGTGGCAGAACATACTGATCCCGACCAGCTTTAATAGGCACAAAGAAACCAGTTCGTAATTGACAGGAACACTTTTCTCAAACATTACCCAATCAAACGGGTAATGTGTCTGTCTGTGTTTGCGAGAGTGAGGCAAGAGAGGAAGAGAGAGACAGAGAAACAGATGGAAGAGAGAACAACACAGAATTATTTGGAAAGACAAAAAAAGTGTCCAAAAAATGTGTTCAATGTAATCATTTTCCTATTACAACAGGAAACAGAAAATTATTTTGAAAAAAAGATTTTGTTTTTGGAAAAGGAAAGCAGAAAACAATTAAATACAAAAAGCGTTTGTTCAGCAATTTTCTGACAAGTTCATTAAAGGGGCCAAGAAGTGCAATTCCTCTGAGATAAACTAACTGTGTGAGCTTTGAATTTCTTTCTAAACTAGAACTATGGATTAAAATCCTTGAGGAAAGACTCTAAACATAGCTTCTGTGCAGATGCAGAATGCATGTTTAAGGAAAAGATTCAAGTTGATTCTATAAATAATTAAGGAAGTTTTTGAGAGATAATTTTTTGGCTAGATTTAAAGACTGGCTCAGCAGCTGTCACAAACAAATCTATACAGTGTATATATTTTTGTTTTTATTTCCCAGCTTCATGTAGCTTCTTTTGTCCCTTTCTTTTTCTGTTGTAGCTTCCGCCAGATTTCCAGGAACGCATCAGTTCCCACTTGGAGAAACATAATCGGGGTAGCGGAGCCACCATAGCAATGTGCCACTCCAACTACTCTGACGCTGTGCCCGCAACCGTAATTGCCAAAGTCCTGGCAAAGCCTGAACCTGGAAGCAGTTGCCCTGTAACACGCTCACCCAGCCCGCAGCCACAGGATGGAGACTTTCTTGCAGCAAGGGGAAGCACTGATCACCTGAACCGTCGCATTTCATATAAAACATCTGACCTGTACTGCAGCGACACAGCCCTCTACTGTCCTGAACGATGGCAAGATACGGAGCGCAGGCAGAGCGTTGACCTCCACGGCAACGGTTTGCTCCAGCTACACGCCCAAAACTCCACTGACAGCAACCCGGATGAAGAGGCCTACCAATCTGGAAGTTTCTCCCACCATGAGCCTCCATCCTCCTTCCACCATCACGATGACTTTGGCACTGGTAGCCTCCCTGCCTCTAGTTCCTACTCTAGCTTCAGCCTTGCATCGGATGAGAAGGGAGGAGTTGTTAGTAGTGGTGGTGGTTGTGGGCGCACTGCCAGCAGCACCTTATCCTCTTCCCACCAAGGTCTCTACATGGACTGGCGAGATGGTGGCAGTGGGGACTATGAGCGCAAAAGCATGTCCTCTTATGATAAAGACAGTCTAAGCTTCCAGAAGTCTCTCAGCATCCAGCATATGGTGGCCCCCAGGAGTCCACAGAAGGGCAATTCAGCGGCGTACACAAGGACTGCTTCATGCTTCAGTGAACCATACCATTCCAGCACTCCTCGTCTGGCCTCCTCTCACAGCATGGGCTCCACAATTGGACTGGGCCCGGCTCGTGGAGGAGCTCTGGACAGCCGAAGTGACATCCAGGTCACTGAGGACGACCTGAGCAACCGCTGGAGACAGCTCAGTGTAGAAGACATCAACACGTTCTCGTCTTCTTACCGTGATCTCACAGGGCGTGCCTCTCCGTACAGTTTCTCTGAGCGCCACTTTGCCATGGGCCCTTCCAGTAAGGCGAAGGGGTCTCTCTACAGCAGCTTCCAAGAAGGAGATGACATCTTCCACAGCCGTGTGCTGGACCAGTGTTTTGGTGTTGGTCCGCCGTCACCCAGCCGCAGTCAGAAACCTATAGAGCATCGGAAGCAGGAGAAGACTTCCGCGCTGTATAGAGCCAAGGAGGACAGTCAGGACTCTGAGTGTAGTTTGTTCCTCTCGGGGAGCTCTAAAGAGAAGGAGACTGGTGGAGGAGCAACGGCAGCAAGCAGTGCCAAGAAGGACTACGTGAATCTGAACGCAGATAGCTCTTCCGAGTCCTTACACCAAAGCTCCCTGGAAGCCTCAAGTCTTCAACACTACCCCAGCCCCAGGCCGAGTGTTCGGCCTCGCCCGAGCTCCAGCTCTGCTCTCAGTGTTGGTCCCGCACTCCCAAAGAAGTCCTCTCCAAGATACCAAAAATTTGGCAGCACAGGATTGACGAGGAAGGACAGTTTGACCAAGGCACAGCTCTACGGTACACTGCTGAACTGAGCAGAGAGGGAGAGAGCTTTTCATTTTATGCATGATGATGATGATGAACTTACTGTACTGTTCTGTACCGTATGTGTAAAAAGATCCTTGCACCAAACACATACAGTATGTGGTGTGATTGGGTATTAAGCTGTTGTTGTTTTATGTATCTTTTAGTCAAGGCACGTTTCTGGCAGTCTGCAACACTTTTTCTATTGTGTGTCATGATACGGTGTAGCTACCTGACACCAGCAATTCTGTATGTTTTTATTTGATGATTATTAGAGCTAGTGCGATCGGGGGAAACTACAAAAACAGACCGAGCTACATGAACATACTGTGCAATTTGCTCTTTTTTGTGTTAAGTACTGTTAGTAAAACCAGCGAAAGACCATTAGTGGTAGTGGATCCTGCTGACTCCAAGCTGTTAAAAATATTTACTCTTTTGTCTGAAACCATATGCATGTTATATATAATGCAGAAATAAGATGGAAAAACTAATTTCCTGCTTAATTATTCAACATAGCAACCTTATCTGTAATCGCCACTGACTAAAACGGATGTTTTATTTCCGTTTCCAAATTGGCTACACAAGAGATTTTATGTAAAAGCTTTGTAATATTTATAGCAATACACTTAATTTAGACGGTGAGAACTCCTTTCTGACGCTATCGTTCCCACTTTTTTATTTGAAACTCCAAATCTCTATATATCATTTTGAATAAATACAATTACAATATGTTGCCAGGTGAACAAAAACTAATGAAATATACACATAGTAGAAATTGTTAAATAGAATTGCAGGATTTTTTGCTAGAATTTTTCTTATTTTTGTATTAAAGAGGCTGCACAGTAGCTACCCTCATACCAGGACACCTGTGAAATTGCCTTAAACCAGTTCAGGGGACAGAATGGTCTCCATTACAACAACTTTGTACATACTGTATTATCTGATGTATTGTTACTGTACGTATACCCTACTGTTAAAGTGTGTGCTCTTCCTGTTAGACATTACACACACAATGCCAGTTTCTAGACTGGGGATATTTTTCAGTGGAGATCTCCATTGTAATTTGTTTTTAGTGAAAGACAAAAGAAGCGGAATCCCCGTCTGATAATCTGGTCCACGCAGTCAAATTTCTACATCGACACAAACTCTTAAACACTGTTGGCACCAGTTGCACAAACCAAAACAAGTCAGTGCTGGCTGGTCTCGCTTTTGAGAGACGTTACTGAGACGGTACTAAGAAACGACTGATTAAAGACAAAATGTACAGTCAGTGTTTTGTTTTTAAACCAGCATGCTAAATTCGACTATTATAGGGAGAACACTGTGAAAATAGGCACAGCATGTATATATGCTTACATAGAAAGCGGCAAAGACATGCTGCCCCGTTGGAGAATTTCAACGATGATAATAAGCCTTATGATAAAGAAAGAATTGCAGAGAGGTCGTCCTGCTGGCCCACAATCATGCTACCATCTGCTACAGTTAGCTGTATGGATGGGGACAATGTTCCAACATCTGTGCACCCTTTGGCATGATAGTTCTTCGAAGGATTTCTTCCTGCCTGCGTAGCTCTATAGATCTGGGAGGAATGGTGAAAGGGATAAGATAAATAGTCAGAACTATGCTTTGCCCTCCAGCAGCCTCATATAGATTCTTCTGGAAGGCCAAGCTTCTTTCTATCCCATCCCTGCAGGAAACTGGCTTTAAGGCTGTTTTTTTTTTAAGATTTAAAAACTGGATCTCTTTTTTTGACCTGGCATGTTATGAAGGGGAAATTACGCCACAAAAAGTCTCCAATTATAGTCCTATTTCATACTGTGTATAGGTAATAAATGTAACGAATGTACAGCGGGATTGAGAGAATATATGGTTATTTTTGTTGTGGACATAATGTATAAAAAGAGATATAGAAAATACTTCCACCATTATTATTACACTATGACTATTTTATATCCAGTTTTAGTTGTTGATATATTTATTGAATGTTTTGACCCTGAATGAAGAGGCTGAAGCGTTTCTGTCCTGTTCTACCTCCAGCCCCGTTCCAGGAACAACAGGCCAGCCGTCTAAATGTCATGTTTGTCTGTCTAATGCATGGTTATATATTTTTGATGTATGTTTATTTACTTAATAAAGATGAGTGTTTGGAAATACATCATTGACTTCCAGGGATATTGTTTTGCACTAATTATTTCTGAAGATTCCAATTGACTTCCTCAACTGATTGTAGTCACTCCTATGTGTATTCATTATATTTGCTAATCGGCTTTGAGAAGCCGCAATTCAGCTTTTGTGTTATCCTGTCAAAAGTTCTATTTTTGTGGTCCTCAAGATCACGTTCATTTCAACCTTGTAAAGGTTAGCGTTTTCCAGACAGCACACCTTAGCTTAGTTTGGTTTACGTTTTTTGTTTAGTTTGTGTTGTCGTTTGCCATTTCTCAACATATTATTTCCGTTTGGACAAGGTTCTGTTGAACTTTTTTCTTTTAATCAAATGACAGTGAGAGGCTTTTCGGAAATTGCCAGATTTACAGATGTTTAAGCTAAACAAATGCGTTGATTGATCACCTGATAGGAAATTCAGGATCCATTTTGGAAATTCCTAGAAAAACCTTTATGATTTTGGCATGGAATTTCACTGACGTTTTTTCCTCACTGTCCTCGACACCCACTGTGACAGGACTTAACACACATTTGTCAATATAATGGTTAACTTGAAGATTTATGTGGTTAAGTTTAAAGTTTGGTTACCTGCCTGTTTAACATCAAAGAGGCAAAACCCTATTCAAATCATCTTCTGTCCTAAAATGCTCCCCAACGTTCACCCTGGTTTCTGCCTTTGCTGGTCCTGGACTTTATCTTACATCTTCAATTTGTTTTAATGTTGACATCTTCCATATTGAAAGTGCTAGCCAGCCCAAAAACACATAAGAATCACAAACAGCGGTAGCTACGCCACTAAAAACATGCAAATTAGCATTTGCCACAAATTACTTGATGGTCATTTAATAATGTTAATTGAACTATTAACTACAGTATTCACAAGCACAGCGGCTAGAGAAAGGACTGAGCTATTAGAATTGAAAGTGTACTTTAAGGACTGTTTTGCTATATGCTGAATAAAGATCATAAGCGTCTGTCTGCACTTTGCTGCTCTGTTGTTGACTGGTAGGATTTTGGATGAATCTAGCAATGTTTTGACAGATGTCTGCATATTTTCTCTAGTTTTGTAGTTGTCGCTGTGTGATTATTTAAGCTGTCAGTGTGAAAATAAAATGTCTTTATCAGAGCAGTGAGAACAAAAAGGCACAGAGGAAAGTGATGTGTATGTGGAATGAAAAACACTTCTGATGAAAAAAAGGCCTTAAGAGATTTTTATTTTGACAAAAACTTCAAGAAGAAGATGCTGAAGCCCGTGACTGTTTTTAGAGTCAAAGCTGATCATAAAACTCATTAAAGGTGTGTGTGTGTGTGTGTGTGTGTGTGTGTGTGTGTGTGTGTGTGTGTGTGCGTGTACCTACATACACTGTCTGTGAGGATGTTAAAACAACTGGACAAATAAGAATTACATGCTTACAATAACATTTACATCATAATTTGTTTTGCCACGTTCTCATCATCTCATGCACAGAGATTATGAGAGATAAAGTCTGGAAGATGAATGTGCACACAAGGTTCCCCTTTAATAAAATCCTCTTGGTCTTTTTCAGTCCATAATTACTTGTTCACTCAGTCCTTAGTGCCAGACCTTGATCTCACCGGCCCAGTCGCAGGTGGCCGCAGTGGAAGGCAGAATGGGATGCTGAGAAACACACAGGCAGGGCTGGCCGTGGGCGTGGAGAGTGTGCAGAATACGAGCATGGTGGTAATCGTAGAAGTAAGCGGAGCCGGTGGAGCTTCCTGAGGCTAGGATGGTTCCATCCAGGGAAAACTCACACTGCACCGCGTATCCCTCAACCTAGAACGAGAACGTACTGCATGTGTCAATTACAATGCGTAGGCCTTCCACCTGCATATTTGCTGGGTTGTAATCCAGTTAATAACAGGTTTGGGCAGCCTAAATGTTAGAATAGCGGGCATGTGTTCTTTAACATCTCTGGTTGTATATTAGTAGTCTGTTTAATTTCATTCTGATCTGGATATTTAATCTTTTAAATGGTTTCTCAATTGAATTTCTGGAAAGGTTTACTATACCACAAATCAGTGAATAAAATTGAAAAACTGAAATGACTCACGAGTTTGCCACACTGTTGAGCATCATTGTATAGAAATAAATGCAGTCTCCTTTTAAAGATCAACAGTAGTATAATAATACAAGTCGCTTTACGTGCAACTCGTAGGATGACGTAAAATTACTCTGACCATGAGATCTATAAGTTTATATCAGTCTATATTAGCTATATAACAGTTTCATGCCCATGTGTGGTCTGTACTGTACTAATGGAAATATAGAATGTCACAGAAAAAGACTGTATTGTAGTTTTAGAAGATAACCGCTTGGTTTGTCTAACTCACAATGCTACTCTATCTTTTCTCTTATCCTAGAAATGAATGAAGAAGACTCACTTCAGGATCAGTTTGTACGGTATAAATGTTTAGATGGACCGATAAGTATGAATATACATATGGACACAGCATCGTGTTAGTACCTATCTTTTATTTGTAGGTATTTTTGATCAGTAAAGTCTGTCATAAAGTATTTACAAATCACAATTAAGGTTTTCAGATACACGTAATCCCATGTACTCTGTGTGTTTGTTTTCAAGGACTAAGAAAACATGAAAAAGGTTCAGAAATGAAAAGTCTTTGTGTTTCTGGAATGTTGAATTTTCTTTTTCGTTGATCTAAAATGTTGTGTTTTTCACCTCAGGGCCAACAACAACAACAACAAAACAGGACCAAGAATGTGAACTACCACTTTGTTTCCTGTCCATTACTGGATTTTTGTTAAATCAACAAATCACACACACACACACACACACACACACACACACACACACACACACACACACACACACACACACACACACACACCACTGTCGCAGCTCATCATGCTTTCAGTTATATTTGCCAGTGATAATCTGCTCTGTTTGCCTTCCTCTGTGGCAATATTGTTTTGCAGTGTGTTTTCTTTGGGGGAGGGTGTTGCGGAGGAAACAAGCTATGGATCGACAGTACACGTCAGCTATATGGTGTGTAGGTTGCATGTGTGTATACGTTTATTCTACTGCCTTTCTACAGTTTTATGAGCATGTGGGATATTGCGGAAGTTGTTTGTGTGCGTGTACATTCTGTATTGATCAGGCCTGCGTTAACCCCATCCCGAGGCCACAGTCGTTACTGACCTTGTGCGCTTCGTATCGCCGCCTCTTGTTCATTCTATACGGCTGCTGGGAGGAGAACACTGCGATGTAGTCCCCGTTAGTCTGGGCAACAAAGGACTCCTCCAAGGGGTGGAGAGCCAGACTGGGGCACGTGTATCGCTCCTGGTGGCCAAAAAAGTGTGGGAAACCACCCAGTAGGGCAATTAATTAACCATGAAGCTAACTGTATTTCAACTAAACTATTATTTGAGGACCCAAAAAAGTGTTATGTTCAGATTTTGTTACTTGGAAAAGCTTTATCATATCATTCAATTTGTTGACCACGGCACAGTTTGTGTGGTGTTAAAAGGCATAGTACACTGTTTCTGTTATTCTGTTCAATCTTAATATCTAAATAGCCCTGGCGACTTCCTGTACTGTTAAAAAAAAAAATCCTTAATTCAACTGCAAAAATAGTGATTCAAGGACACACACAGCTACTCAGTAAAGCACTCACTTCCTTTGGGATTCAACAACCGTCAAATTATGCCATTAATTCAGGGGTATTATTTCTCCTTCACACACATTTATTTACCTGGTAGATCTGGTTGGAGACCTTGGCAGTGGTCTGGTAGTCCCAGGCAATGAGGGTGCGGTCGGCAGAGTCTCTGCTCACGCAGTCAGAACTTGTTATGAAGTCCACACCACCTCTCAGAAACACGATGTCCAGGGTCTGCTGGATCCCTGCTTTGTAAACTTTCACCACCTGGAAGCACACACATTAGAATCAAGCCCTTTAAAACTCGTAGTAGAGCCATGGAGAAGGGTTACTGTGTGAAGAATCTTAAGTAGTTATTTCTACCACATTTAGTACATTTGAAACAATTTAATTTAGTTAGAATCACTGCCATCCATGATGCTTCCACTGCACAGTTTTAGCCTACTTTGACTACACAATGGTCATGACATTCAGCTTGAACGAGCAATTAAAAGGGAGGAGGGAAACCTCTCACAAATAGTCAAACGCAGTACAGGGCGTCAATGGTCGTGGCCTTTAAAGATTTAGTCGACTTGTCCTTTGTAAAGTCATCACACGGTGACAGTTGCTTTTACTTGTGCTGCACTGTTGCAGTATAACAAACACAGTAAGTGAAGCTGCTATAAGGCTAAAG